>NC_088375.1:33996060-34299090 GCF_037993035.2 Macaca fascicularis | reverse complement strand
TGCATCCCAGGGATGAAGCCCACTTGATCATGGTGGATAAGCTTTTTGATGTGTTGCTGAATCCGGTTTGCCAGTATTTTATTGAGGATTTTTGCATCGATGTTCATCAGGGATATTGGTCTACAATTCTCTTTTTTTGTTGTGTCTCTGCCAGGCTTTGGTATCAGGATGATGTTGGCCTCATAAAATGAGTTAGGAAGGATTCCCTCTTTTTCTATTGATTGGAATAGTTTCAGAAGGAATGGTATCAACTCCTCCTTGTATCTCTGGTAGAATTCAGCTGTGAATCCATCTGGTCCTGGACTTTTTTTGGTTGGTAGGCTATTAATTATTGCCTCAATTTCAGAGCCTACTATTGGTCTATTCAGGGATTCAACTTCTTCCTGGTTTAGTCTTGGAAGAGTGTAAGTGTCCAGGAAATTATCCATTTCTTCTAGATTTTCCAGTTTATTTGCGTAGAGGTGTTTATAGTATTCTCTGATGGTAGTTTGTATTTCTGTGGGGTCGGTGGTGATATCCCCTTTATCATTTTTAATTGCGTCGATTTGATTCTTCTCTCTTTTCTTCTTTATTAGTCTTGCTAGTGGTCTGTCAATTTTGTTGATCTTTTCAAAAAACCAACTCCTGGATCCATTGATTTTTTGGAGAGTTTTTTGTGTCTCTATCTCCTTCAGTTCTGCTCTGATCTTAGTTATTTCTAGCCTTCTGCTAGCTTTCGAATGTGTTTGCTCTTGCTTCTCTAGTTCTTTTAATTGCGATGTTAGAGTGTCAATTTTAGATCTTTCCTGCTTTCTCTTGTGGGCATTTAGTGCTATAAATTTCCCTCTACACACTGCTTTAAATGTGTCCCAGAGATTCTGGTATGTTGTATCTTTGTTCTCATTGGTTCCAAAGAACATCTTTATTTCTGCCTTCATTTCGTTATGTACCCAGTAGTCATTCAGGAGCAGGTTGTTCAGTTTCCATGTAGTTGAGCGGTTTTGATTGAGTTTCTTAGTCCTGAGTTCTAGTTTGATTGCACTGTGGTCTGAGAGACAGTTTGTTATAATTTCTGTTCTTGTACATTTGCTGAGGAGTGCTTTACTTCCAATTACATGGTCGATTTTGGAGTAAGTGCGATGTGGTGCTGAGAAGAATGTATATTCTGTTGATTTGGGGTGGAGAGTTCTATAGATGTCTATTAGGTCTGCTTGCTGCAGAGATGAGTTCAATTCCTGGATATCCTTGTTAACTTTCTGTCTCGTTGATCTGTCTAATGTTGACAGTGGAGTGTTGAAGTCTCCCATTATTATTGTATGGGAGTCTAAGTCTCTTTGTAAGTCTCTAAGGACTTGCTTTATGAATCTGGGTGCTCCTGTATTGGGTGCATATATATTTAGGATAGTTAGCTCTTCCTGTTGAATTGATCCCTTAACCATTATGTAATGGCCTTCTTTGTCTCTTTTGATCTTTGATGGTTTAAAGTCTGTTTTATCAGAGACTAGTATTGCAACCCCCGCTTTTTTTTGTTCTCCATTTGCTTGGTAAATCTTCCTCCATCCCTTTATTTTGAGCCTATGTATGCCTCTGCGTGTGAGATGGGTCTCCTGAATACAGCAGACTGATGGGTCTTGACTCTTTATCCAGTTTGCCAGTCTGTGTCTTTTAATTGGAGCATTTAGTCCATTTACAGTTAAGGTTAAGATTGTTATGTGTGAACTTGATCCTGCCATTATGATATTAACTGGTTATTTTGCTCGTTAGTTGATGCAGTTTCTTCCTAGCCTCGAAGGTCTTTACATTTTGGCATGTTTTTGCAATGGCTGGTACCGGTTGTTCCTTTCCATGTTTAGTGCTTCCTTCAGGGTCTCTTGTAAGGCAGGTCTAGTGGTGACAAAATCTCTAAGCATTTGCTTATCTGTAAAGGATTTTATTTCTCCTTCACTTATGAAACTTAGTTTGGCTGGATATGAAATTCTGGGTTTAAAATTCTTTTCTTTAAGAATGTTGAATATTGGCCCCCACTCTCTTCTGGCTTGGAGAGTTTCTGCCGAGAGATCTGCTGTTAGTCTGATGGGCTTCCCTTTGTGGGTAACCCGACCTTTCTCTCTGGCTGCCCTTAAGATTTTTTCCTTCATTTCAACTTTGGTGAATCTGGCAATTATGTGTCTTGGAGTTGCTCTTCTCGAGGAGTATCTTTGTGGCGTTCTCTGTATTTCCTGGATTTGAATGTTGGCCTGCCCTACTAGGTTGGGGAAGTTCTCCTGGATGATATCCTGAAGAGTGTTTTCCAACTTGGTTCCATTTTCCCCCTCACTTTCAGGCACCCCAATCAGACGTAGATTTGGTCTTTTTACATAATCCCATACTTCTTGTAGGCTTTGTTCATTTCTTTTTCTTCTTTTTTCTTTTGGTTTCTCTTCTCGCTTCATTTCATTCATTTGATCCTCAATCGCTGATACTCTTTCTTCCAGTTGATCGAGTCGGTTACTGAAGCTTGCGCATTTGTCACGTATTTCTCGTGTCATGGTTTTCATCTCTTTCATTTCGTTTATGACCTTCTCTGCATTAATTACTCTAGCCATCAATTCTTCCACTTTTTTTTCAAGATTTTTAGTTTCTTTGTGCTGGGTACGTAATTCCTCCTTTACCTCTGAGAAATTTGATGGACTGAAGCCTTCTTCTCTCATCTCGTCAAAGTCATTCTCCGTCCAGCTTTGATCCGTTGCTGGTGATGAGCTGCACTCCTTTGCCGGGGGAGATGCGCTCTTATTTTTTGAATTTCCAGCTTTTCTGCCCTGCTTTTTCCCCATCTTTGTGGTTTTATCTGCCTCTGGTCTTTGATGATGGTGATGTACTGATGGGGTTTTGGTGTAGGTGTCCTTCCTGTTTGATAGTTTTCCTTCTAACAGTCAGGACCCTCAGCTGTAGGTCTGTTGGAGATTGCTTGAGGTCCACTCCAGATCCTGTTTGCCTGGGTATCAGCAGCAGAGGCTGCAGAAGATAGAATATTTCTGAACAGCGAGTGTACCTGTCTGATTCTTGCTTTGGAAGCTTCCTCTCAGGGGTGTACTCCACCCTGTGAGGTGTGGGGTGTCAGACTGCCCCTAGTGGGGGATGTCTCCCAGTTAGGCTACTCAGGGGTCAGGGACCCACTTGAGCAGGGAGTCTGTCCCTTCTCAGATCTCAACCTCCGTGTTGGGAGATCCACTGCTCTCTTCAAAGCTGTCAGACAGAGTCGTTTGCGTCTGCAGAGGTTTCGGCTGTGTTTGCTATTGCCCTGTCCCCAGAGGTGGAGTCTACAGAGACAGGCAGGTTTCCTTGAGCTGCTGTGAGCTCCACCCAGCTCGAGCTTCCCAGCAGCTTTGTTTACCTACTTAAGCCTCAGCAACGGCGGGCGCCCCTCCCCCAGCCTCACTGCTGCCTTGCCGGTAGATCACAGACTGCTGTGCTAGCAATGAGGGAGGCTCCGTGGGTGTGGGGACCCTCCCGGCCAGGTGTGGGATATGATCTCCTGGTGTGCCTATTTGCTTAAAGCGCAGTATTGGGGTGGGAGTTACCCGATTTTCCAGGTGTTGTGTGTCTCAGTTCCCCTGGCTAGGAAAAGGGATTCCCTTCCCCCTTGCGCTTCCCAGGTGAGGCAATGCCTCGCCCTGCTTCAGCTCTCGCTGGTCGGGCTGCAGCAGCTGACCAGCACCGATTGTCCGGCACTCCCCAGTGAGATGAACCCAGTACCTCAGTTGAAAATGCAGAAATCACTGGTCTTCTGTGTCGCTCGCGCTGGGAGTTGGAGACTGGAGCTGTTCCTATTCGGCCATCTTGCTCCGCCCCCCCAAGAGAATACTTCTGTTATAAATAGTTGATAAAGACTTAAAACACTTTTAGTTCTAGTATATAGTTATTTACTATTTTAAAGAGACATCTGGAGATTGTAGAGACTTAAAGAAAATAATTCTTAATAATGGAATTTCAGGCACTATGATAAGTCGCTAGGGAGGAGTTGTTTTAAAATCAGTCTATTCCTTTGGGGGTGGACCTCAACCCTAAGTCTTCCTAAGCTGGTTTCACCTGTTCCTAGCATTTGATCCAATGCTTTTACTAGTTAGTTCTTAGAACGTATCCCACTAAGAACAATCTCAGACAAAGTAATGTTTCAATAAAGGCTATTCTGGAATTGTCTTAGTCATACTTCATTAAGCCCACCCAAAAGACCATGTCCATGGCCCCTTCATTTTTCCTCTATAACCTCATGAGTCAGAAAAAAAAAAAAAAAAAAAAAACAACAACAGTTGAAAAGGCTCAAATAGCTCACTGTGCCTCCCAAAGCCGACTTGTCATCCAGCCGGCCATCCATCATCTGCCAGGGGAATCAGAATCCTCTCCAGTGGGTTTTCCTTCTTCCTTCTTATTTTATGGACAAATCATTCTGGGAAAAGGAAGTTGGGCAAGAAAGCAAGGGAGCAATTGAGCAGCTATAATTCTTTCCTTGCTTAAAAGAAACTGTGTAGAAAATAAGAGACTCAATGTTAAACTGCTTTGAGGAAGCAGATAATCAAATAAGTAGAAAGGCAATACATATTTCATTTCTATAGTGCCTTTCCCAGCAGCAAGAGAGAACATTTCCCGTCACTCAGGAACATTAAAAGGAAACCTGATGATAAAAATAAAAGATGAGGAGTCAAAAAATAAATGCTTTAAAATGCAGTTCCTAAGCCAAAAAAAAAAAAAAAAAAGGAGGAGCCTTCACATCTTGAGGCTATCAAAAGGGGTTCTACATAGGACCGAGCAGAGGAAGAAGAAGGCTGGAAAGGTTTGGAACCCAATCCAGGTGGAAGAGGAGGGAAAAGAATTGGCATTTCAAATCTGAGCTCCAAGTAATTGAAACACAATGTGAATCTGTAAAGCAGCAGCTGAGGGTTCCAGGGAAAAATAAAGCATGAAGCAGAATGACAGATAATAGAGATGAAATAATGCTATTCCCAAGACCAGACTCAGAGACTGATCACAGCAGGGATGGAATGGCCAAGTACTGAGCTGTGCCCTGGCTTCCTCTCCCTGGACTGGGGCTCAGACGTCCTATAAGCTAGCTCCAGCTCAATTTGTAACCTATAGTATAACCAAGAAGAAACATATTCACACCTGAGTCTCTACATCTCCTAAATGAGACAGCCACTTCCTCCCAGAAACGCTCTGGGGACTATTAAAGACATAAAAGTGAAGTTCTACGGAAAAGTTTCGATTCTTTCTACCACATCCCCCCACTTCCTAACTATAATTCCATGTCTACAGTGAATTCTCCATGAACAATAGAGGTTAACACATAAATCACCTGCATTGGACTTAATGAGTAAGGCTATGTCTTCTCTGCCAGCAGATTCACCTTCTTAAGAATAGCTTTCTAAGGCTAAAGACATCTTTTGTGTCACTAGCACACAGTGCCATTGGCAGGGATCTGAGGAGTCCAGGCAGCCGGAGTAAGTCAACCTGAAGATAGGATTAACATGGCATGTTACCCAAATTCATAAACTGCAAAGGGAAAATTTGGGTCATTTGGATGACTAATTGTTGATTTTTCTACCAGGATTATTTATTTTCACAGGCCCTGCTTCAGGGAACAGTAACCTGAAGAGCAGAGGCTAACAGAGACGATGAAGGTGACTAAATTAGTATTCATGTCACAAATTTGTAGGTCTCTATCTGTGAGTCTGGGGCATTGCAAGCCAAACCAAATACACATTATTCACTGATTACTCATTTTTGAAAATTACTTGATACTCTTCTTTACATAAGCATGGTTAGCAAAGTAAGGCAGGTATGTTAATTATATGTATATGTTCAGGTTTATGATAAATATACAAGAGCTAGAGGCTGGACTCCAAATGATGTCCATAATAACAGCCTATTGGTAAATGTTTTTAATGCAAAAGGTAAATTCTCGGTTTAAGGATTTTTGCTTTGCATATAGGACCATATAATAACACAATGCATGAATTCATTATTTTTCCTTGACTCAGATTTTATATATTTTATAATAATCCACTTCCACTCAACAAATTGTAAATATATTTTCTCTTCCTCAATTTTCTCAATAATATTTTCCTTTCTCTAGCTTACTATTTTTGTAAGAATGTAGTATATAATACATTTAGTATATCAAATATGTGCTAATTGTTTGTTGTTATTGTTGTCGTTTTGTTTCATTTTGATTTTTGAGACGGAGTCCTGCTCTGCCACCCAGGCTGGAGTGCAGTGGTGCAATCTCAGCTCACCGCAACCTCCGTGTCCTGGGTTCAAGCAATTCTCCTGCCTCAGTCTCCCAAGTAGCTGGGATTACCAGTGCCCACTACCACGCCAGGCTAATTTAGTATTTTTAGTAGAGATAGGGTTTCACCATGTTGGCCAGGCTGGTCTCAAACTCCTGATCTCAGGTGATCTGCTTGCCTTGGCCTCCCAAGTGCTGGGATTACAGGCGTGAGCCACCACGCCTGGCCAATTGTTTATGTTATCAGTAAGACTTCCAGGCAACAGTAGGCTGTTAATAGTTAGGTTTTTGGGAGGTCAAAAATTATATGCATTTTTTTTTTACTGTACAGGGTTGGTACTCTTAATTTACATGTTGTTCAAGAGTACAGGCTTACTTTTATTTAAGTAAATAGAAAAATAAAGATTTATGATGAAAAGAAAAAAGAAAAGAAGGAGAAGAGGAAAAAGATCTGAGGATGCCATTGCTCTTTACAATATTTATGTTTTTCTTAAAAAACGATATATCTTCATATAAAACTAAACATCCTCTTAACCATATGATCCAGCAATCACATTCCTTGGTATTTAGTCAAAGACATTTTAAAATTTATGTCTATGCAAAAGCCAGCACATGGATATTTATAGCAGCTTTACTCATAAGTGCCAAAACCTGGAAGAAACCAAGATGTCCTTCAATAGGTATATGGATAAATAAACTGTTGTATATTCACACAATGGAATATTATTCAATGATAAAAAGAAATGAGCTATAAAGCTATGAGAAGACATGAAGGAAACTTAAATGCATGTAACAATGTGAAAGAAACTAATCTGAAAACTGTGTAATTCCATGCACTGTGTAATTCCAACTATATGACATTCTGGAAAAGGCAAAATGATGGAGATGGTAAAAATATTAATGGTTCTGAGAAGTTTGGGACAGCAGGGATGTAGGGTATGTTGGTGAATAGGCAGAACACAGAGGATTTTTAGGGCAGTGACAATGCTGTGCGTGATACTATAATGATGGATACATATCATTACACATTTGCCCAAATACATAGAATGCACAACAAACACTAAGAGCGAATTCTAATGCAAACTATAGATTTGATGTGATTATGACATGTCATTGTAGGTTCATCAGTTTTAAAAAATGTCTCACTCTGGTGGGGGATGTTGATAGCAGGAGTGGCTAGGCATGGGTGAGGTCAGTGGGTATATGGGAAATCTCTGTAGCTTCCTTTCAATTTTTCTGTGAACCTATAACTGCTCTAAAAGAATAAAGACCTTAAAAATAAAACAACAACGCTCTTTTGAATGGCACAACCACTTAAAAATTTAAATCATTTTAAAAATTAGTTTTATAATTCAATGCATATCGCATTAACCTTTTTCAAGACTGTCTTGCATAAAGTGAAACATATTCACAAACACACAC
Source organism: Macaca fascicularis (assembly GCF_037993035.2). Classification (NCBI taxonomy): domain Eukaryota; kingdom Metazoa; phylum Chordata; class Mammalia; order Primates; family Cercopithecidae; genus Macaca; species Macaca fascicularis. The sequence goes on along the minus strand of NC_088375.1, from coordinate 34,291,427 downwards.
ATACACACACACATATATTCATACAGATATATGACCACATTGGTGTATGTGTATGACCACCAATGTGGTCAAATATGCGTATGATCCAGACTGGATCAAAATTGCTAACTCTCAATTATCCATCATTATAAAAATAATCAGAATAAACGTAATCGAAACAGTAACCACAACTTTTTAATTTTTGTATTTTCATATACAGTCATGTGTCACTTAACATTGGGATATGTTCTGAGAAATGTGTCGTTAGGTGATTTGATTGTGCAAATATAGAGTGTACTTACACAAACCTATATGATACAGCCTAGTACACACACAGGCTACATGGTGTAGCCTATTGCTCCTAGGCTACAAACCAGTACACATGTTACTGTACCAAATACTGTAGGCAATTGTAACACAATTATAAGTGTTTGTATATTTAAACAAATCTAAACATAGGAAAGGTACAGCAAAAAATACTGCATTATAATCTTATGAAATCATCATTATATATACAGTCTTTCACTGAGAAAAATATTGTAATGTGGTACATGACTGTAATCTTATTTTCTAGGAAACACATTAACATTACTGATTAAATTTCATTTTGATGATACTATAAAAATACCAGGTGAGCCATGAAGAAGGTGGCTCTGAAGCAGACTAAAGAATAAGGGGAAAAAATCTGGACAGGTATCATTCATAAAACAGATGTGTTTTTTCCTGGATGAAAGAGAGTTGCGAGGACATTCTCTGGTAGAGAACTGCTTGGATAATCTACCTATCAAGAGCTGGGGAATTTCTATGAAAAGACCTTACTCTTGGAATCACTACTTTTCCTTCATGCTTTTTTCCTACAAGCAAGTTATTTGTGTATCCCTTGTGTCCTAAGCTGTCTAGTAAGTTGAAACTACATGGCTATAGCATGTGGCTCTGTCAGGATATGAGACACATGTAGTCAGCTAACTCCAAGGGTATTACGTACATTCGCCTATCTCAGGCTAAACTATTGTGATGGAAATAATCCCTGCCTTCTGAAATCCCTACCCTTGCATAATCTCCTCAACTTGAGTGTGGGTGGGACCAGTGACATGATGCTAATCAATTGAATACAAAGTTGACAAGCTGTAACACTTGTGATTATGTTACAAAAGATTGTAGTTTACTTGCTGAGAGACTCTTTGTCTTGTTGACTTTGAAGAAACAAGCTACCATAGGTGAGCTTCCCAATGGAGTGGACTATGTGGCAGGGAAGTAAGGGTGGCTTCTGTGCAACATCCAGCAAAAAAAACTGAAGCCCTCAGTGTGACAGTCTTTTGGAGCCAAATACCAACAGCCATGTGAACTTGGAAGTGGACTTTCCCCAGTCAAGTCTTCAAATGAGAACACATTCCTGACACCTCATTATAGCCTTACAGATGACCCAGCTAAGCCTTGCCTAGAATCCTGACCCTCAGAAACTGTAAGATTATAAATAAGCATTGTTATAAGCTGCTATATTTATAGTAGTATTATTACACAACATTAGAAAACTAATACACACAAAAGCCAGGCTTTCAAAATTATGTTTCTTTTCCTGGATTAGATGTACTTAAATCTCAGAGAGAGTGGAATATGTTTCTTCAGATTTTTTTTTCTTTTCTAAGAAACAAGATTTTTATTTTTAAATTTTTTTTGGTCTGGGCTAGGACCCCAGAGGAGCTGGGTCAAAACTTCTCTTTTTCTATTGACCTCAAATCCTCTGGGTTGTGCCCATAAAATTGCCCTAATCTGAATTAAATATTTCCTACACTTTCCCAAAAGTCCAAAGTATCTTTACAATTTTCCCCTTGGTAACCTACTCCATCAGGTTTCTCCAGCTCACCTGTATTACTTGGAGCCTGAATTTACAAGTCATCATTTCCTCTAAACCAATATGCCCGTTTACATAAGTAGATGTAAAATACAGCTGTCATTTGATTATTCTAGGGCTAGTTAAACTCTTGTTACCTGAATCAAAATATGGTTTGAGAGAGAGTGGGAGGATTTCTTGAAGAGTAGTAGACATGATAGTAGATTTCTGAAATAGTTTGCCATTTATATAATAGCTTTCCTTCCTAGAAACAAGTTACTTGGATTCTAGTCTTACTTTTGCTAATCCCAAATAAAGTAAATTTGTGCACTTAAGTCTCAGTTTCCTAAACTGAAAAATTATTCCTGTTCAACTGAGTCACTTAAATGGTTTCTGAACAACAAATAGTTTATCTCTTTCTATACACCAACACACATGAATACACACATGCAAACAAACACACATACATATACACATATAATGAGAGTGAGAACAAGAGAGAGAAGAAAGAACCCTAGTTTCCACATGGATATTTATTTTAAAAGATTAATATCCTATTCAATTTTATACTGGAACACTTGGCTTTGATAAGTTATAGTTTAAGGCAAACCTTAGAACCCACTAGGATTTTATATTTATGAGTATCTGTTACTTGTTTTCCATCTCAATCAGAATGTGTATTTATACTGAATAAACTAATAAGGTATTTATACTTTATGTTGGTCTAGGACTTAAGTTCAAAACATTAAAAAAAGAATTTCTAATTAGCTCAAATCTATTCAGAAATTATACTGAAAAATAGTATTCGCTTGTAGTCCCAGCTACTTGGGAGGCTGAGGCAGGAGAATGGTGTGAACCCGGGAGGTGGAGCTTGCAGTGAACTGAGATCGCGCCATTGCACTCTAGCCTGGGTGACAGAGTGATGCTCTGTCTCTAAAAAAAAGAAAAAGAAAAAGAAAAATAGTATTGAAGCCAGGAAAGAACTCCTGTGTGGAACACAAAAGACACAGAGAAAAGGGGTTTCTTCTTGGTTATTTAACAAGACTTTCTCTGCTGGTTTTCAACTTACTGCCTCTCAGTTCCAAATCCACCCTTCATTGCTCTGCTTTATGATACTAGAGCTGGACCATGAAAACATTTCTCTTTACCAGCTAGCATGTCACTTTTTTCTTCAGTAGATGGCACTGGAGAGACATTGCAGGATGAAGAGGCTTGCCTTCATTCCTATGTGCTTTCCTCTCCTTGCTTCTCCAGCCACGCGTGGGACAACCAGTGGTGCTCACCACCTAGTGAGTTTCAAGGATACTCCACATGTCCCAGCAAGTCTTGCCAGCATCTTAGCTGGCTTCTCAACAAGTCTCAGTGGCACCCCGTGGATCTCTCCCATCAAGTTTCATTAGTGCCCAGTGGGGAGACTCCCAGAAAGTTCCAGCAGCACCACAGTGACAGCTTTCCAGCAAGTCCCAATTGTGTTCCAGAGCCAGCTTCTTCATGAGTTTTTACGTGTACCCCAGTGAGCATTTACTGACTACCAGCCCCATTCCATTCTGTAGAACCTCCACAACTTCTCTGCCACACAACGTGCCACAGCCCACCTCTTCCAATGAGATCTGAACCTCAGCTTTGGGTTGGCGGCCTCTTCCATATTTGTTCCTTTCTTGGATACTCTTCTATCACTCCTAAAAGTAATGGTTGCTGCCTTTATCAATCATTCTTTTATTCATTAGAGTTCTCCCTACCCTTTAGTAGTCAATTCCATTACTGGTTAATAATTACTTTTATGAACTTCTCTATTTTAATTACTGTGTCCTGATTGGATCCCAACTGAGATGGAATGGTACTGGGGTTAATACTAGAAGATAGATTCACAAGGATGGGATTTGGGGACAAGTTTGATTGTGCGTTTGGTCTTGAGTACAATGCTGAGTCCCTTACCATTGGAATATGGGATGCTAGTAATCCACGGCATTCAGCAGCATCACAATTTCCCAAGCTGCCACGTTTGGTTGATTGTGATGAAGAGCCAACTGAAAAAATGTCTGCTGTATTTGACTGTAGGTGTGCTGCACACCACTGGCCAAGCATGTCACAGCAACAAAAGAGAAGAAATCACACCAGAAACAGCAGAGAAAACCCCTCCTCTGGCATTGTCTCTCTAGCACCCTCTACTGATGATGCGTAACATGATGCCAGTTGGCAAAGGATAAATAGTGATAAAAATCCAGCTCTACTATTACAGCATAGGTGATGCGGCTGGATTTGGAACCAAGAGGAAACGAACAAATTTACTGATAACTAGCACACCTGATTGGCAAAAAATAAAGATGGGGAATACTGTGAAAATTGCCCCAGGTGGTACTCCAACCTGGTGTTAGAAGGTGCTACAAATCTCACATGTATTATTTTCAGTTAATCTCACAAGAATACTATAAGGTAATTTCTCTTTGCTTCCCATTTAGATACCAACAATATAGAAAAATATGAAAATTATTTTCAATACCAAAAACCAAGATTGGCAACCAAAATCTGTAAGGATTTTCTCTTGATTGAAAAATATATTGGAGTTAAATTGAGAAACAGCATTGGAAACCAAACCATGTACTTTTTATTTCCTGAAAAGGAGAGAATAAGTAATGAATCCATACTAAAAGAAAAAAACAGGTCATTCTTTCTTCATTTCCTGGCCCCTGTAAAGACCAGAAAACTGGGCCCTGTTTTGCATGGGTCAGAGATCTGTTCTCCAGCCATTATTCCTATCAGTATTGCCTTTTCTTTACTCATTTCAAGACTTCAGGTTAGGAAGTATAAAAGTCTTAGTGAGCTGGGGTAGGGTGTGGAACTAGTGGCAAAAGCCGTTATATATTGGGAGATAAACGTCCTAAAGGTAAAATGCTACTGAGTCCTAAAGAATCCTAGAAGCTTGAGGATCATGGGATACACTTTTGGAATAAAATCTTGGAGTAGTTGGACATGGCAAAATCTGAGTGTCTTTGTGAACAGTGCAGTGAAGCTATGTGCCTGGGGCTCACTGGCAGCAAAGACAGAGAAAGGTTAAAAATAAAAGAAAGGCAAATATTTATCAAACAAATACAAACAAAAGGAAGGCAAGGATAGAAATTTTAATTCCAGAAAGAGTAGAATACAAAGACACAAGCATTGAAAGGGGTAAAAGGATTGGCAAGATGTATGATCCTAATAAAGACAAAAGGCTCACAAAAAAATTATATATTTAACTATCTAACATAAAATTATGTAAATCAAAAACAGTTTGGAATACAAGGGAAAAATGAAAGAAGCACAATTGCATAAAAGGTTGACACCACATTCTCAACCAGCTAAACAGGGAAATCTATGCAGATTGAAGAAAAAGCGTAAATTCTGTAAAGAGATGAGTAGAGTAGTCAAAAGTCTCAATTATTGTCATCAATCCATGTCCTGGAAATGTTTCTATATCTTTTGAAGATTCAGCACTCAGAGATCTTATGGATATATTATCAGGTAAGTCGCAGAAATTACAATCATTTTTTTTCATTGTATCCATTGGATTGGAAGAACAAAATTCGATAGGAGAAACCACATGCCCATCAGCAATTCTTGCCTACTGGTAAACTCTTCTATCTTGACCTTGTAAATTTCCAAAGTAGAAAGAGTCCTGTTTGTCTGTAAATGAATTCACTCACTTAGGTATGTTAACATAATGGTGTCTGGATTATATTTCAGACACACTGCAAATCCCATTACGTTAATAAAATAGATGGTTTCCACTTCCCAAAGCCATCAACACAATCCTGGGATGGTTGGAGGTTTGCCTGCTCCTGATACTGTGGCAAGTTGTGCAGAACCTATCCCTAAAGTGGCTAGAGCTGGAAACAATTGGAGGGTAAGAATGAATTGAGCTCTTCTTGAGCACTGGTAGCCAAAATCAGGAAAACTAAACTTGGTTTTCAAGACTAAGGGGTTCATGATCAGTAGAATAAGCCCAAAGGGTCATAAACTGGGTAGTCATCATAACAGAATGGGAAACAAGACTGAGACAGAACAAAGTTAAGGGAGCCAGGGAATGAAGAATAACCTGTTTCCCTCTCCTCTTTTAGTATGGCTCTATTCTTTAAATGCTTTTTTCTTTCCAGAAAATAAAAAGTGTATGCTTTGATTTCCAATTATATTTCTCAATTTAACCCCAATACATTTGTAATCAGGAGGAAATCCTCCCAGATTCTGGCTGCCAGCCTTGCTTTTTCCTATTGATAAGAGTTTTCGTATTCTTCTGTGGTGTTAGTAGTTAAGTGGGAAGCAAGGAGAAATTACTTTGTCCAAGACAAAGATCATGATGAACATCACTGGAGAGGCAGACTTAGGTTTCCTGGCTTTCATCTGAGCTTCTGTGGGCCAATCAGGTTGATGTTAAAGTGTAGTGTTGCAGGAGGGATGGGCCACTGGTCAGTAATGTTTAAATACAAAATGGAAAACACATCTTCTACTGGCAGGCATCTGTCAGCTCTCCCCTGCCCATGTAAGTATCAGTGGAATTCAGGTCATAAGGGGTAAGAAGGAGGTAGCCAGGAATCCCTCTCACTGCCCAGAATTTGAGGGTTTTATATTGTGGTACATCTACATATACAACCGTGATCGATACAGGCTGCAAAAACACTTTGACTCTTTGAGAATACATAGGGGTTTAGGTTTCAGATATCTTCACAATTAAAGTATATGAGATTTACTAGGCTCCCTGTATATCAAAATTTACTACATTGCACTGATTTGCTGGCTGACAAGGAAAAGTCAATTTGCATGGCTCCTGTCAGTCACATGTGGTTTGGAAATGCTTATGCATTCCAGATACACAGTGTAAACTGGAGAATCATATCCTATTTCTCCTGGTTTGCATGCATGCATATAAAACTTGTTTTTCCCACAGTGCCACATGAGAAGAAGTAAAGAACTAGCAGCAGTAATTACAATTAATCAACTTCTTTGTTGAAACTTCACAGCTATGATTGTAAGGGGAATTCTTGTTCCTCTTGTCTAGAAAGGCTGTAACTTCTACTTTTTTGTTTTTCTTGTTCAGTTCTGTTCCATGGAGTATTTAGAGATAAAGCTGGCAACTGTCATCCAAAACAGTTTCTCATACCTACTATGTGCTAGGCCCTCTGTAGGTATTCAGAGATACTGAGCAGAATTATCCACTACAGGAAGCTCAGAGTTTAATGAGAAAGAACAACAAGTAAATAAATAGTTACCACCTAATGTGACAGCTGATTTTGCAGAGTTTGCATCATGCAGTATGTCCTATGGGAACAGTGAGGAAGTTTGCCAAAACTTCACAGAAGGTGAATCTTGATGGTAGAGTATGAGTTAAGTAAAGAAGGATTAGAAGGCAGTCAAGAAAGTAGGAAAGGAACATTATGTGCAAAGCTCACCAAGAACACATGTTTCAGGGACCTGAAAGAAATGCTGTATGGCTTAAGGCCAGACGTAGAGCCAGTAGAGAATATAATTTGAAAATATATGAGAGAGAGAGGCCATAATTCTAATAAATGTTATTTTAATAGTCTACATTCTTGTGTTAATATTTGGAGGCATTTGTTCACTAAGAAAGAAGACTTTAAAGTTGCAGATGAACTAGTTAACCTTATGATATTCAATACCCCTTACTGTTTATCCCTTTCTAACACTTAGAACAATACCTGGCTTATAGTTAATGCTTAGTTAACATAAACTATTATTACTGGCCCCCAGAGATTCATGCCCCTATGCCAACCCCTCCCCTTGGGTAAGGACTGAACTTACTGACTCACTTCTAAGGAATAGAATATGCCAGAAGTAATGGACTGTCACTTCCAATATTATGTTATGAAAAGACTGTGGCTTCTTTCTTGGGCATGTGTTCCTCTCATGTGTTCACCGTCTTTGGCTCTCTTTCTGTCTTGGATCACTGGCTGCCATGTCACAAGGACACTCAGACAGTTGTGGAGAGGCCTGCTTGACAAGGAATTGAGCCACTTCTGTGTGAGCATGCTCACTGCCAACACCTATGAGTGAGCTTGGATGCGGATCTTCTGAGGCCTGATAGTAGACACAGGAGTGAGCTTGGAAGTGAATTCTCCAGCTCTGCTTGAGGTTTGAGGTAACTACAGCCTTGGCCAACAGCCTGACTACAACCTCATAAGAGATCTTAAGCCAGAGATACCCGGCTGAGCTGTATCCAGATTCCTCAACCACAGAAACTGTGAGATAATGTTTATTGTGTTCAGCCATTGACTTTTGGTATAACTTGCTACACAGCAATAGATAACTAACATACTATACTAGTACTCTCTACTGCCCATCCCTGTGAGGTCTGAGTGTCTGGGATACCTTGAATAAGCTTTGTGGCACCAGAATTTCTTTTTGGTGATGGAGTACTTCTCGGAACCCCAGCTTTTGTCACTAGGATCATAATCACCTAGTAACTAGTAAGTGATCTCACCTCCTTCTCTGAGGAATGAACCCTGTCACCTGTAGTCTCACTCAATTGATTAGACCATGTATAGAATGATTCTAGCTGAAATGCAGAACAGATTGTTGTATTTGGGAGGCTCCTTCCCCTAACATTGGGCACACCAACACTGTGAGTACAATCCCTCCAATAGCTGCTGCTGAGATGCCAGTGAACCTCATAGCCACATCTGTCTAGGCGATGACAATCACAGACATCCACAGAAAGACATATGTAGCTAATGCATTTCCTATTTCCACATATAATTCTAAATGATTATATGACACGCCCTAGCAAGTAATTGTTAAACTTGCTATATACACTGTCCAGGTAGAAATAAGTGGAAAAATATACATTGCTTAGGGAACATTGAGTTTTTGGCAGAGAATTTTTGGCAGTTTATATAACACTGTTGATTTGAAGTTGGTGGTTTTATATGTAAAAAAGATGTTAAGACCTTGTAAAGACATTAAATATTTACATAAAAATTGTGGTCAGCGAAGGAAAGAAGAACAAAATATAAAACCCAAGTGTGCCTTCCACAGATTATTCTTTCCTTGCTTCCTATGTCTTTTTAGTAGTTCCTAAATTCATTTTTCAGTTAGTGATTGAGCAAACACTCTATACATAACACTATGTAAATGTGAGCCATTCATTACAGCCACAAGAAAAGGAAACAAAAGAAAGAAAGGGAACTTTGTACCTCTGTCCCTGATGATTCTGCCCCTTGTCCTCTGAGATGCAGTTACTGGGAGCCGAAAGACCAATGTGGGAGAATGTCCTTAGAGCCACAGCTGAGATGCCGACCCGTGGGGATGAGAAATTCAGCAGCACTGAGGTGGTATGGTGGAAAAGGATATTCTGGTGATGGGTCACATTGATAATCAGTGGGTTATGCTGGCATGACAGTCCATAGGTTCCTGAAGATAAATGGAGATGAATCATATTTTCAGCCATTGTTAGTACCATGTTTCCATATCTTATATTCATTTTAGCCTCTTAATAGGTGTATGATGCCAAAACCTAGATGTATGATGTAGGCGAGATCCCAGACAACATAAAAGACAGACATGAAGCTGACTTCTGGGTCTACCGGGTTGTCCTCCAGTGGCCCTAAAGGGATATTTGTCAGACTCACCAAGAGAGTGGTTGCTTCCACGGACATCGGTCAGGTAGAGAGTCACTGTCGGCTGCCGATGCTCTCCAGGAACTAGGCCATCAGTTGTCAAAAAAATAAAAATTGCTCTGGCCACTCCTGGTCTATTGAAACACACCTAAGCATAAGCACATTTACGTATGAGTCATTGTTTCATTGAGCTATCAAGACATGTGCCATACCATTTTTATTCTTCTTGGAGAGCTCACCATTTATAAAGTAAGAGCTTCCTTTTTTTTCCACAAATGGTAAAAATTTGGAGTAGACACAGAAAGGTATTCAAGGTTGTATCAAACATCAAGATCACATGGAAAAATAATTTTTAGATGCTGAACATCTTATCTTTTTCTGAGACTGATACCTCAACTGTTTTTTTTTCACTTGAACCAATTTCTCAAAAGAATCATTTAAAGAAACCATTGCCAGAGACAATAAAATCACTGCATAGCCAGTGCCATAAGTACCTCCTTATTGCCAAAGTGAAAGCAGTAGAGAATCATCAAACTAGCATCTTGCTCTAAACTGTTCCAAGTTCTGAACTGCCATGTCTAGTTATCTTTCCTCATCTTCCTATCTCTCCCCCAAATCTGTATCAGAACCTCTCACATAGCTTGTGAACTCTGACATGGTAGAGATGCTGTTGCAGAGTCTCTTGCTTCTGAAATTAGAATCTGCCCAACCGTTTATCCTTATGCATCTTCTGGGTGCACCAAGCATGTATACCCAGTCCCTGGCCAGGAAAATGAGCCAACAATGGGACACAAGAAAATTCATGTATTAATCAGGTATGTCCCTAGATGGTTAGGGTGATTAACACTAAAACAGGCTTTCAGAGTGAGCTATGGAAGTGTTGTCCTTAGAAATCCTTTGATAGAAAAAGAAAAACATCTTAGAGATGTTGGATGATGAAGAGCAGATTCTTGCTACTGCTGAGAGTCTAGTGTTCATCTTCCACACCGGACTTATTTGATACGGTAATTCTACTTTCATTTTATTTCCCATAGCTGAATATTTCTCTTAATTTCCATTGAGAATAAATCCCAACTGTCCCTGGTGTTATATGGGTGTTGTACGATCAGAATCTGGAACTGAACCTTACAAAGTTCTACCTGCCTTTCTCTAGCTTTTTATCAGGTTCTAAGAGTGATGAAGCTCCAGGAAAATTGTTCCCAGTGTAAAAGCAGGGTACAACATCTAATGACAGGGCCTTCCTCTAAAAGTGGGGAGCAGGAGAGTAAAACATGTTTTTCATTTTAACAAGAATTCTTTCTTGTCCACAGACTGATTTTTCCTGAGCTTTGGCAGTGTGTTTACAGTGTTCCTTTGCACTGCTGGCTTAATTAGGATTATTTTATGATTTTCAGTGGTCAAAGCAGCACAGCTCTCCCTTCTTTCTCTCCTTCTTTGAGGGAAAGACCAGCTACACACTCTCTTTTCACAGTGTCTTTTCCCCCCTTTTTATTTCTCCTCTTTGAAGTAACAAATATTTCTTCATAACTTAAGAAACATCCAGACCCAAGGTTATGCTTGCCATATGAAGTCCTTTGTCCCTGTCTGGATGAGGGCTAGACATGAAACACACCCTAAGGTAACCAAGAGCCCAACTCAATGCCCTCAGCTCCAGCAGCAAATGACATCAAAGCTCCCTGGGAATTCCCACAACCTCTTCCTTTTCATACACCACAAAAGAGACCTGAGTACTGGAAGAAAGTTCTGTGTCATTGTCTGAGCCAGGAACAGAATCCAAACAAGTACCCGGTGACTTCACCCCATTGTCTCAGGCATGAAGAGTAGGGTGGTTTCAACAAGGAGGAAGCCCAGCCTTCCCACCTTCTGTTGGATCCCCAAATAGATCTCACCCACCTGAAACTAGTTAATAAAGGTAGGTCTTATGGTGTGAGTTTCTACATTTTGAAGGTCCTGCCTAAATCTCCAACCTATTTTTCATCTCCTAGCAATATGCCTCCTTGTTCCATGGGTCTTTGAATATAAAATCACTTTGCCTGTTCCTGGTGGCAGTGTCTCTGTGCCATGATTTGTGGGAAGAAGCTATGCCAGGAGTTCCAGGCCATGGCTTAAGTAGGAAAACCCCAGGTGAGGCTTACAAAGGAGACACAGGCAGAGAGGAGTCTTAGGCTACACAAAGCAAACAGAGACAAGTGTTTGATCAAGTTATGGAATGCTGAGTCTTGGGCATTTCCTTTCACAGGGACACAGAAAGGTAGCCAAGTGTTATTCACTCGGACCCCATGTACGTTCACAACAGCAACTAGCACAAGAAAGTGTGAACTCTCATACAGCTACTGGATCTTCAAAAATAGAAACCAGCATGAATCTGCATATACATGTATAATAAATTCAAGCAGAGGCAAAAGGAACCAAGTAAATTCACAGTCCTAGAGAGAGAGTAAGCCAGGCAGAAACCCTGGGTTCAATTCTTGGATTGATCTTTATTTGCTGGTAAATCTGAGCAATATATCTCTCTTCTCTGAGCCTAGGGTTTCTCTTTTCTGCAACTAAGAAATAGAGATGTCAGTGATAGCTTGACTATGAATATTAAATGAAATCAGGTAAAAATACATAGAATGGTGACTATTATTTAGTAAGAATTCAATGTTCAATAACTTGTATTTCAAAAAAGAAAATTAGCCTATTTACAATGTAGGAAAAAGGTGAAAAAAAATTTTTAATTAAACATACATTTGTATGTTTAATATATAGGGAATTGTGATTTTCTGAAATGTATAGCCTAAAATATTTCATATATGCTATTTTCAAGTGATACTTGTAGAAATGTGAATTGGTATTCCAAGATCTAATTCCATGGAAATGATCAGTATTGTAGGCCCTTGGTATAGAATATATCTCTACTTTATAAATTGAGTCTATGAAAAATAAAATTATACCTTAAAAATACATATATAACTTTTCTTACAGGTTTTTCAGAAATTTATTTTAAAATGTATATGTTAAAAATCTATTTTTACTGTACATAGAGACACAGAAACTTCTAGAATTGGCACTATAAATAGAAATCTAAAAGTGTATTCATTATTATATTCATAAATATATTTTTTAAGTTGCTCTTTCCACAACCAAGTAACAAATATGTATATGTGACTTTAATTTAAATAGAAATATATTTACATATAAGATATTTATTTAGAAATATATAAATATATATTTTAACATATATAAAAATATATAAATACATATATATTTACATATACATTTGTGACTTGGCTGTGGAAAGAGCAACCTTAAAAATACATTTAAATGAGTAATACATACATATATAGAATACATTTTATATGGAAATATAAGGAATTGTACAAAAGAAATACATTTTATATATATATAAAGAGAGTCCAGACTATTTTTACTTTATTAGAGACAAATAATGAATTTTATGCTCCTAGACATGAAAGACAAGCAGAAACATCAGGAAGACACTTTGACAGTAGGAAGCTCTGCGGTACGCCTGTGTCACCTTTGCCACTGCAAGTATGACACTCCTCTGATCACTCCAAATGCATGCTTGTGAACAGCTGTCCTCTTCATGACAAAGCTCTCCTGAAAGACCTCTCAGGGGCTACTCAGATCTGAGATGTGCATCACTGATGCCCCATAAGAAAAAAATCAAAGTGCTAGAAAGTCAAAAGAATTATTAGCTATATCCAACATTTTATTATTTGTTTTAACAAAGAGATTAAATTCATAGATTACATGTACAATGGAAAATTAATTTAAGCATGTCTCTTACAAGGAAGAAAAACTTTAGCTAGGTATCAGGTAGGAGACAAGTCCTGTTAGAAAAGCAAGTGATTCTCAGGTCTGAGAACTGGTATCATGATAGAGGGATTGCTAGTAAAATTAGCTCAGTAAATTCATTACAAAATATTTTGAAACAAAGAGAACATGTACAAAGGATAGATAGATTGATTGATTGATAGATGATAGATAAATAGATAGATAGATAGATAGATAGATAGATAGATAGATAGATAGATAGATTCTGAGAGATGGGGAAAGCCAGTCTCACACACTCAGTTGATTTTTCATCCAAAGGCTGCATGTTAACTACACAATCTAACCATTGGTCACCGGTGAGGGGTAAGATCGAAAGAAAGTGTCTCTGATGCAGAACTGCTTGGGCTTAAGAAATCCCCCTTCAATCTGCCTGCTGGGTGCAGACACACTCAATATGCTCCCAAGCCAAGCATTTCAACTTCCAGGTCATCCTTTGTGGTGCTCACTGGATAGCAGATCCTGAAACTACACCACAAACTTGAAAAGAATCTTCTCTGAGGTTTTAAAATGCTTTTGGTTACTGGGTTGTTGTTTTTTTTCTGTGCCTTTTCATTTTCACTCATCTATGGCACTTCCTGATTCCACAGGGAAACGGAAGACCTTAGAACAGGAGAAAGTAGGCAGGTATCACCTTCTGTTTGTATAGCACTTCACAGTTTGTCAAGCCTGATTATAGGCTCTGCTGGTGGGTCCACTGCACTCATTGTGATTTTACTCCTTTTTGATATTTTTGAACAACAGTAGCCTCAAGATATAAAGGATATGTTATACAAGAGGAAACTAGGATTATGAAAGCTTAAGTGACTTTCCCTAGGTAAATGCTAGAGAGGAAGAAACTTGGTTTTTCCCACTTTAAGCTCTATATTCTGTTGACTGAACCAATGTTCTTAGTTTGGGGTAAGCAGGAAACCATAGATTAGAAAACTTACTGTTGTTTGTGCCTTTACCCCCCGCCAGAAATAAAGTCACATAATCTCTTAGTCATAAAAGCTTTACACAATTTTAAGAGTGCTGAGAGACACTTTTAAAAGCCATTCATGGTCCAATTAGAGGTTGAAAGAAATCAGATTAAGAATGTTTGCACTGTTGATTTTTTTTAGGTGAAGAATTATCAAATATTGGCATAATACTTTTTTTATAGGTGAAGAATTATCAAATATTGGCAATTTCTTCTGGTTCAATCTAATACTATTGCTATCTGTGTGGACTTCTGAAATTTTGTCAAGGAAGAGCTTAACAATCAAAGTTTCAAGGGATCGTACCTGAAATCCAAATCTACAAATGTAGATGTAATCTACAAGGGATTGTACCTGAAATCTAACTCTACAAATGTACAATGTAAAATTAATTTAAGCATGTCTCTTACAAGGATGGATGAATGGGGGTATAAGGCAGTGAGCTTCCATGGTTATCTACATGATTGGGGATGTGGGTCAAAATGGGTAGGTGTGGTTGGAGCCTGTTTTTACTTTCTTCTGATGTTTCAGCCCCTGCCTACCTTGGTATGGCCAAAACCCAGCTGATTTCCTGTATTATTCTTTCATAGTATAAGAGAGGCTGCAAACACATCATGAGTTTGTGTGTGTGTGTGTGTGTGTGTGTGTGTTTACAGAAGGGTGAGATCAACCCATAATATTTTGAAATGAAGGGGGAACCACTATAATCCCACCCCAACTAGGGGTAGACATTCAAAAATGTATGATTTGTCAAGTCCATGGAAGGGGGTTAGATCAGAATCAGATGGCTGGCTCAATTCTTTCTGAGAGCATGTCCTCAAACTGTGATTTTAGACATCAAGGCTAAGTCTGCAGAGATTCTGTGTTAGAAGAGCTTATAGAACTTGGAAGGAGTGTCAGAAAGAGACAAAATCAAATTTGTATTGAGTACTGTGATGTGTCATCTGCATCCCCGTTTTTATGACTCTGGCATTTAGCTCATTGGAAAGAATCTTTCCAGAAACTGCCCTCAGAGGGGGGAAAACCTCCCTACACAAGGCCATGCCATTTTCCTGGAGTGGGTGGTGGAGTGGACAGGCAATGTCCAATGACCTTTTGGTTGGGGTGAGTGGTATACAGAGTGGGACAACTCTGAAGGGCCATCCCAGCTCTCTGTGGGATGCTGACACCTGCGGGGGGCTGTTTCAGTTCCCCTCCTTCCTCTGTCCAATGCTGGTTCTTTCACTCCTTCACAGATGCTGCTCTGAGTCAGATTCTCAATAAACTATCTGCTGGCAAATCCTCCTCTCAGAGTCTGAATCCTGGGGAAACCCCATTTAAGACAAAGCCTGAAATTGAGAAAAGGTGTTATGGAACATAGCTGGAGAGGATTATTTTGGGAACAAGAATGCATAAACGAAGAAAGTCATGAGAGCGTTCCCCAGCTGGGTAGGATTCTATTCTGGATAAAAAAGCATTGCTATCCCAATTATTCATAAGTCTGTGAAGTTGCCATGTCTGGGACTGGAAAAAGCTTTCATGTAAAAATCAGTAAAAAGATTAGTAACAATGAAACAGGAAGGAAGGAAATGAGTGCTTTACCCTCAGAATAAACTATTCACCCACTGAGAAATGGAGCTTCTCTGTCAGTGCACTCAGTTAGTTTTTGATGGAAATGAGAATCACATACACACAGTCATCTGCGCTTTTGCAGGATTCCCACAAAATGCAGGGATCCACATAGGTTCATTTTCCAAACAACAGAAGATTTTCTTTTGAAGCACAAGACCATTTTAGAAATTTCAGTCATGGATATAGCAATAATTTAAATGCACCTTAGACAATTTTCTGCCTCTTTAAGCAGAGAATCCTGAAATTCAGCAGTCCCTAACCTTTTTAGCTCAAGGGACCTGTTTTATGGAAGACAATTATTTCCACAGATGGAGATGGAGGGAATGGAGGAGGATGGTTTCAGGATGAAACTGTTCCATCTCGGATCATCAGGCATCAGATTCTCATAAGGAGCCCACAACCCAGATCCCTCACACATGCAGCTCACAATAAGGTGTGCTCTCCTAGGAGCATCTAATACAACTGATCTGACAAGAGGTGGAGCTCAGGGGGGGGCAATATTCTTTCACCCAATTCTCACCTCTTTCCGTGTGGCCACGTTCCCAACAGGCCATGGACAAGTACTGCTCCATGGCCTGAGGGTTGGGAATCCCTGCTGTACTTAACTGAATTTTCACTTGATGAATTGGAGACAATTTCAAACCATTTTGAACATCAATTATCTTACTAAATGCTAAGATAACAGTCCTCTGAAGCAGTGCTCCTCAAACTTTAATATGCATACAAATCACCTGAGGATCTTGTGAAAATGCAGATTATGAGTTCCTAGAGCTGAGATCCTGCATTTCTGACTAGTTTTCTGGCGATGCCAATGTTTCTTCATGCCAACCACATTTTGAGTAACAGGCTTTAAAGTTATTTAATAGATATAATTATCTTTGCCTTTAGCACTTAGTAGTCTAAGATTGTAATACTTTCATTCATCATATTTGCTTATTATCTTCTTTTATAAACTCACCATCAAGCTTAAACTTAAATGCAGATCCAAAAGAAATCATCTAATCCAAACGCATCATTTGAAACAAATTTGAATAGAAAACTGATGCCCTGAGAGGTAATATGATTTTTATAAGGTCACTTAACTGGTTAATGGTAAAAACAAGGCTTATATTACTGGTCTTCTGAGTGTATCTTTTCTCCCAGTTTCTAAATCCCCTACTAATTTGTTGCTCCTTTTCTAGAACAGGCTGAAAATTCAGATAACAAATATTCTTAGAATTCAATGTAAACAGCTCTAACAAAGGGTCTTGTCAACTTTCCTATGAGCACAGTCAAATAATCCAAAGTAGTAATTGGACTTGGTGCCGTCTGTACATGGGCTTTTTCTTATTTTGCTAAATTATGATATCTGGACAGTTTCCTGGATGGTTGAAGTCATCTAGGAATAACTGATTAGCATCTGACTAATTACATTTTTAAAATTATAAACTATTTTGCCAGATTTAGCCAAAACAAACCAAAACACACGATGGGCACTTGAATTTGACCATCTGATAAGCAATGAGGTTTAAATATGCCCGAATATTGCATGGAGATAACTATACTAAAAAAAAATTTCACTGTGTATCTAAAGTTTAAATTTAAATGGTTGCTCTATTTTTTTCTGCAACCCAAAGTTGAAAAGATATAAGAATGTACAATAAACTTGATTGTGGTAATCATTTCACAATGTGTGTGTGTGTGTAAAAGTATCACATTGTGCAGGGCGTGGTGGCTCACGTCTGTAATCTCAGCACTTTAGGAGGCTGAGGTGGGCAGATCATTTGAGGTCAGAAGTTCGAGACCAGTCTGGCCAACATGGTGAAACCCCGTCTCTACTAAAAATACAAACAAACAAAAAAATTAGCTGGGCATGGTGGTGCACACCTGTAATCCCAGCTACTCGGGAGACTGAGAAAAGAGAACCGCTTTTCTCTTTTTTTGAACCCAGGAGATGGGGGTTGCAGTGAGCCAACATTACACCACTGCACTCCAACCTGGGCAACAAAGTGGTACATTTACAGTGTACAATGTGTGTGTGTGTGGGGGTTTTTTGGTCAGTTATAAGAAAATAAAAAATGAAACACATCAATTAAAAAAAATCACAATTAGGAAAACAAAAATGAAGACAGAAAAGGAAGAAGTATAAGGAACACAAATTTAAAAAGGAAAAGAGCAATAGAGAAAAGGATCTTGTGGATGTTTATGTATAAAAACAAAAATAGAGATAAAATTGGTAAAAGTGGTAGACACTTTTTGGCCAGTGAATGATACAGAGCACATATTTTCACCTTGGACTGGCCCTTAATTCCTGAATAAATAAAGACTCACTATTTAAGTGCTTCCTAATAAAATGTAGGGCCAAGAGAAGGAGAAAAAAAAATCTCTAATAAAGACACAGTTGGCATAATAAAAAGTTATTATGCCTTGAAAAATAAGTGCTAGAAACAAACAAACAAAATGCTATTAAAAATCTAAGGTTTTAAAAGGAAATTATAAGAGCATTACAAAATACTTAGGACTGAATGACAATAAAAGCTTTATATGTCAAAATTTATGAGGCACAATTAAAGCAATACTTAGAGGGAAAAATTATGGAACACCAAAAACAAATTAGCCAAACATTGCAACACAAAAACCTAGAAAAAGAACATCAGTGTAAATCCAGACAAACAAAAAGCAAGGAAATAATGAAGATAAGAGTAGAAATCAATGAAATACAAAAGAACGAGAACAAAAAGAGAGATGAACGAAAGTAAAAGTTATACTTTGAAGACACTGATAAGCCAGACTAAACCCCATGCATATGTAATCAAGAAAAAGAAAAAGGGAAAAAGAAGGTTCAAAAATATACACAAGAAAGGATGTAGCGACTACAGCTAAAAGAGTTGAAATATAATAAAAACACATTATGAACAAATATCAGCACTAAATTTGCATATGTGGAAGAAATTAATAAATTTCTGGAAATAACAAAAAATTCAAAATTGGAAACAAATAGAAAAAATAAGACATTAATAAAAATCAAAGAAACTTAAGTGACAGTCATAAGTATTCTCTCAGGTAAGCCCCACACCAGTTGATTTTACAGGTAGGCGCTGCCAAATTTTGAAGAAACAGATCATCCTTATTTTATACAAATGGTTCCAGAAAATAAAAAAAGAAAATTGTACAACCAATTCTATGAGGCTTCTATAATTGGAATATTCAAAAAACAAATATATAAAATAATTCTACATGCAAAAGTCAAAAATAAAAGATTACCCAATAAAATCCAACAATATGTTTAAAATATACAATAAGCATGTAGTTTTGCTTCACAAAGGCAAAAATGATTTGGCAGCTAAAAAAAAAATCTACCAAGGCTATTTAACATAATGATGAATCAAAGGAGAAAAATCACACGATCATATCAATTAATACAAATGAAGAGGTTAAGTTCAGAGGCAGAAAAAATGACTTAAAGCTTCTTCTAAAATTTCAAATCTTTTTATTTTTGAAATTGGCTGGTTTTATTATTTTTTCTCAACAAGGAGTATAGGTTGCAAGTCCCTGAATTGTGTGTGTGTGTGTGTGTGTGTGTGTGTGTGTGTGTGTGTGTGTTTAATAATGACTTCTTGGCCAGGCACAGTGGCACACAAATAACGAGTAAGTGTTCATGAATGACGAATAGCTAATTCAAGTTTGAATTTGTTTGCTTTTGCTTCTCTAGTTCTTTTAATTGTGATGTTAGGGTGTCGATCTTAGATCTTTCCTGCTTTCTCTTGTGGGCATTTAGTGCTATAAACTTCTCTCTACACACGGCTTTAAATGTGTCCCAGAAATTCTGGTACGTTGTGTCTTCATTCTCATTGGTTTCAAAATTAATTCAGTTTTGAAAAAGACGTGTAAGAAAGTGGGAGAGAGGACATGTCCTGCTAGCTATGTTCATATGGTTAAAGCTACAGTAATGAAAACAGTGTATTGCTGGTAAAAGAAACAGGTGAAAAGACCAGTGGAATATAAAAGAGAGTTAAAAATTAGAATAATGTAACATCTAGAACTTGGTGTGTAATCAACACAGGACTCTACAATCACTAGGACAAGGGTGGATGCTTTAACAGATGATACTAGAAAAATTGGATTATACATGTATTTAAAAGTAGATCTCTATCTTATTCTATATACAAAAACAAATGTTGAATATATTAAAGGCTAAAGTTTGACAGGCAAAAGCATAAAACCAATTTAAAAATGAAAAGGCATCTTTGCAATCTTAGCAAAAACTAATAATTAAAGCGACAAAAAAAAACCCCTAAATGCCTGATAATTACTGTGTAAAGGATGCTATACCCTACCAATAATCAGAAAAATAAAAAATATAACAAAAGAAAGATATCACCTTTTTTCCCATCATCTTAATTAAATTTAGATAATTGGGTAATATTGGGTTTGGGCAAGGATACGTGGAAATGATGTACTAGTCTCATTGTCTTTAAACTGCTATGTTTAAGGTTAAGTACATGTTTGGGCATATTTCTGAACTTCCCTGTTCTATTGATCTGTTTATTTATGTTCTAGCACCTTGATGTGTTAAGGACTATAATTTTAGGATGTATTTTAATATTTTGATAAGGCCAGGCCTCCATTAGTCATCTTTTTCAGAATCTCCACAAAAAAATTAAAAAAAAAAACAACAACATTAAAATCAACTGATTAAAATCAACTCTGTAATTCTTTTAAAAATCTTGTTAGGATTGTACTGGGATTATGGGAAATTTAAAATTTAGGGAGAATCAGCATTCATATGATACTGAGTCTTTCTATACAGGACCAGTTTGTGCCTCTTCGTTTATTCAAGCCCTCATGTTATCTCTCAGTAGCATTTCTTCATATAGATCTTTCAAATTTATTTTTAGTTTTATTTCTAATTATTTTACCATTTTTATTGCTATTGAGATATTTTCATTTTTACTGGTGATTGTTTAAATTAGTCAGCATATTTATTTTCACCTTAATTTTGTATTAAACTGTGATACCAAGTGAAATAATTTTCAGGTTGTTCTCTTTTCAATGCTAACTAAAATTTTACTTCCTTCTTTCATATTTGATGTTTAACTTCCTTTACATCTCATAAAGTATAAAATCAAAAGTCTAACGGCACTGGCTAGATTCTATTTCCAGAGAAAGTAAAATAATAGTAATGATATTGAAGTTTTTTCTATTTTACTAACTTCTGCTTTTCTCCGTGATTTTACTTTATATTTTAATTGATTTTAATTTGATCTTTTTCTAATTGTTTAAGGTAGAAACTCTGATTGTTTATCTTATTTTGATTCTTTCCTAAATGTAGCATTTTAAATGCTATAACTTTCCCTGTAAGTACTGTTTTTAATTGCATCCACAAATTTCAATTTTGTTTCATTATAATTCAGCTCAAAATATATTCTAATTTCCTCTATACAATGTTTTTTGGCCTTTGAATTATTTAGCAATGTATTGCTTAATTTGGAGATGGCCTAGATATCTTGCTATAATTTATCTGTATGCTTCAAACATTACAAATTCATTGAGACTTGTCTTATGGTCTAGTATATGGTCTGTCTTGGTGAACGTTCCGTGAGCATTCTACAGTTATTTTGAGTGTAGTGTTTCTACAAATGTGAGTTAGGTCATGATATATGATAATGATCTTCAAATCTTATATATCTGTTCTGATTTTTTGGCCTACTTATTAAATGAATTATTAACAGATAGGTGAAAAAAATCCCCAACTATGATTATGAATTTGGCTGTTTGCTCATTATTTCTGTTAATTTATAATTCACTTCTTTTGAGCTTCTCTTCTTAAGTGCTTCAATTTGTAACATGATTATTATGTCTATTTTAGAAATTAACCTATTTATCATTATGAAATATGCTCCTTTATCTCTGGTAATACACTGTTTTGAAATCTATTTTGACAGATATTAACAAGGCACATCAACTTTCTTATGTTTAGGATTTACATGGTACATAATTTTCCACTCTTTTATGTTTGATGTACATGTCTTTTTATTTGAAGTGTGTTTTATATAAACAGTTTTTGTAATTGGTTCTTTTTATATGACAATTTCTGCCTTTTATATGGAGTTTTTCGATAATTTAAATAATGTAATTAATGATATAGGTGGGTTTAAGTCTACCATATTGGTATTTATTTTCTATTGTTTCCAACAATTATTCATTTCTTGGTTCCTCTTTTCCTGCCTTCTTTGAATCAATTAATTTTATTATTCCATTAATCTTCTCTTTGACTTTTCCTCTATAGCTATTTGTGCATATGTGTATTTTTATTCTACAGATTACAATTTGCATCTCTAGCTTATTGCAATCTACTTCCAAAAAATATTACTACCCCATGAATAATGTTAGAACCTTACAGCAGTATTATTCTACTTTGAACTGCCTTGCCCTTTGTGATCATATATATTATTTCCCATAGAAGAGGTCAGCTGAGTCTAACATTAAAGCTGCTCTACTTCCTTTTTTACCCACTTATGCTTCTTTCCCTTCTTGCTCACAGATGGTGATCCCTAGACCACTCCTTAGTAAATGGCCTGCATACCAAATTCCATCTCAGAATATATTTCTTAGAGAATCCAAATCCAACCTGCCACAAACAAAGAGAATCACCAATTCTCCTCATTCTTGAAAAATTCCCTTTGATGTGATTTCCACTCAAACTGCAGCCCATCTTTTAAAAGGCTTTGCAAGAAGAGGTGGTTTGCCACTATTATCTGGCCTCAGAAGAAATGGTAGTGGCCATCCTCTTTTCAATCTAGACCAGTGTACAGTCATACTTATTTACCTCTGTTCTGTGCCATAAATAATATTATCAATACACTCTCCATTGCCAAGGCTGAGACTTAATATCCCATCATTTATTCATGCGTTCACCAGTTTTGAGCACTACAATAAGTAGGTTCTGCACTCAGTGTTGAACACACAATCTTGACCACACATGGCCTCTGCCCTGAGATCCTTATAGTTCACGGGATGAAGAAATAGGTAAACAAGAAAAGTGGAGTATACAGGCACTTTGTGAGAAGTGTGTATCGAGGATGAAGCGATCAATTATACCACCTGGGACTCAGGAGAAGAGTTTAGAAAGGGTTAGGTTCTATAATGGAAATAATCCTTGAGCTAAATGATAGAAGTAGAAGGTAAGTTTGTATTTCTTGGGGAGACATAATGAGTAAATCATTTACAGAGAAGGAAAAAAATATGAGCTTCCCATCAGGAATGTTATAGAAAAGTGAAAACTCTGACATATTTCAGCACTAAAATAAATCTGTTATGATTAAAATGACTAAACCCGTGTGTGTGTGTGTGTGCGTGCGTGAGCACACATGCGTGTGTGTGTGTGTAAACAGGTGTGGAAGATGTGACAAATGAAATAATTCAGCCTGAGATAATGCTTATCTCTATCTCCTTATGTCCAATCAGTTACCAGGTTCTTTCAAGTCTGTTTTTCACTTTACTGTATCTGTAGCACACGACTCACAACTTTCTGTCTTCTACCATATTTTTGTAAACATGTTCACTGCTATGTATGTACCTTAAGGGTGAACATGGTAATTCATTCATTCTTTGGATCCCTCCATATCACAACATATTGTTCATATGAGGCAGTGTTTACTAAGTGGAATTAAAAGTGAATGTTGTCATGGTGTGGAAATAAAGCAAACACTCATAAATATCTTTAATATTTACTGGAAACATGATATAGAATAGGGGCTAGCACACTATTGTCCACAAGCCAAATCTGACCCACTGCCTGTTTTTGTACATCCTGTGAGCTAAGAATAGTTTTTGCATTTTTGAATGGTTAAAAAAAACTTTAAAGATGAATAATATGAAAATCATACGAAATTCAAACTTCGGAGTTCATAAATATAATTTTGTTGAGATATAGTTATGCTTGTTCATTTACATATTGACTACAGCTACGTTCATGCTAATGGAAGTGTTACGTAGTTGTGATACAGACTGTATGGACCATAAACCCTAAAGTATTTTTTTCTCTGCTTTCTTTATAGAAAATGTTTCCTGGTATTGAGAGAAAGGACCATGAGTTTTTCCATAAACTGGATTTGAATTTTAATCCTATCTGTAGCTCTACTAGCCATGTTATCTAAAGTGCTTAGCCATCTCTGAATTTTAAGATAATCATTTTTAGAATGAGAAAAATTATATCTCTGGTAAGAATTTATATGAGAATTGATTTAAAAAAATCAGGAATAGAGTAAATTTCAATCAATGCGTTTCTTCTTCTTTGATGCCTGGTGTTAGAAATTTTCATCTTTGAAATTCAATCAATTAAACATGTATTGCATTTTCTGTTAAAGATTCAGTCAGTGTTTGGATAGTCGAACCCAAACAAAGGAAGAGAGGAAATTATGGTTAAGAGGCTTTGGGCTTTATTGTAGCAAGGGTTTCCAGGCAGTGGTCTGTAATTTATAACTGATGTGGAAGACCCTGGTATTTAAAATACTGTGAGCATGTGGTGGTTGCTTTTAGGATTGCTAACCAGTCCAGCCTGAATGGGACCATTCCAAATTGCAGACATTTTAGAGGAGCCATGAAAATAAACATGAACATATGATTTTGCATATGTTGACGGGCTCCCTATGAAACCAAACAAGAAGTACTTATTGAGTATCTGCTTCTCAAATTGCTTCATTTGTTGTCGATATTACTTAGATACAAGGGACTTTCTGGGAAGAATTATGCCTTCTGTTTCTTTCTCAATCCCCCAATGACACCAAGAGTTGACAATAAGTATTTAACAAATCCTGTGAACTAGATTAATAGATACATGGTCTTTCAAGAATTTAGAAGAAACCCAGCAAAAGACGATAGGATGCCTTTCCTTACAATTCAACATATGTTTTAATTTGTTTTCTTGCTCGTGCTATGTTCTTGTCTGTCACCAGTGTTTAATTCTGGTTTTGGCATATTATAGGTGCTTAATGAATGCTGATTGAAGGAAGGAACATAGTATAGATGGATAAACATTGGATTAGAATCAAGAGGCATAAATGTGAGCGTCCGATTTATTATTTTATTCTTGAGTGATGTAGAAAAAGTACTTTGAGTCTTTGATTCTTATTTTACTCACCTGTAAAACTGGAAAACACCTACCTTGCCAAACTCACAAGGCTATACTAGGGATCAAATACAAATAGTGCAAGAGAATGTACTTTGTAAACCATAAATGGCTATAAAATGTGCTTATTATGTAAATAATAAGACTCTACATTTTATATTTAAGAAAATTCTTACGCTTTTTGTCTATTGGCTCAAGATTAGAAGAAAAGAAAAACTAAGAGTATTACTTCAGTAAATGTAGACTAAAATGACAGAAATTTTTTTTGGCAAGTAAGATTTTAGTCAATGAAAGATTTTGGGAAGATATTTTCAAGACTAATGTTTTCCACTATCATTGTTTCTCATTTGTAGTAAACTTGTCTCTGAACTACTGCATACTAATCATATTTGTGTATCAAATCAGGATTAAAGTGTACTGAAAGGAAGAATAGTCAGAAATCCTATATTTCTCTGAAAGGTTTTTGTGTGTGTGTGTGTGTGTGTGTTTTTTTTTTTTTTTTAAAGCTAACCACCTTATCTTTAAAAATCACTTTCTAAGTTATTGGGTGTTGTATTGATTTGTGAAGACTAAATTTTCTTAATAGGTCTTATATAGTAACTGAACTTTCAATGATATTAATAATTTTTTCTAATACAAAGACTATTACTCCTGAATCAGTTTTAGTATGAACTGGGTATGCTATAGATTAAATGTAGTCCCCAAAAGTTAATGTCTTGGAAATTTACTTGCACTGTGTCAAGAGACAGAGCCTTTCAAAGGCAATTGGGTCATGAGGACCCTGATGTCATGAATAGATTAATGCCATTATCGTGGGAGTGGTTTAGTTATCATAGGAGTGTCTTTCATATAAAAGTGAGCTCTCTCTCACATGCTCTCTTTTGCCCTTCTACCCTGGTACCATGTTTTGATGCAGCAAGGCCTTCACCAGATGTTGAGCAGATGCCAGTGCCATGCTCTTGGACTTTCTAGTCTCCAGAACTATGAGCCAAACAAACTTCTTTTCTTTATAAACTAACCAGTCTGTGGTATTCTATTAGAGCATCAGAAGGCAGACTAAAACAAGGTACATACCTGAAATGTAAGATGTAGCTAATTGACATATATTAAAACAATTCCAGAGATTTCTGTTTTCAGCTATGATAGAGTAGCGTGTAATACAACAAACTGTCCTGGCAAGAACAATCATAAAACATGAATTAAGTATACAAAAAAGTTGAAAAGCATTTGAGGGCAACCAAGTAGTCAGGACTTAAAAGTCTAAAAAAAAAAAAAAAAAAAAAGAACACATTGAAGGGAACTTTATATTCTGTGTTACTTTAACCTTTGAGGTATTCTTCAAATCCTAAGCAATGCAAAATAAGAGTATAAAAGGCCAAGTAGAAATTGGCAATAGAGAGGCCAAAAAACTAAGGAGAGTTTTTAGCAGACACACTGCTGATGAAATAGAAATTGTACTTCAAAGACTGTCAATGTGGAGGTCCTAATCCAAGCTTTTAGTTGAGACTCCTGAAGAGTCAAGCCTTAGAAGAAAGAAAAAACTGAAAAAAAGAATGTATAAAGGCTCACAAATAAAGCACAAGCTTGAATTATCTTAATTATTCATTGAATTAAAGTGATCTTTCCCAAATCTTACCAAGCGTCCAAAAAAAAATCTTGAAAGGAAGATATTATTAGTCAGAGCCTCTACAATTTATTGTATCTGATATTCACTTAAAACATTATTAGTATAATAGTAGAAAAGCCCAAATAAATACGATATTTTAAAGTCAACCTAAACAGACCTCTCCATCAAGATATTGGTGTTATCAGATGCAGAATTAAAAATGATTGTGATTAATATGTTTTTAAATAGACTGTAAGATGAAGAATTTCACAAAGAATACACAGGAAAAACTGAATAGGTATTCTAGAGTTAAAATACAATAGCAAAACTAAGGATTTAATAAATAGTTTAATTGCTGATTATATTGAGCAAAATTTGGGATTATTAAAACAGAAGATAGCTCAGTGTATAGTAATCAGACTACAGCATGAAAAGGAAGGGAATAACAAACAGAAGAATAGAAAAGTTAAAAAGATACACAGCAAAAAGGTGTAATGTATGTATATTTGGCAACTAAGAAAAAAAAAGTAAATGAGCAGAAGGAATATCCAAAACTTTTTTTTTTTTTTTTTTTTTTTTTTTTTTGAAACTAAGACACTAAGCCACAGATTGGAGAAGCTTCACAAACAAGACATATGCGAAGACAGGTAGGCCTGGGAACATCATAGAAAGACTGTTGAAGACAAAAAACAGAGAGACTATATTAAAAGCACCAGGGAATAAAAGACATTGCCTTCAAATATATATCAGATGTACAGCTAACTCTCCAAAATATAGAAGTGAAAAGATAACAGGATAACATCTTCCAAAGGATAAAAGAAAACATCTGGCTACCTAGAATTTTGTACCAAAGATATCCTTTGAAAATGAATGCCAACTAAAAATATTTTAGCCACACAAAAACTGAAAGAACTCATTGTCAGCAGGCCCGCATTAAAAGAAATAATAAAAGTGAATTTCCTCAAGCTAAACAAAAATAATAGAAGCATAGAAATGTAGAAAGGATTAAAGAGCACTGGAGAGGGTAAATATTAGGGAATTTAAATTCATTTTACTTTAAAAATGCAGAAAGCAATAAATGGAGGAAAAGCATTCTAAGGTATTATAAAATTGTGAGAGTATTAATTTATACCAGTCTCTTAACAAGTTAGTGCGTGTGTTGCAACCTCAAGACTAACCACTGAGAAAATAAAAGTAATAGCTCACTGTGATGGTAAATTTTAAATGTCAGCTTGGCTGGATTGAGGGATGCCTCGATGGCTGGTAAAGCGTTATTTCTGGGTGTGCTTGTATGGTGTTTCTGGAGGAGACTGTCATGTGAGTCAGTGGACTGACAGAGGAAGATGTGGATGAGTGCCATCTAATCAGCTGGGAGCCCAGATGGAACAAACAGGTGAAAGAAGGGGAGAATTTTCTTTCTTCCTCTTCTAGAGCAGGAAACTCTTTCTCTTTTGCCCTTGGACATCAGAACTCTGGGTTCTTAAGCCTTTGGACTCTGGGACTTGTACCAGCAGCTTCGTGGGGCTCCTGAGCCTTTGGCCTCAGAATTATGCCATTGGCTTCCTTGGTTCTGAGGCTTTTGGACTTGGACTGAGTCATGCTACCAGCGTCCCAGGTCTCCTGCTTGCCGAGGGCCTATCATGAGACTTAATTGTGTGAACCAATTGCCCTCCATAATTGTGTGAGCCATTCTCCTGATGAATACCCTCTTATTATCTATTTATATGTAGATACATCATATTATTTCTCTCTGGAGAACACTGACTAATACACTAACAAACTAATAGAATGAGAAATCACATAATCAAACTATGTATTTTATAAAAAAGCAAGAAAGAGACAAATAACAAGAAAGAGACAAAGAACAAATGAATAAGAAACCGTAAGTTGGTAAGTTTAAAACTAAACATTATTAATTACATTAAACGTAATTGTACTAAGTTCTCCAACTAGAAAACAGAGAATTTTAGATTGCATATATATAAAAAATAATATGTTGACAACAAACTAAGCATATTAAATATGATTATAAAGAAAAGTTAAAAGTAATAGGATAAAAGAAGACACAATACACAAATATAAAATGTTATTCAGTATCGGCATGGCTACAATAAAACCAGACAAAGGTTATGATAAAGCAAGAAGTGTTGCTAGATGGCTTTTAAAGTTAGTTTTAAAAGAGATAATTCACCTAAAAGATAAAAAAATCTAAAATTATATACTGACAGTTTCCAGTTTACACAGTTCTCACATGGATGAATATCAGTTATAACAATTTAGCTAACTAAAACCAGTCTCCCAAGAACATGATTCATATTTCAGTTTGCACAATATATTAATTTTAACTGTATAAAGTACCCACTTCACTATTAGTCTTTCAATTCAAAAATCACCAGGTGAATTACAAATGTGAATAATGATGGGTGACCAATCACATCATTTCACTCAAAGTCTGTCACTGACTGGTCACTGGGTATCTGTTATTTCATTCATACAGAAACTAAAAAGTGTATACTTATGTTACCATTTTGTCTCCTAGTGATAAACTTAAATGACACTTTACAAAAATGGATAATCAAAAGAGAGAATTAGCTAAAAATGATGAACATGCAGCAAATAAATGAAAAATGATAATGTTGGGAAGTGAAATTTGAATCAAAGATAAATGGAGTTATAAAAGAAATAGCTGACTCTGGGAATGTTGACTCTCTACTGCCATTCAAGAGACTCTGGGAATACAGCCAGAGAAAGTCAGTGAAAGTGAAATTATTGATATAAATAAAAAAATAAGTTGTGACAAAAAGGAAGAAGCTGTCCCAGAAGTGATGTCAAGAAAAAAGCGTATGTTAAAGGAACTCTCAGAGATATTTCATAACATTGAAAGTGCAAAGGATAAAATGCTGGAAGTGGATTCAAACTTCACAAGAAACATGACAATTCATCAACACACAGAAGAACTGCTTGCTTTGTAATGTAAGTCATATAAAGAGGAAAAGGTAAACAATGTTTAAACTAGTCTTCGTAAGTTTTCTCTTTTTTTCACAAAAAAGGAAACACTTTATTTCTTTGTGTTTCTGTTTCAAATTCTAGTGAACTAAGTATCAGTTTCACTAGTTGTTTTTCCATTTTTCTACATACTTATAACTAAAAATAAGAGAGCATTTAATGTTACAAAAAAACCTTTTATATATCATGAAATAAGTGTAATTTTTCTCATTGATTATTAAGGTTACATTGCATAGTTGCAACTTGTATAGTCATTTTGTGGTTTCACACTACCAGGCAAAGTAAAGAAAGACTGCCTTCACATTTAATAATATAGCCTCTAAATGTCTCAAAAATGACAAAACTAAAAGAGAAACAAAGAAGTCCAAGATTTTGTTGGAGGAATATAATACATATCTCTCAGTACCTGATGGAAACAGTACACAAAATATTGGGAAAAATCAATATATACAAAATATATATAATATAGGAAATTTCAACAACACGATCGACAAATAGGAAATTTTAAATATATGGAATGTTTTATCCAACAATTGCAGACCACACATTCCTCTCAAAGCACATGTAATACTTACTAATATTGACCATAGACTGATCCATAATTCAAGGCTCAACAAATTTCAAAGAATTGAAACATAGAATATATTTTTGACCACAGAAGAATCTAGCTATAAGTTTTTTTTTAAAAAAAGTAATCCCAAATCCACATATGTTTTCAAGTTAAACAGCACACTTATAAATAACTCAGGAATAAAAAAAGAAATAACAATGGTTTGAATTGAATGGTAACAGAAATAAGGTGTGAAAACTTATGAAATGTAGCTAAAGTCATGTTTAAAAGGAAATGTATGGCCTTCATGTATAAAATTTAAAAACAGGACAAAAATCAATTACCTATGCATCACCTCAAATTACTAGAAAAAGAACAAGTTAATGCAAATATAAAGGAAATAATGAAAAATAAGATCATATATATCTTCGGTTGGTCATATAAAAAGATTAATAAAAGGTTAATGAAAATGATAACTCTCTAGCAAGACTGAGCAGTAAAAACAAAAGAGATAAGCCACAAACTAACAATAGCATGAGTGAAAAAGTATACCAGATTCTGTAGAAACAACAAAGAAAATAGCAGAACATTATGAAAAACTTAATTTGATATTTTAGATTTTTTTAATAGACAAATTATTTGAAAAACCCAACTTATTAAAATTGACTTAAGTAGAAAACACAAATTTTTCCACCTTTGTTTTACAATTTTAATCTATAATTGTATTTTTTTCCTCAAAGAAAACTCCAGGCTCAGATGGTTTCACTAATGAATCCTCAAAAAATTAACACCAACTTTACACAAAATATTTCATAGAACTGAGAACTGGAGAAAAAAGAAACGTATTTAAGAAACCTATTTATTTAGTTTTGATCATAAAACCTGACAAGATAGTAAAATAAAGAAAATTAGGGCCAAACTCTAACGAATGTAGATGAAAAACCAACAACATATTCTCAAACAGAATTCAAAACGATGTGATTGGTTGTTGGTTTTCCAAATATCTTAGGTTGGTTTAACATTAAATTTTTTTTTTAATGTGAGTTAATATAGTAACAGAACAAAGAGACAAAAATATCATCTCAATAGATGCAGGAAAAGCATTTGATAAAATTCAACTCCACTTTCTCAGAAAATTGATGCAGGGCAGGCAAGGCCCCAGATTGGGACTTAGCCAAGGAGAGGTTTTGGCTTTGCCCAGGAAAGAACTTAAAGGTGAGCCAGTGGTGTTAGACAGCAGTTTTTATGAAGAGGCAGCAGAGGTATCACTCCTCTCACAGCAGGGCTACCCCATAGACAGTGTTCTTAGAGTAGCAGCCTAGGAGCTTTTGGCAGTCATATTTATACCCACTTTTAATTATATGCTAATTAAGAGATGGGCTATTCAGAACTTTCTGGAAAAGGGGCAAGGAGTTTTCAGAACTATATAGGGTAACTTTTGGGTCATTGCCATAGCATGCTGCCATGGCATTTATAAACTGCCATGGTGCTGCTGGAAGTGTCTTTATGCTAATGAGCAGTGAGGGCAACTAGAGGTCACTTTTATTGCCATCTGCTGGTTTTGGCTGGCTTCTTCACTGTAGCCTGTTTCAACCAGATCCTGCTGTGATTAGCAGGGCCCTGACCAATGCTTACAAAACAAGTCCTACTGATCTTCTACCTTACCTGCCCCCCTCAGATATTAGATATTCCTCCTTAATCCTTAGGGGGCCGCAGAAGGGTGGAGGTCTATCTTCTCTGAGTACTTTCTGCTAATTTTACTTTGCTTTCTGCCTAGCAATGGGGGAAGAAAAATCTTTGGATAGCTGGCCTAAGGGGCCTAAAGGGAGGGTGTTTTTATTTTTCGACTCAGAAGATGGGATGGGTTGGAAGCCTTTTGCCGCTATCATTTTTACATGGAATTGTTGTAATCTAGAAGATACAAACTTTCTTAAGAGCTTAAATTGAGGCGGAGTGCAGTGGCTCATGCCTATTTTCCTAGCACTTTGGGAGGCCGAGGCAGGCGGATCACCTGAGGTAAGGAGTTCGAGACCAGCCTGACTAACATGGTGAAACCCCATCTCTACTAAAAATACAAAAATTAGCCAGGTGTAATGGTGGGCACCTGTAATTCCAGCTACTCGGGAGGCTGGGGTAGGAGAATCACTTCAACCCAAGAGGCAGAGGTTGCAGTGAGCCAAGATCCCGCCATTACACTCCAGCCTGGGCGACAAGAGCCAGAGCGAGATTCTATCTCAAAAACAAAACAAAAAAAAGAAGAAAGAGGTTAAATTAGCAAAGGACAAAAACTAGTAACAACAAGAAAGCTATCATTAGCTTTTATAATAAAAGTCCTAGGAGAGGTAAGAACCAGGTAAGACTTGGGAGAACATTTTTGATAGTCAACCAAATACAGCTGGGGCCAGTGTCCTCATTGTATTTATGTTATCAGGTAGTTTGTTCATAGATTTTTTTGAAGGTTAACCTCAATCTGTTTAAAGTTATTAATATTAATATATGTATAGATTTTATTAATAACTGCATAGACTTGCCTTGTTTAATAATCTACTAAATAATTCAGCACTAGTTTGTTATCAATAATTATATTTGCCCAAGAGCTTAATAAGCTACTAAATAATCCAGCACTAGTTTGTTATCAAGAATTATATTTGCCCAAGAGTCTAGGAATTTTTGAATTTCCTTTAATGCCTAATCTGTGTTGGTGGCTAATGACTGTAGGGTTTGAGTCAAGCATTTCAGGGCTAACTCATGGTAGGCAAAGCCACCCCAGGGGTCCATTAGTCTTATTGCTGCCCCAATTCCTGCCAGAATCAACCCTATTGCTCATTTATTTCTGGTATTCCTGGGTCTTAAGGGGTTATAGACAGTGATCTCCATAGGGGTAAGCATGGCTAATGTATATTTACCCATTTCACCTTTTTGATATATAAGGGAAAGCTATGCCTAAAAGAACACGTGGCTCCCCAGCAAGTCGGGAATGGTTATGAGATATGAATGTTTCCCACTCATGACCACAAACAAAAATGAGCCCAGTTGGGGCACAGAGGTTCCACAAGGTGTGATGTCTATCCTTTGTGGCCAAATTGGGTCTGTAGAGATATTTCTCCCCTGCTCCAGTGGGGGTGGTCAAACTATCCTTGTTCTTTAGAAGGGGGCTGTGCTTCCACCTTCCCCAATTAGGCAGTTGCTTTTCCCCTGTGTGTTTTGATTGAGGAGAAGACCTACAAACAGATTTTTTGCACACAAGTGGAATCCCATTTACCTTGCTATGACCTTGGGAACTTGGCAACTTAGAGTTAGATTAGAGCACTGAAGGGAAACTTTTGTTTTTGTGTCATTAACACAACAGTAGGTACAAAAGATAGAATTATTAGTGCACTAGAGGTAAAGATAGCCAACTTTCCAGGTCTGGGTAATAGTGGCAGGGGGTTTACGTGGAATCCATTAAGTGGGGAAGAGTTTCACCTAACAAGTAGGGGACTGGGTACTTTGAGATTGCAGTGATTAGTCAGGAGGTCTGGGGAGATGGCCATGAGATTTTTCTGGATAGGCCAGAAGGTGGAATTTGCTATTCTGGAAATGTTGATGACAAATTTAGTAATCACAAAGATGATTCCCTGATGCTATAATTTTTGAAATATTTTATTATAGAGTTTTACTCCCACCCACCCTGGATTAGGTTAATTGAGAGAGGAAACAGGATTAATAGTGCCAACATGGTGTCTAGTTGGGCCTTAGAAGAGTCTCTACACCCAATAAGGATACAAGAGGTGTTTTCTAGGAGAAGGTAGTTGGCCAAAGTGATAGAAAAGAAATATAATCAAGAAGAAGAGAAGAATTAATGCTCCTATTCCCATCCACAGTATCATGTTATTACTTTTAGCCGTGTGTTATTTTAAATAGGTAGCGGAGGTCTTTCAAAGGTCATGGCTTCTTTCCCAGATGTACATTATGGTGCCTGTGACTCATAAAAAAACACGTTTTATTCTGGAGAGGTGTACCCAAGTAGTTATGTTTTAAAGGTTTAATATGGTGAGGGTATTTAATAATACTTGATAGGGGCCCTTCCCTTTTGGTTGTAATTGATCCTTAAGGTATCCTTTTTTTTTTTTTTTTTTCTCCCAGTAAGGCTAAGTCTCCTGATTGAAGAAAAAAAGTATTCTTTTTTGTGTAGGAAAGGGCAATACTTTATTGTTATAATTTGGAATGGCCTCTGATCCTGGCTTAAACATTAGGGGTTGGGAGCATAGTGAGGTGTGTCTGACCCTTTATTTCTCATCAGGCTTGAATTAGATTTTTTAGTGTTTGGAGGGAATTCCCTTTGGCCAAAGTGGGGGATCTACTCAGTGTGTAGAGGGCCTATGGATTTTTTTTTTCAGTTTATATTTTCCCTTTTTGTCAAGGCACTCCAGAAATACTATTAATAGTCAAGCTTTCCTCTTGTCTCACCCTGATGCTGGGGTGGTGTGCTATCTGCCCCAGGTCCATTATGTCCTCTGTTGGGATCCCTATGGTCAAGGGACTTAGAGTTAAAAGACTTATAGCTAATTAATTGTTTTAGGCCAGATGGAAACAAAGGTGGGCAGACACTTATTAACTCTTAAACCTCTTTTAAGTAATATAAGAGTCAAAACTAAAAGTCAAAAAATAAGGTTATAAAACTAATTTATGTGTGTTGAGTTACTATAATCTTGGCTTGTAGTAATTAGTTATATAAAACACAAGCATTTTGTTAGCATCTATGTGCCTGTCTTTGATTTGGAGGGTCTCAATTAATTTTATCTCTCAAAATCTGGTCCATATAATCTCACACGCCCACTTCTTCCATAATTGTTTTTGGGCCTGGGGGGACTGAACAGTTTTACATTTTAGAGGCAAAATAAAACATAAAGAATTAGCAATGCTTTCAACAAAAAGGTCATAAGCCCAGCCTAGTTTTGAAAATGACAGGAAAGGAATTTCACAGGTAGCTAAACATTTAAATTATTTGGTATCAAGGACTATAATAAGTTATATTAATTTAGGTAAAGGCAAAATTATTAAGTGAATACAAGCTTGCCCCTGTGTCTCATGAAAGCAGTTTACTTTGATTATCCCTTTGCTCAGGTTTAAAGAAGAGGCTTTGGTTAACTTGAGTTTGATGTTAGATACTGGCAGGAGTTGGTGCCTTTTCTAGACTCCATCTCTACATAAAATTTAAAAATTAGCTGGGTGTAGTGGCAAGCAACTGTTGTCCTAGCTACTTGGGAGGCTGAGGTGGGAGGATCTCTTGAGCCCAGGAGTTCAAGACTATAGTAAGCTATGATGGCACCACTGCATTCCAGCCTGGAAAACAGAGCGAGACCCCGTCTCTCGAAAAAAAAAAAAAAAAGAACTTCAGTTCGTCTAAAGATGTGTTTATGAGCAAGAAAAGTTAGTCATAGTGTTGGAAGATATGAAAGAGCATATTGCTGAAAAATAATTAACATGCATACAATTATGATGAAATTATATAAATTATGAAGAAAATGACAGACAACTCAATGGAAAATTGAACAAAAGACTTGACTATGCTCTTAAAAAATATGTACGAGTAGCTGATATACATATGAAAGGCTCCCAATCTCATTAGTTATCATGCAAATACAAACTGAAACCACAGGGCAATACCTTTACATATTCAATAAAACATTAAAATGGAGACTTAAAATACCAAATGTTGATGAAAATGTGAAACATTTGAAACACTCAAAACATCTGGTGGGAGTATAAATTAGTACAACCACTGTGGAAAATTATTTGGGATTATTTACCAAAGCTGGCCTACTTATGATTTGGCAGTTCCAAATATACCCATCTGTTTATACACATTCACCACAAAAATGTACAGAAATGCTTATAGCAGAATGACTTATAATAGCACAATAGAGAAAAACCAGAAATAATTCAAATATTCATGAATATTAGAATGGTTAAATATATGGTGGCATTTTCATACAGTGCAATGCTTATACCACAATGAAAATGAAC
Source organism: Macaca fascicularis (assembly GCF_037993035.2). Classification (NCBI taxonomy): domain Eukaryota; kingdom Metazoa; phylum Chordata; class Mammalia; order Primates; family Cercopithecidae; genus Macaca; species Macaca fascicularis. The sequence goes on along the minus strand of NC_088375.1, from coordinate 34,255,326 downwards.
ACTACTGCTAAGTGAAGCAGCATGAATGAATCCCACAAATAGAATGCCAAATAAGAAAGAATCAGTTGCAAAGAGTACATACTGTAAAGCATTTTCCTATAAATTTCAAAAGCAGACAAAACTAATCTATGATGATAGAAATAGATCCACCTCAGTGGTGTAATAACTAAGAGGGGACATGAGAGAGCCTTGTAGGGGGGCGGTGATGGAAATGTCCTATTTCTTGATCTGTGTTGTGATTAGAAAGGATGCTCACTTTGCAAAAATTCATTGGGCTGTGCGTTTCTGATTTTTGCACTTTTCTGTGTGTATGTTACACTTTGATAAACTGATTACTCATGTATTAACAGAAAGAAGTCCACAATTCAGAGAGGTGAAAATAAACTCAATATTAGCACTTTGAGATAACAAAAGAAAATTTTCTGACAGGTCATCCAAATGCACCATTTACACACACACACACACACACACACACACATGCTTACACCTTTCACACGCACAAAAGAAACATTTGGGCCACTTACTTTGAGCCAAACCTCATCCTCTTTCTTCAGGCTACTTTCTGGCTGCTCACTCCTGTCATCCTGAGTTTCATTTTCACTGGCAACACAGGGAAACCAGCCAGTTAGGGGACGGTGGTTGGGTAAATCTGGATGGTATGATGTGCAAATCTGAAATACAATTTCAACCAACAATTTGAAGTATGGAGTGTGAAGATATAAGGACAATGAAACTCTCCAGCTCATAGCAAAGTTTTTCTCTCTGAATGCCTAATGATCACATTATTGGCAGAAAACTTTTCTCAACATTGAAGTATTTCTCAGTGCTCTCTTTAACATCAAGATATAACTTACAAGGGTAGAAAACACAACAGGCCTCAGTTTATCATCAGCCCACGGGTCTTGCCCACTGGGTGGTTACAAATAGTCCTGGCATATTTCAGGTAACTGCCCCAGGACAAAGCAGGGGAGTCTGTCTGGGGTGATGATGAAGCCCTTACCAGGCAGCATCGACTGCCCCAAAAGTGAGGCTACTGAGTTGGGGAACCACTGAGGATTCAGCTAAGTAAAGGAGCCAGAGAAGTAAAACTCCAGGAAATTTCTCCCACTTCACTTAGGGAAGACAGACAGGCTAGACTAAAAGCCACTTCAGAGAGCGGTCATTACCTCAGAATCTCCCAACTTCCCTGGCTTTCTGTCATCGGATGCCAGGACTTGAAGGAGCAAGATGCCAGAATTTAGGCTGAGAGAGTGTGGCAGAAATGGCTAGCTGCCGACTGGTATCTATTTCCCCTTACTTTTTTATTAATAAACTCCAATTTTGTTCAAGGCGACAGTGTATCTGGCTATAAACGCTCATCTCCCTAGGGTTCCTTACAACTAAAGGTGATGAAGTGGCCTAGATCTGACCAGTAAGAGGTGGGTGGAAGTTTATTGTGTGGAATGTCCAGAAAAGCTATCATTTTCTCAATAAAAAGGGAAAGACTCAGCTGACATGCACCTATTTCCCTTTGGCCTGTCCCCTCCTTCCTTGAAATGCTGATTTCACACCTAGGAGAACTGCAGCCATGTTTTGAGCAGGAGGAAGAAGGCTGCACTCGAGGATGAAAGAGCTGGAATCTAGAAGACCCTGGGTCCTTGATGAAATCCTTGAACTGGAGCATCAACCTTAGCTGGCTCCTCAATCTCTTCAAAGATGTCTTCTCAAGTATAAAATCATATTATTTCATTCTGGCCTACACTATCTAGAGGCCTAAATCTCACTTCTGTGAAAGGACTGTATTGCCTATTCTAATAAATTGAAGAGTTTATTTTGCAACAGAAGCATCTAGAATGGGTCCCAAGAGTCATGAGCCTTTAATCTTCTTTTCAGTCTTCAACGTTATCTCATAGATGTCATTGGTATAGCATTTTAGATCTGTCAGAGGATCTCCTATCTATTTAGGTGGATATTCAGAAAAAAAATTATATACCCAAGGATTTACTTCTAGCAAAAACTCTACAGTTTCTTCAATAATAAAACTTCTTTAAATCAATTTATACTTTGATCCTCAATACACACTTTAAAGCTTATTTGATCACTGTAGTAAACCACTGAACATGAAAAAGGTGTTACTATACCCATTTTCCATGTGAGAACATTGGGTCCCAGAGAGGTTAAGTGACTTGTCCAACATCATGTAATTATAATAGCAATGCTGGTAGATCCAGTAATGTTGCCTAGGCCTTCTAACTCCTTTCTTCTTCTTTTTCTTCTTTTAATTATCCAAACACAGACCCCAAGTGTAAGCGTAGGGGGAGTCACTTTACAATTTGCACAGCCTCGACTCTATTCATCTGGCTTAACTTACCAGGGAATGAGGTTCTCCAGTTACCAAGGAAACAGGACACTTATTCTTGTCTTCATGAGAGGAGTAAGCCTGGGTAGCCCACTGATCCAAGTATCCTTTGGGAGTGTAGATGCCACAGTCTACAATGCTGGTTTTTCTCTCAAAAGGTTCACATATGCCATCTCCCTCATACATGTAGCAAAGGCTGGGCTCTCCTGCCAAGAAATATTGTGTGACACAGAAAGAGTGTTTTCATAAATGTCATGATAAAAATGAACATGGGAATGTCCACGACATTTCTTCTCCAGCCCACTAAAGAGAATTCTGCAATTGCCTGCCAGTCTAGTGCCTACCCCAAACACACAGATACACATACATCCCACACATCCCTAAAGAAGAAGGATTTTTTTCTCATTGGGAGAAAGGTAGAAACCATCTACATTATAAAAGTACAGAAAGGGTTGAGATCAGGGAAGAAAGAACAGGGAGAAAAAAAGCAGCTGTAGGCTGGGTGTGGAAAGAAATTTTAAGTAATAGTTGAGTAAGATATTTAGGGGAAGCCAGAGATATAATATGGTAAAAGAAGAAAGGAATATAAATAAATCCTAACATATATTATATATTTGAATCTTTTTCATAGTTTTTGAAATATTAAAGCATTAGGGGGGATTTTTCTCAATCACTTTTTGTTGCTTGTGTTTCTTCAACTGCGTGACTGCTATTAAACTGGAGAATATAGGCTCCAGGCTTATGAGGGTTACATATGTATTGATTTTTTTTTAGTCTTAGAACAACCCTGTGAGGTTTGTATTTTGTTTCTTTTATGATAGGAAGCCTGAGTCTCAGTGATTTTATGTGACTTCATAAAGGACCCTTGAATGGTAAGCAATAGAGCATTAATTTGAGTCAGGCTTAAATCCAAGAGCCAGAATGAAGGTTCAGCAGCTATTACTCCACACTGCCTCAAACTAAGACAGAGGGGCTGTCTTCAAAAGCAAACAGGTGAGAAACGAATATCTGAGAAAATATACTGGGGTTGTAAAGCCAGCTGGTATGCACTGGACAAGTTCCATTCTTGCTCATATAATAACTCCTAGTAAATGAATAGCACTGACTCTTTATAGATACATAGACACAGTGCCTTCAAATGTAGATAGCTGAGAAACACTTACAAAGCCATTTAAGTTCTGTTGCATTTTTTACCAAAATATGAGGCAATTAATATTAATGGAACAATTCAAATTTCTATTTTCTACTTAAAAATTAGGACATGAAAGTAAGATTAAGATTCAAAATAACACCTACGTATATATTCAGTGAGAGCATTACTAAAATTTACTGTTACTATTTCCTTTTTTTCATGTTCAATTCTTCATAGCAATACCACAGGACTGTTCCAGTAATTTGCCAGCTGTCCATCAACATATAGTTATTAATTATTCTCTTAATAATTTCCTCTAAGACCCTTCTGTGGTAAATCTATCTCTACTTGCCAGATATAAGCCACTGTCCACAGGACTTGGTTGAAAATCTATTTTGGGCTTTCAACTCATACGTTTCATCAAACCTACTCAAAGCACTCTCCAAAGCCAATGTATGTGCTTTTGGAATGACTTTCCCATGATAATTCTCTCTCTCTTTACGTGTGTGTATAGTTTTGTTTTGTTTTTCTACTTATAACCCAGTAACTACTCTTCTTGCTTCTTGTCTCTATTTTTTTGAGCACAGACTTAAAATTTTTGTTTATGTTTCTTTCAAATTCATCTGAAAATAACTGAATACTTTAAAAATATATTTTACAATGGTTTCTTCAAACCTGAACTTTTGAGAAATAATGGAATATAACTATGTGCTTAGCATATGATGAACTTACGATTCACTAAAAAAAGTCTAATGGTGGAATATATCATTTAACCTTACCCTGTATAGTTAAAACCATTTAAATATAGTCTTACTGGGGTTGAAGGAAATAGCCAAACTTTATGAGATCAAATGTGATAGACACAATATAAGGTCTCCTTGTAAGTTAAATAAGACTTGAGCTGCACTGAGGAAAGTTTAGTGTTTGGAGAATATATATTGTATTTAATATGAGACTACTATGTGGCTACCAAAAAGAAATAATGCTAACAGAGGTTGTGTTAACAAATACTTGTGTACAGAAGAGGGAGGTAATCGGTTCAATGTATTCTGCATAGCCAGACCACATCTGGAGTATTGGATTTCCTTCTGGGCATTGACCACATGAAGCATGCCAGTTTGGGGTAAATAAGAAAGGGTCTGGAATCCTAATCACATGAGGGGATGTTTGGATTGGAAAGGAGAATAATGGAGAGGTATTTCAAATATCTGAATGGTAGTCAAATAAAACAGAAAAAAATATATATCCTCTGTAGTTTCATAGCAGGGAAAATGCACTTGATTAAGCATGAGGAAAGCTGAGTTCCAGGGCTGGCTCTGCAAAGATTTCATTGTATGCCCTTGGATGAGTCACTAAAATGTTCTGAGCCTCAGTTTCCAAACTGGAAAAAAAGGAAAAAATTTTACAACAGATAAGGCCATTTGTAAACAGAATGGTCTGTTTCAAGGTGCATTCTTCACTGCTAGAGTTAGGTAAGCAGAAGCTAGAAACTCATCTCTCATGCTTTGGTAGGAGGCATTTATGTAAGACAGAAGCTGTGCTCTAAGTCACTGATAAACTCGTACTCAAGAAAGGATCAGGGACTCGATCAGACTCATGGTACACAACATGCACAGAATACATGGTACCGCTGAACACATAGTACACAACGGGCCTTTTTCAAATGGATGGATGGATGAATGCATGGAGAGAGGACCACCAACATTCTATGATGCAGGTCTGGCTCTGGAGAGCAGGGACATTTGTATATTCTGTGTAGTACTTAACACGTTAATAAATTATATATAATTGTAATCACATTCTACTTTATCTTAAGATTTCAAGACTTTAAAATAGTTTTAAATGCACTGCTATTTAAAAAAACTTCAATGTGTGGTTATGCTCCACCAAATAATTGCAATCTATGTAGATGACAATGGAAAATATATGCATCTAAGGAACCTGGTGATGATAGCTTTAATCAGAATTGGAAAAGTGTTGTAGACTGCCTCCCCGGAGTGGCAAGAGTCTAGAGTAAAAAGCACCTTATACTCTAGAGTTAAAATTTTTACCAGTGATTCTCCAAGGCTAAAATGTGTTAGGATCCTCTGTTATTCTTCATGATTGAATCTATGACACACAGTCACCAAAATATGTCTTGCCTTTGCTTTGGCTTAGAATGTTTCCTTACTGTAATTTGTATGTAGAGTCCATATGATTGTGCTACTTACCTGACATATTGGCGTTACCCTGGAGGACCCAAGAGAAATCTTTGGTAACATTAAACTAGGAAGCAAAATAACCTAGTGGTTTACAATGCAGATTCTAGAGCTGTACTTCCTTAGTTCAAATGCTGACTTTACCACTTCTAGCTGCATAAATGAAATCAAGTTATTTAAGCTCTGCTTCCTTAGTTCAAATTTAAGCTCTACTTCCTTAGTTCAAATGCTGACTTTACCACTTCTAGCTGCATAAATGAAATCAAGTTATTTAAGCTCACTTTGGTTTCCCCACAATTATTCTAAGGATTGAATGAGATAATACCTGTGAAACAATTCATGTCTGGCATACAAGGGACACATCAAAGGTTATTATTATCACTAAGCTAGATGTTACAAGGTATCAAGAACTTACAAAATAATACACCTCTAAAAGTAGGACACAATCTTAGACTGGAACTCCTGAACTTACCTACACAGTTGAAACCTTCCTCCAGCTCACACGCCTTGGAGCAGCCATCTCCACTCACAAGGTCTCCATCATCACACTCTTCTCCCAGGCTCCTAGAGGGTAAAATATACATGCATATATAACACAAAAAAATAATTTTTCTTGTTTAGCTACCATTGTTTAAAATTCTTACAATTTCTCAGTATATATTAAAAAGTGCAAGTTGGAAAAAAGTAGGAGCTAGAAGAATGCTTTTACAGAAAATAGAAACAAACATACGTATATATAAAGTAGATACAATTTATTCAATGATTGTTGATTGGCATATCCAGTGGGTTGTGGGAATTCCTGGAAGTCAGGTAGCTCATGGCGCAGAAACATCTAGGAGATCCATGAGGGTCTTGATGGCGTTTCGGGAGAGGGTCTTAAGCTTAGAAAAGCCCTGCCAGCCCTATAATGAATAAAGGCTTAAAATAGCTGACAACGGTAAGGAGAAAGCCTGCCTGTCTCTGTGGTTTCATCTATTCATTTTTATCTAGTATTTCTTTATGATTTCATTGTTTTGTTACATAAAGGTGCCGTTGTTATAAAAATTAGGATTTTGTAAAATTCAATCTCCTCTTCATATACCTAGAGACTTAAGTAGCCCTATGGGGCCATCTCTCCGTCTAGGGCATCTCTAGGGCTCAGGTCCCTGTCTTTACTCCCTACTACCACCTGGTGACAGCTAACATATATTGCAGGGAAGAAACAAATGCTAAGAGAAGAAAAACGTTTTTAGTTTCCAATCTCAAAAGCTAATACAGCAGATGACAAAATTTGAATTGAGGTGGGTGAGTTAGTTTATAGTGAAAGGGACATGAAGCAACTTATGGAAACAAAATAGATAAGTTTGGGTTGATGCTCCTATGAAAGAACCAACATTTGGCTATTGCAAAATGCATGAGGATTACCATTTTTTTTCTCCTTGACTTTGTTTATGCTCAAAATGGACATGTATTTTAACTCAATAGATAAAGGATTTGGAATGTTAAAGTGTTTTCAGACCCCGAACATCACAAATAGCTCTAATCTATTGTTTAAAGTATTCCTCACCAGGATGAATGAAAGATTAAATAATTAGAAATGAGAATGGTTTAAAATGAATTAAATGTATGCTATGAATACAGTGATATAGTAATCATATTTTACTTGGCAAGCTGGAAGTGGAGAAGGCTAAAAGAGATATAAAAACAACATAATTGAAGAAATTAAGGAAACTTCAAATCATTTTTCTATATAAATGCAATGCAGTTCAATGAAAAGAGACTATACTGGGGACCTAATTAAATGTGTGCTATATCCAAGAAGTCTCCAAATACTTTATGCCTTAATGTGCTTATTTATGGAGAGAAGATTAACCTTCATCTGTGTTTTGCTACAAGGGGTGCAGGAATAATCTTGGAGGTCGCCAACTTTATATTTTCATTTTGAAGATAATCTAAACAATCAGTATAAGCATGCTATGTACCATCTTGTGCCATGCGGCCCAACAGAAATGTAGTGAAAGTCACATTTTTAATTTTTCTGGTAGTCATTTAAAAAGTAAAAAGAAACTGGTAAAATTGGTTTTAATACTATATTTTACCTAACCCAAGATATTCAAAATATTATTTCAATCTGCAATCAGTATAAAATGAGTCATGTTACATAATTTTTACATACTAAGTCTTTGAAATCTAGTGTGTATTTTTCACTTACAACACATCTGAATTTAACTATTTGATCTGTATTTAAATTTTATAATACTTATAGTTGAAACATAAGATTTACCTGCCCAAGTTGTTCCAAATATACTTGAAGATTTTCCAATAACCAAATTGAGTTTTGGTTTTTAAAACAAATGTAAATTACTAAAAATTAAATAAAATTCAGTATTCAGATTTTTAGGTGCATTTGGTATATTTTAAAGGCAAAAAGAGCCACCTATGGTTGGCGGCTCCTATATTGAACAGCACAGATTGAAATGAGTAACTTCTGTATGAATACTGTTTATAATTTCAGGGCCCTGCATTGTGCTTGTTTTGATGGTCCTATTGACAAGTGATATCTAAGTGATCACTAATGATTTGTATGGCTCCTTGTTTTATGTGTAATGTGGTGCCTTTGGTTAAGCCAGATTTGGAGTTACATACCTTCTCATTGGATGGAAGCACTAGTTACACAGAGAAGAAAACACAGGCAGAAGTTTCAAGGAACATTTTGATAAGAAACCTCGTGAGACCCAGTAGCCAAGCAGTGCTGCCTTAGATGAAGCTGCTTTAAGGCACGTGAGAAAATGTGCAAAACCAGGGTAGGAAAAGAGCTCTCCAACCCTTTCAGCCCCACATGCTTCAGGCAGAAATGGCACCCTGGGGCTGCAGGGTGGCCACCATTAGACAGCTGCCTTGGAAGACGCTAGGGCAGGGGGCAGAGTGTTTTGTTCAAGGAGGGTCCTGCCAGTGTAGTAGTGGTTACCCAGCCCCCCAACACATTAACTGGTGGGCTGTAGGTTTAAAATGAAGCAACCAAAACAGAGAAAACAACAACAGTATCAAGTGGACCTGTCCTCTGCAATGTGAAGCATCCCAGGGAGAAATCTGATTTGAAATGAAGGAGGGAAGGTGGCAGGCTGAGGCTGAGGTAGGTGGCAAGGGACAGCACATGAACAAGGTTGAGGTGACTTCAATGGCTTCTACATATTATCGAGGGCTGGGAACATTTTAGTGTTTATACTTCTATGACAAGGAATAGACTTACTATAGTTTCAGGATCTTAGACGATTGAGGAGATAAACAATGTTTAGCGACTGCTAAATGATGGGATGGAATCCCAAGAAAGGCTACAGAATTGATTCCCAATAGGGCTTCAAGATACGATATATCTTCACTTGGTCTGGGAAAATACAAATAACCCATCTCATTAGGATGCAAAATCTAAGACAAATCACAGTGTCTGTCTTCCAGCCTCCTAATCCCAGCAGCTTTATATAAGTAATAAATAAGGCTAGATGAGCATTAAAATTAGGTTGATGTAGGGTGATCAACTGTCCAGGATTTCCTGGGACTTGGTATTTCTAGTGCTAAAACCGGCAAAGTCCCAGGCAAACCAGAATGAATTAATTAGTCCTCTATGTTAATGTCACAAAAGGGCAACAAGAAAAGTAACATGATATGTTAAGAAATAGAAAGAGTGATTCCATTTCTACCTTGGTGATGCTTACAGAATAGCTGGAAATTATATTGTTATCAGTTCTACTAAGGCTTACATGAGAAACTGAAGATCCGAAAGCTATACTGAATTTCCTCAGATCACACAACTAGTTAGTAGAATAGGCCATTTGTTCAAAAGAGATCGTCTTTCGGCATCATTTGATGAGTAACCTTCTGCATAAATTCCTTCCCTGAATCACTGTCCAGCAGTTGCTTGCTGAGGCCATAAAAGGGGCTCCCAGATAATCAGTCTCAATACCTCAATACTCTGGGGTTAGCTATAAAAGTGGGTTCCTCCATAACTATTTAGAGATGCCAGATCTCAAGACCTGACAAAACCAAGTCCCAGATTTTAGAATTTCAACACTAGAATCAAATGGTGCCTTGCTCCCTACATTTCCAAAACAAGTCAGACTCCTGAAACTTCTGTTCAGAGCAGTGTCCCTGCTCAGATACACACATACACACACACACACACACACACACACAATACTCACTCTGACACCTTCCCATCTCCGCAATAAGGAGCTCCATGAATGTGGTTCAGAGGAGGCGAAGCTTCTCCCAGTTCTCCTCCAGCTTCAGCTAGAACTTGGTAACGATACATCTGCCCAGGTGTGACCTCCCTATGGAAACCAAAGGGTTTGTGACCACTACAGCCACAAAGTGAGGCATGCCCTGAGTCCTTCGTTGATGGTTTGCAGAAGTTGAAGGGAAATATTATGGGAAACATAAAAGTTAAACATATGCTGCATTGTCTAAAACAAAGATCAAGGCACAGTCTTACCAGGTTTGAAACCATATTTATTTCTGTATCCCTGTGCGTTGTACGGAGTAAATGCACAGTAAACGCTTGCTGTGTTAACACTGAACTTAACAGTCCTAGTCAATCTAGGAAGATGGTATTTCAAGTGCATTTTTACCATGTTAAAGCAAAACAAAACTATTTAAAAGCCAGTCTTCTGTATCATCAAAGTAATCAAAGAAACTGGAGATTAAAGCTTCAGTGTTTGGGCTCAGGAAGGCCCCCTTCTCGGGTCTGCGACCATAGTTTTCTCTCAAGAGAATTTTTGTCTTGAGGAGACTGAATCCTTAGGAGTAAGATAAACTGTCTCATAACAGAAGGTAGGAACACCTTTGGTCACAATTTGGGGAATTTAAGAAGTTCCACAATTAGAAATGCGTTAAACAACTGCTCACCTCCAAACCTATTACAGTATGTAGGTATCAGGAATGGAGTCGTATCAGTTGACCCTGGAGATGGAAGGGGCTTGTCAGACTCTCTAGAGCCCGGGTGCACTGATTGTGTGGTGAGGGTGAAAGGCAGGACACTGAGAAGAGGAAAAGGGCTCAAGAAGGGGAGCTTCTGATCCGAAAGACAAATTCTATCTTCATCTTAATTTTGCCCAGTGCCTACCCTAATTGGAAAACTATCACCAAAGTCAAGCTAGGATGGGAGTTACTTAGTGAAACAGGATCTCAAAGGGTTGCTGGGACTACCGTGAGTGGCTGCCATCAGTATTCTGACATGGTTCTCTCCTCTTTAACAGACTTTTCAGCTCACCCACAAAGCCTCCACTCCCTCAGCTGATGCAGCAACCAGCAACCAGGAAATGTCTCAGGGTTTCAAAAATATCTTTAAAAACCTCTGTGCTGGCTTTTAAATATTTAAATAGAAAAGAAACCTAGATATTAAAGTCTTTTAAATTTCCAAATTAGTTACCCCCACATTCCCCAGGGAAGCAAACCTCTTATGAGAATGCCAGATATTTCTAAAGCAAAACCAATTTTACATCCTAATCAATGCTGACAGTTTCCCTTTACAAGGCGGTTTCCGTCAGACGGCTTGTCCAGCCATGCATAAAAGCTTCACACTTTTCTGTGGCTGGGGAAAGGACTGGATGGAAACATCAGCATGTGTTTATTTTTCTTGAGGAAAAACTCAGCAGCAGGTAGCCCAAGCCCTCCAGGATCTGAGTTTGTAAAAGGCAGTGTTACTGAAGCAAGAGGATCAAAATGAGATCCAGTTGAAAAATTGGATTTTAATTCCAATTTTGCTATTTACTAGCTATTGAACCAAGTCAAAGTTAAGCCTCAGATTTTTCATCTATAAAATGAGATATTATTGACCTTAAACATGTGTGTGTCTTTGTGTGTGTGTGTGTGTGTGTGTGTGTGTAGCAAACTAGATAACAAACGTCATCTTAACTGCCTTATTTAAGAAGTTCAAAATGGCATTTCTTTTTTCTTTTTAAAGCTACCTTTGCATTTGTATTAGCTTTTTGGTCATTTCACTACCTTCTAATTCTAATTGACAGGCAAATATGGGAAGAAAAATGTAATGAAGTTCAAGGTGGACATTTATCTCTATTTTTTTTGTAGCTATGGTAGATTGCCAAATGACTACCCTGTCCCCGATGTACCCTTCTATGATGTGACTTTGCTGCCTCTCTCATCAAAAGGGAGGGTTTATTTTGCCACCCATTGAGTCTAAAATTGCTGTGTGACTTGCTTTGGCTAGTGGAACATTATCATGAATAACATAAAGCAAATATTTGAAAAGGGTAAGCATTTGGGGGCTTGCCCTCTCTGCTGCTGGAAACCCTTCCACTATCATGAGAAGCCCAGGCCAAGTCTTGAGAGACCATGAGGAAAGAGGCCCTCATCTCTCCAGCCATGCCAGCTGTCTCAGCTGTGCGGGAGGTCATCCTGGGTCATCTACCACCAGCCACATCAGTCTAGATGAGAACACTCAACCCACCTATGGGAAATAATGTTTGTTGTTTTAACCTTCTACATTTTGTGATGATTTCTAATGCAGCAAAAACTAACTGACAGCATCTCTGATAAAACTTTGTTTTGCCCTAATTCTGCTCTCAGGGCAGTCTCCAAAGAAGGTTATGCGGTTGAGAGAATTTGCCTTTGGAGGTACCAGCCTCCTGCTCCAGACATTGAGTTCTTTGTAGTAAGGACCTCATCTTAGTCTGTGCCCCCAGCACTGAACATGCAGTGCCAGGAACATAGCAGAACTCACTAAAGGTAGGAAGAAAAGACAGAACTAAGAGAAAGAGGAGAGCTGGAAGAGAAAGATAAAAGAGAGTTGGTTGATGGGGGGTTGGGGGGAGAAATGAGAGAAGGGGAAAGAATGAAATGCATATCATGAATGAGTCATGGAACTGAGTGCATCGTCTTGTCTGCTGGGCCCTTGGCCTCCTTGCATAGCAATAGAAGAATTGACTATACCTTATAAATGTTATGAGGTCTGTGGCAGATGATCAGACAGCTAAAGCAAAGAATTAGAAATTAAATTGTCACCAGACAGGAGTATGTGATTCTGATCAACTCATTTGTGGCAATTATGTTCAGTTCAACTGAAAAATCTCATACACTAACCTGTTTTGTCCATAATCATGATGATGGCATCAGCAATCAGACACCTGCTTGCCCCTTTCTGGGAAGTGTTTTTCTTTACCTCAGATACGTCACTTTACAGTAAAATCCCCTCTGAGAGTCTAAACATTCCTCCAACGAAGGGCATGACTGAATATTAAAAAGCGGGGAAAAAGTAACAAAACCCACCCCTAGAGCCCCAGGAAGCCCCATAGTCATGCGACCAAACTCACACGTCCGTGAACTTCCTGTGAGGATGTGTCACCACCACGGGCAAACCACTGGCAAATGGGGGATCGCGGAGAACCTGGTACCTCACGGGCCTGCAGCCAGAGCACAAGGGACTGTGGGGCTGAGAAGTCAGGAGCGCTGCATCAATCTCTATCCTCTCATCAAAGGTATAGACTTTCACCCCCGAAACCTTCCCATCCACGTGCAGTTTGATAGTGAGTGGGATGTCACAGAAAGTGTCTAAGGGGCCCAGGTGCACAGACTCCTTGTTTTCCAGCAAGATCTCTGTGTCAAAGAGGACCTGCGAGGAGTCCAGGAAGAAGGAAGTGACCCACAGGGTGAGGGTGTCAGCTTGGACCGGGTATTGGAAGAGCAGCTCCAGGCTACAGCCTTCTGTGGGGCAGGGGACCGTCATGTTCATGTGGTACAGGTGGACCTCAGGGCTCCAGGCCTGTAAGCTCGGCTCGCAGGGCTGATCTACGTCAGGAGGCCCTGGTGGGAGATCAGCAGAAAGATACATCAGTAGCAGCCATTAAAAGTCAGAAAATGAGTAGCCCTTAGCAGCCAGAAAGAGGAACTACAGAGAGAACGCTTAGAATTCCTGTAGAAGTTGGTCATCTCAGCAGGTTAGATCTTAAGTACTAGTAAGAACAAAGTTGTAAAAGTAAAAAGCATTACACTCTTGTTACCCCATTCCTGTACATGGTGCCCTTAGCAAGAGGCAACCAGCCAGGAATTGGGAAGGGAGCAACCCACATCCTAGGTGGAAACATAAGGCTGCTGCAGAAAAGTCATATCCTTAAAGAATCCTTGAGGAGAGAATTACATGTGATTAGTCCATTCATAACTTACGATAAATTAATGCTTCTGAAGACCAATGATTTCACCCTGTCACTGCAATCTTTGTAGGGCTCTTCACAAAACTCCTTTCATTCCCTAAGATCCCACCCTGGCAATCCTTTCAACTGATGGTTAGATGAACTTTAAAACCATACATTGAAATTTCCCTTTCAGTTCAGGTATGTGTAAGCAGGTAGGTAACTGCAGACAGGAAATAGAAACACATACTATGGAGCGGGAAAAAAATGAAGATTCAGTAGCCAATAAAAATGTAATGATAAAAAATCAAATATCACAAATCTATGAAAGTCAGCTCCATGGAAATAATCTACCCAAATGGTTTTCTTTTCTGTCGTGTGAGGGGAGTTGAAGAGAGAGTGCTGAATCGAGAACCAGCAGAGTCAGGCCTCCTGTGCCCTTAGCTGAGTGGCTGTGGCACATCTTTCTATGCCTAAGTTTCCTCTTTTAGAAAATAAGCGATAATGTTTAACCTCTGCCTTACTACGGCAGTGTAGATCTATACAATGTTCTAGAGAAATTAAATATCTACATTTACCAAAGTAGAAGTATTTAGCCCTTCAAAATTTGGAAAATGAATTATGTCCCAAAGCCCAGAGAAAACCAGTTCAAACATTGCAATTTCCCTTTCAGTTCAGGTATGGGGAGCAAGGAGGTAGCCGCAGGGAGAAACTACAGCAGGAAACATAAACACATATTATTAATTTCAAAAATATGTGTGTGCAACTATGTGTGTGTGTGTGTGTGTGTGTGTGTGTGGTGTGTTACATTTTATGGTTTTTATTGTTTTTCACCTATACTGTGAGTTGATTTATTTATTATGAGCTGATTCATTCATTCAACAAAAATTGGTAGTGTACTTCTAATGTAGGTATTAGAACTAATTTAGGTATTAGAGATACTAATCTAGGTATTAGAGATAGAGGAGTGAACAAGAGAGACGAAAGTCTTGCCTTTCTATATCTTACAACAAAGTGATAGATGCAACAATAAATATATAAAGGGATATAAAGTATAATACTAGGTAGTAATGATATCTGTGAAGACAAGTGGAGGAACATAAGGGATACGGAATTACGAGGTGAGGCTGGGAGCTATTTTAGGTTATGAAGCCAGAAAATTCTCACCATGAAGATGACGCTTAAGCAGGGCATATGTCTGTTTTAGTTTTCTAATCCCCATAGCATTTAGAAAACAGTTGGTGGTTAAGTAGTGCTCATTAGACATATTTATAAATACATGTGTTTATGCCAGCTCTGTTAGAGATTCAATTACTTTTATAGTGTATATTTTAAATATGACCTGGTTCCTCACCCTTTCAAAGTAAAGGAAGACCAGTATTTCTTATTATTCATATATACTTAGTTTATTAATGATTTATGAATTAATGCTTGTGAAGTCCAATGTTAGTAGTCCTAAAAACTTCTGTTGGTCTCTTAACTATTATTATGAAGCCCCCAATACTAGCAGAATAAAGGTCCTTAGAAATCAGCCTAACAGTGGCACTGACAGTCAAAACGTTTCTATTATGACTTCATGTTAAAGCATGAAATGGAAGCCCTGAAAGTTAACTTGGTTTGCCTCAAGACACAAGAATTAGAACCTAGAACTTCTAATTCCTTTTACCTCTCTCAGATAACTGATTTTTTTCCTCCCTAGAATTAAAAAAGAAAAAAATACTGGGCCAGGGAATCAAACAGGCATTAAAACACCAGCATAGGACAGACTGTTTGCCACACTCACACAAAATGGCTCTTTATGAAATGCGAATCTCTGTTTAGAGTCCAAAGCAGTAAATTTCATACTCACTTTCCATTCTTCCCTGAAAATTCTCACTTGAAAAAAGTCATATACAATCAATCAAGTAAATTATCTCCTTCCAGATTTATCCCTGAAGCCCTGTCACTTGAGTGACTGGGAGCTCAGGATTATATCTTGCAGATACTGTAGACTCTCAGACCAATATTCTCCTTTTTTCATGTCACAATCAAGACTGCAGATTAATTCAAACAGGACTTTGCCCAACACATCTTATTTAATTGTTTTTAGTGTCTTAATATTTTAAAGGCAAAGAAAAAAGATGATAATTAGGTAAACATTAAAGATGATGATGATGGAAGAAGTCAAGCCATTCATTAGGAGGTGCTAAATCCTGTCAACAGTATTTTCTGACTTGAACTGGGAAAAGATTCGTGCTGTAATTTATCTTAGGGGCATTAACGTACATATGTGAGTGAATGTGTGACTATTTGAAAAGTTAGGGGAGGTACAGAAAAAAAGATAACAAAAAATATTTTCCGCTTCCTGGAGCCTAACTCAGATCATATCCAAAGCACAACCAGTACCAGTGATTAATAGACTCATAAAATAGCATAGACAAGAACGATCAGTGTGGAACACCTGGTTCCCCCCACCCCACCCAGACTCGCTCAGCCAGTGCATGAGTGTTCTCTGCACTGTGTTCTCTATTACTCTCCTGATATACAGGAGTAAGAGGTCAGCTTATACTGTCACGTGGCACAGCTGCTCCAAGGACCAGTAGGCACACATAACACTACACCTCCCAGCTATCTCACCCTGAAGTCACACCCTGAGTTCAGCTGACTTCTCCACCCTTCTGTCCTATATGCTGATCTCTGCTTCACCACAGCCATGGGGCCTCTATGTTAGACACATATGGGACATTCTGCACACAGCAGCACCAGACAGTTTGCAAGGCTCCTGAAGATATCCAGCCAAAACACATACAGACGACAGACAGACAGACAGACAGACACATACACACACACACACACACACACACACATTGCCTTTTTCTCACCACGTCACTACTCCACTCTTTACCACCACCCCCATCCTCAGTGGTCACCAGGTTATAAAGAAAAAGCATCATGGTACTTTACCCACAGCCTCCTCTGGGGTCCAATAACCTGAGGAATCACACACCCGCCGGGAGGAAGCTGTGTGCACATACTGACGAAATGTCCCATCTTCAGTGCAAGCGCCACACATGCTGCCTGAGGCCCTGGGGAGATGAAGGGATGGAGATGGGAGATGAGGAGAGTTCATCAGATGAGTTGGGATAAGAAAATTAGATAGACCTTTGTGTGGGGAGGGGAGGGGTTGATGGTTAGTAAGGACCTAGAACAACTGTATCTCAATCGTTTTTTCTTGTGTGGATCTCATCTTTGCAATATTCAGTGACATGAAAATTTCAAGATCATGAAGCAGAAAAATTTAACTAAGTCATAAAACAGGCCTTTGGAGATGAAAGTGGGCAGTTTCTGTCCTAGGAACTAAGTAAACACCAAACAATTAAAATCTGAATCTTTCAACATAAAATTCCCTTCTACACTGACTCTCAATAAGTCATTCAAAGCCTCCTTGAATTTCCCCCACTAAAACAGACAATAATTTCCCACATAAACTTATTAGCTATATGTGTCCTTATGTTTTAAGCTCCCTACTTTAAATCACTTACATAAAATAAAAGTCAGGTGAAATGTAATGTCTCTTGGCTCACCATTGCCCTTGGGGATATATCCAAATTATTTATCACGACTCAAGGCCCTTCGCAAGCTAGCTCCAGCCTCACCTACTGCAGTTCCTTTCTGAGTTTTGTATTTCCAGCACAATGAACAGATCACCATTCCACAAATACATCATGCTCTTCAGCTCCATAAAACATGGAGCTGTTGTCTCTGCTGCCAAATAGCCTTTCCAAGCTTCTCTGTTTAGCAAACTCCTACTTACCCTTCAAGAACCATTCAAGTGTAAACTCTGCAGTAGCACTTAAGCCTCTCTCCTCTGAGTGGCCAGTACTCCCTTCTCTGTGCACCCACTTCACCTGCTGGCTCCTCTCTTAGGACTCTGCTATGTGGTGTTGAGAATTTCCATTCCCATTCTTTCCTCTCCTTTGCCTGTGAGCAGGTCCAGACAAAACCCTATTCCTGTTTATATTCCCGAAAGGTAGCACAGGGATTGGATCCAGCAGTCCCTCTGTGAATGCTTGTTTTATGGATATCCATGAGGTGATTAATACAGTTTATGAAAAGTTCTACAAGTACCGTAACTGAGGTAACTGGAAGAGGTAGACGCAATCATAGCTACTACATAATAACGGTAAGTCACTTCATGGGGCTTGCCTCTGATCCTTAGAATCTTTTTAGAAGCCCACTTGTGAATGACGCATCTGAAAATGGAGGCATCAAGTCAGGGTCTCTCAAAAGGTAAGAAAACAAGAATAACATCTTGTAATATGCCAGAAAAATACTATTATAAAATAAAGGTAGTGATTATGACAGCTGCTCCCATTTCTGAAGTACCTCACATAACTGGCATTGTGCCACTATGTCGTGCTTTTCATAAATGATTTCTAATTCCTGTAATAACCTTATGTTTACAAATGAGAAAACTCAGGCTCAGAGAGGTTAAGTAAATTGCCTAAGGTCACAACAAGTTCCTTAATTCCTTTGAGCAAGTTCCCAAACACCATTGAGAGTCCAATACTTTGGAAACTAAAAGGTGTAGTTAAGATCCAACCTCCGACTCCAATCAGCACTCATTTCTAATGTGAACATAATTCCAAAGCTCATTCTTTTGATGCACTTGGCCCTTCCGGGGCTGCTGCTAAGTGCGTAGCTGGGGCTCTTCTCTGACATAAGGGTTCCAAATACCTGCTGGGGTGGAGTAAACACAACTCCAAGCATGACACAAATTGCTGGGCATGTGACGTGAGTCCCCCTGACACACATGTTGGGAGGTCTCAAAACTGCAGTCCACCTAGCTGAGAAAAGGAAGCAAATTGCAGGCTTTTCTGCCAACAGACTCTCAGCACACCCGTACTGATGTCCGCTTTATCGTAACGTTTGTACCAGAGAGAGAATTCAAAGATTAAATTGTTTACATGTGTTACATAAACGGATGTAAAACTCTGGTTTGCACATACCCAAAGAGGACTTGCTGTTCAGGCAGTGCGACCAAAGCTGCACAAGGTCACACTTGCAGGAAGACGATTCTCACACACATCACATAGATGTGTGCTGACTCACAAACAGAGCCCATGAGGGTTTGGGCACTGATGACCATGAAACTACTTTGTAGGGTTGTGAGGTCTAAGTGGTGTCACACACTAAGTATGTATCAAGGTATCAGGGACAGGTATCAAGATCCCAAGAGGCTGAAACACCACTGTGAAAGAGGATTCACCAGCTTCCTCCTATCCCTGTCTCTCTCTTGCCACTCTCCCTAGGCCTTCAGCAAAGCTGAAGGGCATGGAAACTTGCTCCAGGGACACCCTTCTCTTTAGCTGAGGCCTGACACCCAGAGGGAAAGTGTGGTACAAAGAAGAGATATGCTAAATGAGAACGCTCTAAATTAAAAGAAATCATCCATTCCGTGTTCCTTATTCCCAAATTTCCACTGGACTCCCCAGTTCACCTCTAGTCAGTTGTGGGGTCTTGGGCTTGTCATTGTATGTTTCTCTACGCCTCAGAATTCTCACTTCTTTAGCAGGAGCTGTGTTTATTGCAAAGACTAAATAAGACAAGTGCAAGGAAAATACCTCGCACAACACTTCACATACAGTGCAACCAATAGATAAGGGACTGTCGTTATTTAGAATATAGCAGTAGGTTTTGAATGAGGTCAGCCCGCACAGGTCACAGAAGGGGTTCTGGTCCTTCTCAGTGAAACCATATTCTCTCATCCCCCACCAATTATCAGATGTCATTCATTTTCCTCCCTTTCCTTTCTACAACAGTTTATCTGATATTCTTTCAAACCAATATGCAAAGGATGAATGAAAGTTTTAGGTGTAATGCTTTTCTTCAGTAAACACATATTAGGTGTCTGTTGTGGCAGGGCAAGAGACAAAGAGACAAAAAAGAATCCTGCCTCCCCCAATAGTTACCAGTCAAGTGGGGCAGATAGGAAAATAAGCAGAGGATGACAATTCCATGAGATAGTGGCCGTAAGAGGGGGAGGCATTGGAGGCTGAGAAGGTGTCAGAAGCACCCTCATAAGTCAGGGAAGCCCTCTGATGCACAGCTTATGGCAGTGAGCACACTCCCATCCACCCACACCCAGAAGTGCCTGGAGAAGTATGCTGTAATCCCTCCCCCAACACCACTCTGCAAGTGGCAAGCCACCACTCCACCCTCATGCCACGAAGGAACAGCTGACAGAGGCAAATGGCAGATGCCCTCTCAGTTCTGCCAATTTATCCCTGTCACATTGGTCAGCCTCTCCAGGCCTCCCTGAGGGGGATTGAGCACTTAGGATGAGCCACTGGCTCCCAAGAGAGCCCATGAGTTCTGCTAAAGCAACGAGAACAGAGCAGGCTGGAGCAGCAGCTCTGAGCAGTGGTGCACACATTTATAGTTCCAAATTAGAGTTCCCCTGGCTTCATATTCTTCCTCTTATTTATATGAAACGCCATAGAGAAATAAAACAGCTCACCCACGGTCAGTGCCTCTCTCACCTGTCATATACAACTCCACTAAGAGGAGGCAGCCAGTGGATAGTGAGGGACTCGTTGGTCTGTCCGATGATCATAGGTGGGATAGGGATGGGGGTGGGCTTTCTGCTTTCAGTCCACTGCTGATAGACCAGGTCCAAATAGCAATGCATTCGGGCCACTTGGTTAGGGGTAAAGTTGTCAGTGCAGTTATCATCTGTGGAGACAAAAAAGGTAGCACAAGAGATGGAGATTTTAACCCATCAAGTCCACCAAGGCAGGGATAAATTGTGCCTTGTTCATAGCTGAGTTAACTTATTAGGCTCAATGAGCACTTGTTAAATGAATGAACAAATGCAATCTGTTCCAGAAAGGGTCTAAGCTGGAAAGGGTAAGAGAAGACAGAGACCAGAGATGTAGCAGTTTTACATCTAAAGCAGGGTCATGACCTTAAAGTTGGGCATCCCAGGGTGAGACTAAGGTTGCTCTGAGTTGATGGTTGCTTATTCAGCAAACCACAAGATGGCAGTGTTTCAACAGATGGCCTTTCCACTTGTGAACATTTGTGGAGTTGCAGACACCTGCTTTATCGCCCAGTGACACTGGTGAGTATTCAGAGCTGCTCCAGGGGAAAGAGAGCCAAATGTCAAGGAGACAGCAGGGCTGGGAATGGTGGTCTCAGCTTTACTTTTGGATCTGGCAAGGTCTCTTTAGCAGGTACATTTTGCATAGGGTTGGAAAGGGAGTTTTCTTAGTGCCAGGGACTTTTTCAGTGAAAACACACCAGTCAAGTACTGCCTCACTCAGCTTCTTAAATGTTTCCTCTTCCCACTTCAAAGGTGCTGCCTCCAGACCTCTGCCTTCTGCATGGCATCGTCTGGTGTCTCTGCCCCTTGATGGGGGAGGAAAGGTGCTGGTGCTTACACGTCTGACACACCTGAATTATTCACCGCAATGAAACTCAGATAGACCTACATCTTGAAAGGTGACAGACAGAACCGGCTCATGATGCTTTCTTCCCTTCAAAGTCACGATCAGGGTGTGGTGGTTTATTCTTTTTTGGATAGTTCTAGAAGAGTATGTCACCAAACAAGACCCCAAAACTTATAGAAAAAAATATCTTATTTCACCATTGGACTAGGTAATCAAATCAAATAAGTCTTTAATTTTAGGGAAAAATTTGAGTCCATCATAGGAAACCAGTCACTATTACTTTTCACCAGAAACAAGGAAGGCATGAGAGACAGTGAAGAATAGTACAGAAGCTAAATTAAGGAAGGAAAATCAGATGACAAGTTTTTCCCAGGGCCAGGAAGATGCCATTTTTTTTTTTTAATTAGATGTCACCTTTTGGTGGAGAGAGGGTGGCAGGCAGCTAAGAATTAGTACTTGGCCAGTGCTGGAAAAAGAGAATCTGATTTTGCTTGTTTTTAATAACATACAGTAAAAAAAAATCCTGAGCCTAAATTAACCAAGCCACCTCGTGGACCAACTTCAAAAATAGTATAAAGGGCCACCTTGACCCATAAACTCTTTTCCTTTATTTCTACTGGACTCTTCTTCAGAGTAAATGTCTAAGAATGTGGGTAAAAATAAAAAAAAACTACATTCTAGAAGTCAAGGGGATCACAAGAGGGCTTTCAGCTCTGTGCCTTTTTTACTACCAAGGATAGAAGTATATTTTTAAATATCTAGTAGAGGAGAATTCAGTGAACAAAGTACCTTAATATTTCAGTATTTCTTCAAGCTCTTCAAAGACATGAAAAAATAATAATACCCTATAATAAATACACTTCAACTCTCTGACACAAAGGACCACTTACTCATTCTCCCATCAGCTCCCACACCTCCACTCTCCCAGCTCTCAAAGGCCCCCATGTATTCTTAATAGAAAACAAAGCAAGACAGTGGTGATACCCGTGTAGCTCATGTAGTTGGTGAATGGAGCCCCTGGGAAGCGAGTGAAGCCACAGGTGTCACTCATGGCCTCAGGTTCCCGGCACAGCTCGCTCTTGGGAGTGGGGGCGGTGTCGGCACAGAGGTCTCCTGTTTCCATGGATGGCACTGTCTCCTTGCAGGGGTCATTGCAGGATTCTCTTTCACTGACCCCTTTAAAGACGTGGTAAAGTCCCAGAACATGTCCCACTTCATGGATCATGGTGTCCATGTGGCCAGGCATCCCATAATAGGCTGGGCTGAGGACAATGCCACCTGCAATGAAAGTTTCGAAAAGCCTTTCAGAACACAGAACGAACAGCAGCTCTCCAATCCTTAATTGTGTTTTCTGATAAACATTAAATATTCCATTTCAGCCTCTAAGGAGTCACTTTATAACTTCTGATGACATACAGTCATTGCTCTTCTTTCTTGCCACAGAAACCCTCTAAACAAATTAATACACACTTCTTTATCCTCTACATGGGTGAGTGTTATACTAGAGGCCTGGGATAGCAATGTTGACATAATAGAGAGCCAGAATTCTCAGCACTGTATGCATATTAAAATCACCTTGGAGAGTTAAAAGAAGACATACAGGGGTTCAAATACTACCCCTGATGAATTGAGTCCAAACATTCGAGGATAAGGTTCATGCACTGACATTTTTAAAAACTTCCCAGGTTCAGAATCACTGCTCTAGGCAAAAGCCCATGGGATTTGGAGTCAAGGAAATCTGATCTAATTCCTGCCCCTCCACATCCCAGCTTTGAGGGCTTAAACAGCTGTCTTACCTCCTGGAACTCAGTTTTGTTGTCTGTAAAGTGGGGATGATAACACTAAAATTTGTTGTTGTTTTTTTTTCAGTGTTTGGCACATAAAGGAAATGACAGCTGTGTAGGCTGCTTCTGATTTAACAATCCCTACTCTCAACAACTAGTTAGACAAAAGATAAGTTCAACTGAACTACCACAAAATTGGGAATGTCACAGTCACTATGAGAATATTCCCCACCCTCACTCCCCCTAAATCTCCATGAGAACACGAAGGGATGTGTTTCAGGGAAGAGTTCATTGCATCCAATCAGGCTTAGATGGGAGACTTAATGGTATCATTGGAAACTTACAAATGGAAAGGCTAAGGATCTCTGAGTGACCCAACTTCTATCTGTGTAGCTTGTTGGAATCCTAATTCCTGCTTCCCTCCTCTCCCATGGTTGAGCCACCTAGCTTTCCTTCTTTACACCCCAAAATTGTCAGGACCAGGCCTAGTCTTATCTCTGAAAGATGAAACAGGGAATGTCAACATCCTTGGATCAACCCTCTGGGGTCCAAGGTCACCCTTGGCTGTGCTGCCCAGCTGGCCCTGCCCTTCTGTCCCAGGTCTGATCCCAGTTCCCAGGACTTGCTTCACTTCTCACACCTGAGTCTTCCCTATATCAATAGTCTTCTGAGTATAGTAGGTCCTCCAGGAGAATAGCTCTTTCTCTTGCCAGGTCATATTCCAAGGACTATGTCCTATTCCTGCCTCCATTCAACATCCCTTAGACAACCACATACACAGCTTTATGGGCAGGAGACAATCACAGGATATCTGGCACCACACCCACTGATCTACCTAATAGGCAGCTAAATTGACTTTCTTGTGACTACTTTACTGCACAGGACAGTTTTTAAGTCCAAGTTCCAGTCTTTCCCAGTTTACTCGAACATACTGACCTTACTCAAGCCATGCTCAAACTCATCTAAGATACAGTGTCTCCTTTCACATCTCAGGTGAAACTAGACCTCACCTCCCATGTTTATTATTTCTACTACTTCTGGTAAAATTTTTATTCTCTAAACTTATCCTTTTTTATTTCTCTTTTTTTATAAAGTTATTTTCTGAATATTTATTTCATTTGTGCATCATGATGTCAACATAAGGTTAAACTAACTTAAAAACAGGTCTGATTCGAGAGTGCCTGTTATTTGAATAAACCTGGAGAAACACAGTATTTCCACTTTCCAAGAGCCCACACTTCATGTTTACATATCCGATGGCAGCAGTAATCATCACCAATGTTCATGTACAATTATTCCTCCAGTCCTCTAATGGCAATATCGACCTTCGCATCAGTGGAGATAATTCTAAGAGAACAGCTTTCTGTTCTTTCCAGGTGCCTTCGCCTTTTTCATCCTTTTTCCTCCACCACACTTCTAACCTCTACATATGTTTAATCCCTTTTCTGCCTACTCTTTCCTTTCTTTCCCCCATTTCTAAGTAAGTTTTGGCTTAAAATAAAACTAATATTCAGAAATAGGATTTTGAAAGGCTACACAATTTACCTATAAAGTTTAAGTATCTACATTGATTAGCTTTCTTCCCAAATTGGGTTTATAAAATCTGAACCAGGGTAATACTTTGAAAAAACAAGTGGCATCAGTGGTTAAATATGCTTGAGGAAAATGCAGCATGCCATACTATCCTCCTGAAAAATCCATAATGTACATGAGAGTGAGCTGTTGTATTAAAGGCCCTGAAAAGTCCTTCATCAATTGAGTTTTACCCTTTGCTTTTCAAACTTATTTGAACACAGAACATGTCCGAGGTAGAATATCTTTTGACATCTCTGGAGTACCAGATGTCTCAGAGCACAATCCAAGAAACACTACCAAAGATGGAAAAAAAAAAAAAAAAGTTCAAATCAATAGTTACCTTCTGCTCATATATTTTAGCTCTGAGCAAAACATCAAATATCCCCACATCCTATGGCCAGCCAGGTCCAGGTCCTTTTGTGATCTCCTTCAGTTATAGATAAAGAAAATATAGATGAAAAGAAAGATGGTTCTAGGAAGAAAGGATGGCAAAATCAACATGTGCCAAGAAAGGAGGGATGACCAGGAGTGTGGACTGGAAACACTTGAGAATACGGCGCAGTCATTATAATATTGGGCTTCTAATCAACCAGCAGAAGTCTCTACCTCAACCCCAAATGAGATGTTTCCAAATCTAAAAATATTTTGCAACAGCCATCTTTCAATAAACCAGCTTGTTTATAACTGGAAGAAGAAGCATAAAAATGCAAGCCCTCGACACTCCCAGGAAATCCCCTCCATACCCAGGACAATTGGCCAGGGTTCTCCAGTGTAGCACTCTTGGTGCACATTTCCAACACAGAAGAATAAAATTTTAATCAAACAACACTTACATTTCCACTAAAAACATAAGCATTTTAACACACATTTGCAAGTTATATTTTCAATTGCAGAGAGATGTACTTATGCTAATAACTCACTTATATGGAAGACATGGCAACGGGTTTAGTAACTACATGTGTGTTAACTAGAATATTGCACAAAATAAAGAAATACAGAAAATATAGAACAAAATATTGCTCTAATTTAGGGATGACTGTTGTGCACACCAACACATGTTGAGAACAAAAATCCCAAGGTCCTAGACCTCTTATAGTAATTCTATATCTACTACAGCACCAGATTATAAAATTATCCCCCTGGACTAGAACGAGAGGAGCTTGGAGTGTGGACCATTAGCTGACCCTCACTCACTCCATGGCCTTGGCTGTTCAACCTTTCCCCTAATCTCTTCATCTGTAAAATGAGGGGGTAGATTGACTTATCACTAAGATTTCTTCCCATCTGTATTCCCAGACTCTGAGAGCTAACATGCAGGCTTTGTGGGACAGTCATGAACACATACACGTAAAGGAATCTGTATTGTCCTGGACTGTCACTGCCTCGGCCTTGCAGTTTGTGTTCCAAGACTCCCAACTCTCAGTGGCCTGAGGGAAAGGGGAAAGCTGGCAGTGAGAAGCCAGCCATCCTACTCTCGGACCTGCTGTGGATTTCCAAGTGACCCGGATTAGCCACCCTTTAATCCTCACTCCCTCTCCACTGGTGATATGGTTTGGCTGTGTCCCCACCCCAAATCTCATTTTGAATTGTAAACTCCATAATCCCATAATCCCCACATGTCAAGGGTGGGACCAGGTGGAGGTAATTGAATCATGGGGGCAGTTTCCCTCATGCTGTTCTCATGACAATGAGTAAGTCTCAAGAGATCTGATAGTTTTGTAAGTGTCTGGCATTTCCCATACTCGCACTCATTCTCTTTCCTGCCCCCCTGTGAAGAGGTATCTTCTGCCATAATTGTAAGTTTCCTGAGGCCCCCCAAGCCCTACTGAACTGTGAGTCAATTAAATGCCCTCCCTTAATAAATTACCCAGCCTCAGGTATTTCTTCATAGCAACATGAGAACGGACTAATACAACCGGTTTGCACCCTTCATCCACTCTCACAGATACGGGGTCTCACACTTTTCTTCCCACCCACCCTTTATTCCAACCAAATCAAACTTGTTACGTTATTAGGGAAATGAGTTTTAATCACTCACAGACACACATACTCACATTATTAAGGAGTGGGTTTTCATTACTCACTGAGATACACACACACTCATATCAATGTAGGGGTGAGGAAAGACATTAAATTTATTTGGTGATTTAGTTTAGAAAAGTTCTTTCATGTTTCAATAAAAGTTACACATACACATGAACTCATGCCAAAGCCAGACTGAGGCATAAAGACATGTTGCCCAAAATTTAATAAGAGGAATGCAAGCATTTCTTTTCATTAAAAGGAACAAGATGTGATAATAAATAATAAATAAAAACTGAGTGGCCAGAGTGGCAATCCCTTCCAAGCATCACCAGCATTTAAGTCTTCCCCCAATGAGGAGGAGAGGGCCTGAGGGACTGTGCATTCCCCTGCTTTCAGGAAAAGCTGCAATCCTTTCTCAGGGGCAAGATCATAGGAATAATGAAAAAATAGTCAGAAATGCTACTTGTCAGTACCATTTTATAGTAATATATTCAAATGAACCAGCATTATCTTCTGAAGCTAGAATCTACACACACACTTTCTTCCAGTTACATGGGTCAGACTATGCGTGATTACATGTGGTTCCTGCACCACTGGGCAGAAGCTTCTCTCTCACAAGGTAGCCTTTGGAGGGGCCAGGGCTCCTTCTTTAGCTGGCACTGTAAAGGTATTGATCCTGATATGGGGAAACACTCCTTAGAAGCTCTCAAGGCTGTTTACTGATCTGTTTAACGGTAATAATGAGAGATGCTACCTCAAAGGATTTTCATGAAGATTAAAGTAGTAAGGTAAATAAATAAGCATTTAGCTTATCTCCTAAAACAAAGAGACTCAAAATATGTATTAGACCATTTGTCAATATTATTATTCTATGTGCAATCTGGCAGTACACGTTCATTTGCCTATAACCTTCATTGGCTCCCACCTAACCTTCATTCATAAAAAAATAAAAAAGAAGGTGGGGCCTGACCATAAATTAGACAGACCTCCCAGAGTGAAACCAGGCATTGCCAGGCACAGTAGGAGAACAACCTCAACAAGAAGCTCTGATTTTCCTCTAAGCTGCTCATACTTTGTCTTCATGTTGTTCTGATCCTAACAACTGCAGGCATCCAGAAGACAAGCAAGACTTTGAGAGGGCCGCAAATAGACAAGTGCCCATTCTCTTCATAGACAACATATTAGGGTTCAAAATTTATTCCTGGCAGTCTGAAATTAGGCTGCTAATTGCAGGAGGAAAGGAAATCTTACCAAATTGGGGCTGTTGGCATAATTCTTCATAGACCTCAAATTATTGTTAGATCAGATTTACACTAGATGTCTTTGTTCTATAGTGCCAATAATCATTCCCTTCCAACTCTCTAGTTATGGGGAATATGATTATCATTTTTATACTCAAAACCATTAATTTTTATCATTCCTTATCTTGGATGACAAAATTGAAACACAGATGAGAGATAAAATATGATAGTAGAATGGGGAGTGGGGTAGGGATGAGATTCCATCCCCTACAGTTGAATCCCTTCTTTGGTGTTCCTGCTTTTGTCTGACACATTGAAACAGGAAGAGAAAAGAAATGCACACACATATTTTCAACTATATCACAATGCTTCAGTCTCCACTCTGAGGCACTTTCAGGCGCCCCCCACCTTCACTCACTTCCCCAATGCCCATCCTGCAAGACTGTCGAAGGACTGATAACAAGACCAGGAATACTTACTCAGGGGAAACTTTAAAGTACTAGTGTAAAAGGATGGAAAAAATTTGGAAATACTAACATTTTACCCTAGTGGTTCCATGCTTCTCTTCTCCCTACTCCACTCAATTCACAATGCCAGACTTTTCCACATGTATTAACCTCACTAGGAAGTAATACAACATAATGAAAAGCAAGGAAACAAGAAATCCTTTTTTGGCTGTGGGGTTTCTAAGCCTCTGCCACCTGGGTCCTGAAACGACTCCATCCACAGTTTAGCCAGCATGGTAGATGGATTGAAGACAGGGACCCTCGCTCTCACACTACCAACACGACCACTACCACATTAGCCTAGAAATGATTCTCCCAAGCTGAAAGAAGAGGAAAGAGGCGAAAGGTAAATAATGGAAATGAATAGTTGGTAGTGGGTCCAATAAAGTTGACTGTACCCTGACTTTCGAGCTGGAAAAGAGATAAAAACCCACAATAGGTTTGTGTGATCTGACAGCAGAGGGATCTTGCTTCATTACGGTAATAGATTCCTAAGTGGCTTAGCCCTAGAGAGGAACCACTGACCACCAGAGCTAAGCAGGAAGGGCAACACAGCCTGCCAGAAATTCCCTGAGGATGTCCCTGTGATGAGAACCAGGGTCATCTCAGGTGACCAGCATCACCTGGTGACCAAGGACAAAAATGAATCATTTTCCCTGTGGTCTCAGCACATACAAGCCATCTCCATAGTTAGGTACAGCCCCAAGCATAACAGGCATAATTGACTGAGAGTAAATTACTACTACTCAGTAGCATGGGGGCTCAAAATAGAAATAAAGTTTAATGACAGAAGAATAAAGTAAGTTACATTTCTTGCATGCCTGAATGTGTATGCCAAGACTTGAACCCAGTGTGTGCCAGTACCATCAACTTGTACATGGAACGCAATATGAATGGGCTCCCAGCAACTGGGGGCCATGTGTGGCACAGCTGTTCCTTAATGGACTGGCAGCAGGAGAACACATGCCTTCTTAGAAGATCTTTCAGCCTTGATTACAAAAGACAAGCCAAAACAATAAGACAGAGTTGTTGTGTGGTCTAGGGGATGGTGTGGAGGAAGAAAAGAAAGAATCTGCTAATTAGAAGATGAAATCTTAGTAGTAAACAGCCAAGCTTCCAAAGTGATTCTATATTTCTAAGTTCTTACTGGCTTTTCCAGGCTTTAACACAAGAATACCCAAGTGGCTCACGGTAAAGAGAATGATCCCCAAAGCCACCTTCAGTAAAATAAATAAATAAATAAATACATAAATAAAATAGCTTTGGGCAGCTTCAGAAAAGGATATTGGTTGAAAAACTCTAAAACAGTTCTGTAAAATTTTTAGGGCTGAATATTATATGCCCATAAAATGGGGAGGTTGAGGGCTGGTCTGCAAGTGCCTATGTAATTACTTCCAGTGACTGGTGAAACTGCTCCTCAAAACATACTGTCCACAATGAAGGGACAAAGTTATAAAACCGTGCCTTGGGGTCCAGGGAAGGAGCACTTCAAGGCAGGACAAGGAAAGAAAAAGTGGTGTAGGTGGACTGGTAGGCAAGGGGAGAGAAGGAAATGGGGACAATTAAAAATAATAATAACTGGAGCTAGAAAAAGAAGTGAATCTTTAAGAGAACCAGCCCAGGAGCCATTCATCTCCAAATCTCGTATTGGCTTGATTTTACAGCTTGTGGTCTCATTAGAAGGCAGTCTTTGTTCCAGTTAAGACTGAACCAAGACAAGCATGTGTAGAGTGTGAAGATTTTGCTGAATCTGGTGTCTTTTTTTTTTTTTTTGTCTCCTTGTATACCCTTTCAGTTACTCCTATCTGCAACAGTCAAGCACTCAGGGAGCGCTAGCCACTCCCACATTGTGGAGAAAAGTAATCTGTTGAATTAAAACTGAAGATGTTATTAGCAAGGCATTAGAGACTTAATATATAACCCTTTCCTTGTTCCATTATGGGGGCAATGCTTCACACACGCACACGTGCACGCACGCACACACACACACACACACACACAACCTCATGATGGATTCTTTTTTTGTCTACTTTGCAGGAAAATCATGACAGAATTTTAGGCACTACAGAGTATGCGTGGGGAAGATATTTCCTATAATTCATTTATTCATTAAGCATTATTGAGCATTTATCTATGCCAGGCACTGTTCTGGAGTATCAAGGATTCAATGAGTACTAGGACATGTTTTAGAAGAGAAGACCTTTCAAATCACCATATATAAAAGTGGGTATTTACATCACATGCTTTTAAATGTAGGAATCTTTGTTTGGGGCACCCAAATTTCAGAGTACAGCATTCAAATTCTATGCTAATTTTGTTTAAAGTGTTTAATATCCAAGAGTGCTCCCTGTTTTCCAAACTCCAAGGCACCCAGAATAGCGTCATTTACTAAATGTCATCTTCTGACAGTTAAATCATCTACAACAGAAGCCAAGGGGTAATTATCAGGAACAGTTCTCATCTTGTTTATGTCATATAGGCTGCCTAATGAATGACTATGAGCTCTAATATTTACATGTGCACTCCAGTTTACACATCTTATTTATTCCTTAGCTCTCAATGGTGGCTTTGCTCTAGCCCAATCCTTTAATGACTAATACCCTCAGAGGACACGGAATCCAGTTAACACCTTCATGATCTACAAATGTTGGTGTGCCTCGGAGCACTCCCTCCATCAGGTTGTGGACTATAACCATGCTCAAGTCTCTTTCAATCCAAAACTTTCTTCATCACCCTCTAACCATCACCTTCTCCACCCTAGTGCTGTATGCCTTCACAGTCAAACTTCTTGAAAGATCCACACCCCCCTCTTCACCTTCTGTGGGTTCCTCTACCTGTCCCACTCTGGTTTCTGCACCCAGACTCCACAAAAACAATCTGGTTGATGTTATCAAAGACTTCCCACTTACCATATCTATGAATAGTTCTTAGCACCTGAGGCTTCATTCACATTGTGCATCTATGTATCACAACTGATGTAAACTTTAATCTCAATATCTAACTATTCGGTTGAAAGAAAGCTGAAGTTTGTCCTGGAAGAACCCCTGCAAAAGTTCTGCATGAGGAAGGGGTATCTCACCTCCAAGCTAGTTTCTGCCACCTATACTGCTGCTGCTTTACCTTCTCCCAGGTAGTGGTCCTACCCGTACCAACCCTGTGACAGCTACTCCACTGCAGTCCACTGGGCTCTAGGACATTCACAGACCGCTCACCTCCCCAGATCACCCACCACTGTTTACCCTTTCCTTCTCTGATTTGTAAGGAAGCTCTTTCTGCTTCTTACAAGCAGTTCTACCATTGCAAGCAGATGCATTCCTAAAAACACATTTCTTTCCTTTATAAAAGAGCCAAGATTTTTCCAGGGCACGGAAAAAGTTTCTATCTTGAAGGCTGAAGGCACAATCAGGAAAGGCAACCACAGATACACTGTATTTGAAGCTTCTACTACTACTATTAAAGCTCATATTTACTGAACTCCTGCTCTATGCCAGACACTCTTCCTCATGCTTATTATCCCCATTTTACATATGATGAAACAAAAGCCCAGGTCCCGTTTGTTCCTATCCATGTGAAGCCATAACCCACTCCATCATTCAAATATTTTCTTTTCCCCCAGTCAAGAATCACTTCATCCAGACTCATTTGAAGATCCCTTATGTTTAAACCCCCATGATCCAGGTTCAAGTTTCCTCCCACAGTGTCCTCAGGTCCCATGCACCTGAGGGCATGTTGCTTGTGAGCTGATTGGGTGCTCTCACTGCTCTGTGGTGGTACAGACATTCTCTAGAACAATTAGGAACGTGGCAGACCAGAACACTAGGAAGTATCTAGCTTCTGTGCCACAGTGATTCTTCTCTCTAACTTGGCCAAAATGCCTGTGTGCTGATTTCATCTTTCTGCAGTAGCTGTGGACCCCATGAGACTTTCTCAAACTCTCTGTCTTTTGGTTTCTGGTACACCCCCTGATATCTTTTCCTCCTCCCTCTTCCATGGAAGCCCCTTCTTAGTTGATTTTAGAGACCCCTAGCTCAACATATCCAAAAGCAAACTGGCTCCCCATCTGCCTTTCCTTTTCCTGCATTTTATACCTTGGCACCATCATCCACTTAGTCAATCAAACAGAACTTCTCTTTCCCCATCCCTCATTTATTCGAACAAGTTTTCTTAGCACTTACAGCTATAAATGAGAAAGAAACCAATATAATTTATGTTAAATCTTTTCTCATTACAGCAATAATTACTATTCATTCACAGACACAAGAACTACTTTGGGTTTGGGAGAGCCATGTTTATCTCCTTAAAATACACATTTCCCAAGTATTTGTTTTTACTAGTGATTAACCAACATCTAAAAATACTGTTTTGATCAATTGTAGAAGAGTAATCATTGCAAATGAGAACTCAACTGAGAAGTGATTTTTAACGCTTAATAACTTATGTTAGTTTCAATGCTGATATCCTGTTTGTGAGACTGTACTATTATTTTACAAGATGTTACCATTAGGGGAAATGGGTAAAGGTTATACAGAATGTTTTTGCATTGTTTCTAACAACTACATGTGAATGTATAATATCTCAAAATAAAAAGTCTAGTTTAACAAAATGTGATCACAAAAGAGTTGTACTCAAAATGTTTTTAGCTGAGAAACAGGCAACCAACTAGACTCTGAAAAAAATACATGTGTATGTTACATTAGTATAAAATTCTATATAAGTGAAATGGAAACACAAGTTTAAAGAGACCAAAAAAAAAAAAAAAAAAAAAGAAAACAATGAACACTTGCCCAATGTTTAAAAAGTACATGACCATGATTTTTTTAAAAAAATAAATGATCGTGATTTTCAAATTGGTATGGTACTGAGAGGACACTTAGGAAACTAAATTTAAGATTTATTTTTAAATGATAGTAGTTTGAAATAAAATTACATGCCCCAATTACTCTTTTTGCTACTATTAAACCTATTATTAGATGTTTAGATGTTACTTTGAGAATGTATGAAGGTTTGCTGAGTTTTTTGAGTCTCTTCACAGGTACAAGGGAAAACATAAGTTTGAAGAGCAATACTGTAGCCATGCAAAGCACCCCCACTTCTAAGTGTGTGCTGAACCCTGCCATCTGCCAGTTCTTCTGCTCTGGAATGCTCTCCTATGTCTGCCAAGCAAACTCTTGCTTATCCTTCAATTCCCATCTCAAGCCTCAGCCCCTCTGGAAACTCTTTGTTAATACTTTCAGCACAATTAGGCACTTTCTTTTCTATGTTCCTGCCTAACTTCATGTATGGTGCCATCACATAGTATTATAAATCTGTATTACATATCTGTCTCCCAATCATGCTGTGCATTCCTTAAGAGCGACTGTTTTCATTATTCTATCTATGGCATTGCCACAAAACACAGTCAAGCTTTTCTTTGAATGAATCAATGATGATGAGTATGGCATCCAAGGCTTATAAAAAGGCTAGTTTATGACTAACTTAAGTGTTCTGCTTTTAAAGATATGTTTTCAATTCAGGCATTGTTTACTATGGCTAAAAATGTTCAAACTACTGAATATTAGAGCTCAAGAAGATCCCACTCATTCATCCATCTGCAAAAAGATTTTTCTTTGTGTTAACACAGCATTGAAAGCACAAAATCATACGAAAGGGCAGAAATGGTGTTGATGGCAAATCACGATGACAAATTACCTTGGTCTTTTCACATAGTGACTTAAGCCATTGATAGTCAGAAATTGGATTCAGTCTTCAAACTTTCAGGCTAGTGTGCTTATCCGCTAGGTCACTCAACAGACCCTGAAAATGTAGGGCCTTTACATGCTGACACAAACAGGTAATCCCATCTTGAGTCTCAAAAAGGCTCTATTTAGAAAATTCTGAATGTCTTCCTCTATCATGGTATGTCAGCTGTCTGTACTACTCTACACCTGATTTTAATCAATACAGTTCCTTTGTTTAATCAGCTATGATTGAACAAGAAGAAATAAATAAGAACACAATTTTCTATTGAATCAGATCTGTGAGCTGTTCAGTCTAGTCTTTTACTTCTGAAAAGCACATTAACAATCATGTTGTAGGGGAGTACAGTTATTTCTCAAAGGATTAAGAATAAAATATAAATATCCCTTGCTTCTTTCACAATTCCACTAGAAGTCAGTGATTCATGAGATAATTTAAGCATTTCTTGAAATCATTTAAATTTAATACTTTTACTCATCTATACCTTCATTCAATGATCACTCACAGAGCACCTGCTATATGCAAAGTACCTTGCTTATTTATAGAGATCATAGACGTCTATCAGAAGATTTCACCAGTTTTTACATGCAGTTGTGTGTGTATGTGTGTTTGTAGTTCTATGAAATTTATCACATACATACATTTGTGTAATCAACACCATAGTCAAGATACTAAACTGTTCTATCACTATTAACATGTCCCACCTGCTATCCTTTATGTCACAAATACATCCATACTCTTCTCAACCTCCGACCATGTATTGCCTCCTCATTCTTAAACCCTGGAAACCACTAGTTTGTTCTTTATCTCTAGAATTTTACCATTTTGAGAATACTGCAAATGTGAAATGTTATACCATGTAACTTTGAGATTGGCTTTTTTTTTTCACTTAGCATAATGCCCTTGAGATCCATCCAAGTTTTTGCAACATTAATACTTTGTGGAGTAGTATTTCATTGTGTGGATGTACACAGTTTGTTTAAGCAGTCAGCACTGAAGGACACTTTTGTCATTTCCAGTTTGGGGCTACTATATAGAAAACAGAAAACTGCTATGAAGATTTATTCATGTACTAGTTTTTAAGTGGATATATATTTTTTCATTTCTCTAGGATTAATGACCAGGAGTCCAATTACTGGATTGTATGGCAAGTGTAAAATATCTAGAATCTGTGGTTTGATATTGTTTGTCAGTTTGCAAGATTCTCAGTCATTATCTCTTTGAATATTGTTTCTGCCCACAATTTGTTTTTCTTCTTCTAGAACTCCAATTTACAATAGAAATTTTTCATGGAGTCTTAAATGTTACCTGAGATTTCTTCTGTATTTTCACAGCACTTCCTTTTTCAGAGCTTCAATTTGTAAATTTTCTAAAATGGTCTAGTTCTTAAATTCTTTCTTCTGTTCATAAACCCATCTATTAATTTCTTAATTTTTCTTACTGGTATCTATTTTTAGTTCTAAAATTTCCATTTGATCCACTATTAGAGATTCCAGTTCTATGAACAAACTATGCATTTTCATCTATTTTTACTTATTAATCATAGTTAAAGCCAGTGCCCAATAATGCCAATACCTGGATAAGTTTTGATTCTGTATGACTTGTTTGTTTGGTTTATCATCATTTGACCCTGTCTCCTGAAATAGTTGGTATTTCTTTATTGATTGCTAGACACTGTGCATGAACAATTGTAGAGGCTTTCAATTATGTCTTTCTCCAAAGAATATTTAACTTTCTTTTTCTAGGCAGTTAGAATATAGGCAGATAAACTTTCTCCAAACAGGGATTAAGAGTGTTTCAGGAGGAAACATAAAAATTTTAGAAGATAACATTGGAAAAACTCTTCTAGACATTGGCTTAGGCAAAGAGTTCATGACCAAGAACCCAAAAGCAAATGCAACAAAAACAAAGAAAAGTAGATAGGATGCATATCAAAACCACAATGATATACCACATTACTCCGGCAAGAAAGGCCATAATTTAAAAAAATCAAAAACTAATAGATGTTGATGTGGATGTGGTGAAAAGGGAACACTTTCACACTGCAGGTGGGAATGTAAACTAGTACAACTACTATGAAAAAACAGTATGGAGATTCCTTAAGAACTAAAAGTAGATCTACCATTTGATCCAGCAATCCCACTACTGGGTATCTACCCAAAGGAAAATAAGTCACTATATGGAAAAAAACACTTGCACACACATGTTTATAGCAGCACAATTCACAATTGCAAAATATGGAACCAGCCCAAATGTCCATTAATCAATGAGTGGATAAAGAAAATGTGGTATATGTATATACCATGGAATACCACTCAGCCATAAAAAGGAACAAAATAATGGCATTTGCAGCAACCTAGATGGAGTTGGAGACCATTATTCTAAGTGAAGTAATTCAGGAATGGGAAACCAAACATCATATATTATCACTTATAAGTGGGAGCTAAACTATAGGATTTAAGACATAAGAATGATACAATGGAACTTTGGGGACTCAGGAGGAAGTGTGGGAGCAGGGTGAGGGATAAAAGACTACACACTGGTACAGTGTACACTGCTTGGGTGATGGGTGCACCAACATCTCAGAAGTCACCACTAAAAAATTTATCCATGTAACCAAACACCACTTGTTCCCCAAAAAACTACTGAAACGTTTATAAAAGTGTTTCAGGCTAGATTTTAGACTTTGTATAAGCTGTGCTACTTCTGTTTACCCTTGCACAGAGGGTGTCTCAGAGCCCCTTCTTCTCGACAAGGCCTCAACTCCCAATTTTCTCTCTTCTGTTATGAGACTCCTAAAATCACTGTTTGGCTTTTTAATATCTTAGAAGTTATTTTCTACGTATTTTCTTGCCCAGTGGCCCTGAGAATGTAAGTTTAGTAAGTAACAAATATCTTAAAAGAAAATCACAAGCAGAAAATCAGGCTTACTTTTTCTGATTTCCATTTCTCTAGGATGCTGGTCCCTCAAGTTTTGGTTACCCTGAAAACCTGAACTCTAATTTTTGTCTTGAGACCAAAGCAAGCTCTAGGCTGCTGCTCTCTGCTTTGCCTCTATGTCTTCCACTGAGAATTTGGCAATTTCCCTGAAAGGAAAAAGACTGAATTATATACAGGACTCAGTTCAATGCATTTTTCTTCTTTCTGAGATTGGACTCCTCATATCCTTGTTGCCTTAGCCAGTCTGATGCTTTCAAATAAATAATTTTAAAGTATTTTATCCATTTTTTATAGTTGAATGAGTCTTGCCAATGCCCAATTCTAATAAAGGTAGAAAACATTCAATGGTATGCCCCAGCCCAACAATTCTTATCAAGAAGTCATCATTTGTCTCCATAATGGCCAGGAAGATAATTTTTTAAGGTCTTTTAACCAAATAGATTCAGTTCCTATTGATAGACCTTGGCCTTATGGAAGCCACTGCTGGGTAAATCTTGCTGTCAGGACCTCCATAGACATACACCAGAAAGGTTACTATTGGTGATTGGAGTGTGCACCAAGTTGGAGATATTTTCTTATAGTGTTATATGCCCCCTCTGCTACTGTTGCTTTTGATTAGCGTAGCTCAAAACACCCGTACTCACTATTAAATGAATTACAGGAATATGACTTTCTAGTCCACCCATTGCTACCAGGAAGGCTAGAATGACCCACACTAGCTTTCATCTGGAAAGCACAGGGGTGTCTCCAGTTTACGTGACCATCTTGGAAATATATGACTGAAATCTACAGCCCCTTTCTGTCAGCTGTATCAAAAATCCTTTAGAACTTTTCCTGAAACCAATAGCCATGAAGTGCAGCCTATGACTTACAAATTTGTTTTCTGACAGGCCCAACAAAACATCTCATCCCACCCAGAAACCTCTCTTTCCCTAGTTTTTCACTCATAGTAATTGTAGATAAATCTGAATGCCTTCTTTGGTTTATAATGGATCCCTGGAAATATCAGGTCCTTACTTGAGGAACCTGACAGTATGCTATCAACACACGCAATGCTCTTGCCTTGGTAGCCTCAGGCCAACACTAACATCACAAATTTCTGATTTCTGATGTACTGAGAACTAAAAATACAGTTTAGTGATAAAAGGGCTCTAAAACTGAATCAGATACTATAGAGCCAATGAAACCCAGCTATGCATGCTAGCAAAGCATTTAATTTGGATTCTTACATGTTTGTCATTCATATATGTGTATATATACATTAGCATATATCCTCCATTTTCTGGTATATATAACCCTTTTGGATCTCAACCTGATTCACTCTGTGGATTTTTACCACCATTTCACACTTGAACAGCATTGAACAGCAACCTTTTTTTTTTTTGTCTATTGCTAACGCATTGCTCATCTTCCTCCTTCCCCAATCTACAACACTGGTTATCTTTTGAATACTTGCTCATATTTTCTATGATTGTCAAGTCAATATGTTCTAGACTTCACTATGACCAAGTATTTGACGTATACAGCATTATGTTCTATTACTTTAATTTATTCCTCTCTGCTTCTTATATGATTACTAGGAAGACCAACTTTGCAGTACCTTTTAAAAATCATTCATAAAATTGTTTCCAGTCTGTCTAACCATTCTTTTTCCAACACAAAATATTACTCTCAATTACAGTAACTTATTTTAAAATAAATTTTTATAGAATGCTATCTAAGACTTTTTGGAAATATATACTAATTACGTTCAATAATTACTCTTTATCCATATGTTTATAAAATGGATGTAATCACTCTTATTGCTTGCTCAGTAAGATTTCCCTTTATAATAATAAGACATTGTAAAAACGATTATCTTTCTTGTGTTCAGTAGTTGCACTTGGTGTTAAGGTATCCACTGTTTTCCCCAGTGAGCAGGCAAACCCCACTTTTTGAATTTCCTGGGATTTCCTCAGGAGTCCTACCATACAAGAAGCCCACCAGTCTTCTGGAACAGTGATCACTGTAAAGCAGGTTTCACAGTCCAGCCACCTTCTTGATAATTTGATAGTTCCCCACTTGGGGCTCTGCAAGACTTAAAATGATCTTATTCTATGCCAGCAATTTATTTTCACCTAAATTATAGATTCAGTCTAGAACATCCTGAACATTTGTCATTGCTTGCTCTAA
The DNA here is from genome assembly GCF_037993035.2 of Macaca fascicularis. Classification (NCBI taxonomy): domain Eukaryota; kingdom Metazoa; phylum Chordata; class Mammalia; order Primates; family Cercopithecidae; genus Macaca; species Macaca fascicularis. The sequence goes on along the minus strand of NC_088375.1, from coordinate 34,216,129 downwards.
TACGTCTTACCTGTCTATATTGAAACATTTTGACAGGCTCTATCAAGAGCCACTCTCAGCGCAAAGCAGTTAATTCACTGTGTAAATTTACTTTTTCTCTGTCTTTCTTTTTTCCCCAAACTTATTTTCACAAGCTTCCTTCAGTCTTCTGTTTTTTCCTACCATGTTTGGTCTTCATTTCACTTACCCAAATGAGTGACAGCGTCCTTGTCCCAAGGCCAGGTGGCAGCACCTGCAAGGTCTTCCCGCACTGAGCTGGCAAAGTAGATGTTGAGGAAGTGAGTACTGTTCAGCTGCAGGGCCTCCTTCAGCTCCTTCACACTCATGTATGCCCTAGAGAGCGTGCAAGATGAGAAAATGTCACAGCAAAGAATTGGTACTTAGAGAATAGCAGAGCCAGACTTAATCAGATTCTAATGGCACTCCCAGCCAGCATTACCTTTTGAAGGGACATGGGGCAGAGACCAGCCTATCGTGAAGACCAGAAGAAAAGGCACTAATACACATTTGGGATGCTCATACCAATAAATAGCATAATGACCTTTTAAAACACTATAATGTTTGTATGAATACTCCATATTTAACATCATACTCAATTCCCCACCCTACACCCAGATTATTTCTTCAAGATAAACCTAATGATCCCATGAATTCTTTGTCTTGAGAATTATTCTCAGGCCACAGTGAAGAAGGCCTTCCAACTCTCAGTTTCTTGTTCTTTCCATCACACTGCATGATCCTTGAATTCCAGTTCAAACTCTTTTTCAGTGTATGCCTACTTCAAGCATTATTTTTTAAAAGAAAAAAGGAAATAGAGGATAGAAAACATAAAGTAAAAGAGGAAAAAATGAGATGAGTTAAAAGCAGGGAAGCACATAATAAAGCTACTGCAAAGAATAACAATTATATAGACATCTCTCTTTCTAGTCCCTTAATCCATAGAAACTCTACCGTACTCCTATTACCTTATGATATTTACCAAGTATGTTTATTGGTGACTTTGAAAGCACTAGGCAATATTATGTTTGCATTGATGCACAGAATTAAAGGTCTGTTAAAAACACATGACTTGTGGCTTATAGAAAAGGACACAAACATTTGGTCTCTTTCTAAACTCATATATAGTCAAAGACCTTTAGCTTCTCAGCATCAGTGAAACTTAAAACTTTACCATAAGCAAACAGGGTCTTTCTATTCTCACTGAAGTGTTATTTTAAGAAGGAACAACTAAACCAGAGCTCAATGGCCCCTTAGACTTACTAGATGCTCCCCACAGTGGCCATGGTCTGCCATTCCAGAGATAGGAATGTTCTTATCACAGCGTCAGCTGGGCAGACAGCCTGGCCACACAGGTTGGAAATTTCTTTTACAGATTATGCTTTGTTGATGCTATTCTAGTAGACAAGCTGCAGACACTGAAATCTACCGCCCCAGAAGCTCATGTTAGGACAGCATGACCCTTCCCCTCTAGCTTGCTCTGCCTCCCGACTGTTGATGCCATCTATTTCATCCAAGTGTAAGATGTGCTGGCAAAATCACCTGAGAAAGGGCAATCCCAAAGATTGTTTATTTGTTTTCTGGAACAGAACCAAATATAGGAATAAAAGGAAAGCCAAAAAAAAAAAGATCTTGCTTTAGAACGAAAGATGTTTAGGAGAAAAGACCTTTTAAAATACCATCTTTTATTGACTTATAATATCTTGGAAAACTAGCTCTCAGCTGCAAGAAATCACCAAACTCCAAGAGATGACGTCATATGTGATCGGGGGATAGTTCTCTTGTTGCTTTCCTGAAGACACAATGTTTTCTGAGTTGTTGCCTGGTTTTCCTGATACATTAGTCACATTCTCTTTTACTTTCTCCTTTATTAGAAATAAGTATAATTTCCTTTATTGATGAATTGATGGTTTGGGGGCGATGATATCAAGTGAGTCTTCAACGTGGAGATGTTTCAATAGGTCAGAAGATAGAGAGGGGAAGAGAAAAGAGAATAAAATAAATGAAAAGAAAAAGAAAGAGAAGAAAAGAAAAGAAGGGGGAAGAGAGAATCAGAGACTGAGCATGGGCTCAGCTCAGGGTACCAAGGAAGAAAAGCCATACCCTTTCTCTGTTCCTATTCTTGGATTCCAATTAAAATTGGGAGTTGGTAACTTGACAGCTTTCTCTCTCTTCTCTGCAGGCACTTCTCCAACCTCCCTGCTCCTGGCATGGCTTATTTTGGCTATCTGTGTGCTACTGGCTTCTTTGCCTGCCATCTAGCAGTCTTGGACACCATCCTCCCACCCTCCCTCAACCCAGCAGTTCCACTAATTTCTCTTGAGCAACCTCCAAGGGGCCTCCTCCTCCACCCCCAACCTCATTAGCTGGTTCTCCTCATCTTCCTTTTCTTCCTTGCCCAATCCTCTCTCCAGCCATAAATTACCCTTCCAGATCACAGTATTTATGTCATGCTGGTAGCAAACTGGGTATGGTTACTCAGACTCCTGTACTTCCTGGAGATAGAGATATACGTCATCAAGTATAAGGGAGAGAATAAATTTTAAAAATCTAGAAAGAGTCATTAACTGAATTGATAGAAGAAACCCTTATTTTGCTGGAAACAAAGACTACCGTCCAGACCTTCCTCTAAACCAGTGAGAGCAAACATGCAGAAGTCAGTGTGTCTGATTTGCATGCAGATTGCTCTGTCTACTGCAACACAGGTAACCATTTCAAAAGTTAATCGGAGCTAATGAAGATATATGTCTTAGCTTCTCAACCAATATGACCAGAACCCAGTTCATGGGCTTAGGATGAGAAAAAATGGACATTATTTTCAAATTTAGAGATTAGCACCTTACTTCAGAAATGATTAAGAGATAGACGTGCCATTCAAATTAGCTTAATATTCAAGGGAAGGCAGAATGCCACACATAAATGCAGTGAAATGCATAAAGGGCATGCATTGACCAGAACTTTGTATTAAAAGGGGATAAACTGCATTAATCTGCTTAATTTCTGCCAGGACCTACCTTTCCTCATGCTCTGTACACTCTAGATAAGGATACTCACTTACATGTCTCCCTGAAGGACTCAGAGTGACCAAAGTTATGTCTTGGTTTTTATAAATATTATCTCAGTAACAGGCTGTCCTTGGGGCTGACATATCAAGCTGTTCTGCCCCATTGCTCCAGCTTGTTAGTTCTGACATGCCCCAAGGAGAGTGCACATCTGCTTCACCATTCTATGACTGTCACCTACTGGTTTGGGATTAGCCATTGCCGGGTTTCTAGTCTACCATGTTTCATTGCCTCCCTGCCTTAGTGTATTCTCTCTGGCTTCTGCCATGCCCCTGACAGCTGGCTCTCCAGCCACATCCCAGTATCTAAATGTACACACAAACTGCAACTACTGCTTAGTTCCCAACTAAACAAAGTAAAAGTGTAGGAAAAGTGATTCTTTTTGCTGTAGTTTATTAGTCAGTTAAAAAACCTCGTTGTACATTGATAGAAATTATTCAAGAAGGAAGCCAGAAATAAGCAAAAGATCCTGAGCTGTCTGCTGTCTGAAGGAAGTTGAATCAGTATCAAAAATTGGCATGTAGAAAACAAGACATAAAGGATGGATGTGCACCTTGAGACTGGGACCCACAGCCCTACTTCCCACAGTCAGAGTAAACCCACGCCAAAGGAGGAGCCTGACCGCACTCCACAGTTGATACGGCAGCCACCTGCAGAAGGAAAACAGATACCTCTAAGGACCTTCAACCAATTCCCCTCACAGAAGCAACGTGTGCCTCATAGACATTTGGGTTTGGTTAATCCTAAGGCTTCCTGTCATTACTGTAAAATATGGTTCTCTATCCAAAATATGCAGGAGGGTCCCCTGCCATTCCCATCCCCTATCCACTCTCCCACTATGTCTCATCTTTCTAGGGAATATCACCTTTGACCTGATCCCCCACCCCATTCAGTGGGCCCACACCTTGGGACTTGTGGGCCCCTGGAAGCATTCTCCAGGCTGCTCAGTGCAACCTCAAACACATAGTTTTCTCTGTTCCTGTAAAATTCCTTTTGCTCTTAGGTGCATGGAACTCTACTCATCCCCATATACTCCTCACTTCCTTTCATTTTTTGTTTTCTGGTTACTGTTCTCTGGTTTCTGTTTTCTGGAGTAAAGAGTTCCGGTACCTGATTCCTGGGCTCTCCCCTTACTCCACCTCCTATCATCACCTGAGGAATTTCTTTTTTTTTTTTTTGAGACGGAGTCTCGCTTTGCCGCCCAGGTTGGAGTACAGTGGCCGGGTCTCAGCTCACTGCAAGCTCCGCCTCCCAGGTTTACGCCATTCTCCTGGCTCAGTCTCCCGAGTAGCTGGGACTACAGGCGCCCGCCACCTCGCCCGGCTAGTTTTTTTTTGTATTTTTAGTAGAGACGGGGTTTCACCGTGTTAGCCAGGATGGTCTCGATCTCCTGACCTCGTGATCCGCCCGTCTCGGCCTCCCAAAGTGCTGGGATTACAGGCTTGAGCCACCGCGCCCGGCCGAGGAATTTCAACACTTGCGTGAAGCATCCACTGAAAACAGTCTTACTCTCTTTTTTTTTTTTTTTTTTTTTTTTGAGACGGAGTTTTGCTCTTGTTGCCCAGGCTGGAGTGCAGTGGCACGATCTAAGCTCACCGCAACCTCCGCCTCCAAGGTTCAAGTGATTCTCCTGCCTCAGCCTTCCTGAGTAGCTGGGATTACAGGCGTGTGCCACCATGCCCGGCTACTTTGTATTTTTAGTGGAGACAGGGTTTCTCCATGTTGGTCAGGCTCGCCTTGAACTCCCAACCACAGATGATCCGCCCGCCTCGGCCTCCCAAAGTGCTGGGATTACAGGTGTGAGCCACCGCACCTGGCCAACACAGTCTTATTCTTGACCTCCCTATTTCTAATGATCTTCACTCACTTCCCTTTGCCTATCCATTCTCATTGTCACCCTTATTAAGATTTATTTATTTATTTTTCATTTTTAATCTCATGAAGATTTTCAGTTCCACTTGTCTGTACTTTCAATTGTTTATGGCCATCTCCTCTCCAGGGGTAATCTGAAATTTTCAATATTCTTCTTTTGCTCCTCTCACCTCAACTTTTCTATTTTCATGACTCTTAGTAGACGCTCATACCTCCTTCTTTGATGATAAAATCAAGCCCATTCATCATGAACTTTATCACTGGGTCACTGGGTCTCTCTCTCTCTCTCTCTCTCTCACACACACACACACACACACACACACACACACACACACACACACACATTTACTTCCTTACCTATTTGTATTCCCTTTCCCCGATCCCACAAGATGAGGTTTTCCGAGAAAATCCTAGCTAACACCCTGTCCTTTTTCTTCTTCCTTTCCAATTCAAACTTCTTAAAGGAATAATTTTTTCATCTCCCATTCACTTTTTTCCATGTGCCTCCTAATCCCACTATAATCTGGCTTTCATCTGTACCACTTTATCAAAATTGCTTTCATTGAAGTTATCATTGACTACTTAAGATTCTCTGCCCAGAAAATTTAAAAAAAAATCATTCTCTTATTGGAACTTCTTGTTGCATTTTTATATTATTAGTTATTTCTCCCTCCAAAAACTCTCTACTTCCTTTGCTTTCATTGCAATGCTCTTTCCTGGTTCTCTTTCTGCTTTAGAGACCAACAATCTCAGTCTGCATTGTGAGTTCCTCTTTTCCATTATAATTTTTAAAAGTTATTTCCCAGGGTTCTGTTTGTGGTCCATTCTTTTCTCACTCTCCATGCTCACCATTGGGAACCTTTCTATTCTTAAACTTCAAAGCACCATCACTATTCGAGTAACTCCCCAACATAAATGTAACTAGTACTACCTCTCCTCTAAGATTAGATTCTTGTTCTTTTCCTAGCAATTCAATATTTCTACCTGGTTTGTGCACAGAAACCTTGAAGTCAGCATGTCAGTGTAATTGGTGGTTCTATCTGAGTACAAAAGAAAGTCAGACAAAGTGAATTTCAATGCATCTGACATAATGTTCCAGCTGGTGAATCTGTTGACTTGTTTTTCCATGAGTAGATTTGCAAGAAGGATTGAGTTTTGGTTAAATACAGAGAAAATATATGCCTGTGTCCATGGAAAGATTTAAAAATCAAGGACAAGAGAAGGAACACATTGGCATTTTGTCCTCTACCTAATCTTACAAACTGGATTTTGAGATTTTTAGGAAGAAACTAAACTTCATAAAAAAAAATTTATAAATCCAGGATAGACAAGCAGTTCTGCTTGAAGTCCTAACAACAAAACAAAGTACTAATGAGGATAAGGGTTGCTGTCTCCATTTCTGGCAAGAATTAAGGGACATCAGCACCATTCTGACTCTTGAGAGTTTTACAGCCTTGGATTGCATCAGGTGCCAACTCTCTAAGGCCAGCTTTTCCCCAGAGAAATAGGGCAGCGCATCATCTGGAAATGCTGAGTGTCAGCAGACAAGGTAAATACCATTGCCAGTGTTGAATGGTAAATAGCAGGAGAGCCACGGAACCGGTGGGCATGAATTGCAAAGGCACACCTTTCCGGAGACTCCAAAAAGGTACACTGTATGAGGATAAGATTTTATAGTTACACATTGAGCTAATGTAATTTGACTGTTAATGGTAGTATGAGCTCATTCATGCCCACAGCATTATGTGGACTGTGGATATTCAGTTTCTCTAAGACAATGCTCACAATCTTCCCCATACCCATTTCTCCTCCCTGGTCCCTCTCTGAAGTGGTGCCACTTCGAATACTCTTTCTATGACACCAGTAGAAAACACAGAATTCCTCCCTCATTCCTTGCTCTCCTTCACTCCACCCCCTCAGTACAATCAACCAACTGCTGATGACCCCAGAAAGAAGAGACATGGTGGTGAATATTGTTTCCCTTCTGAAAGCCACACAAGAGACCAGACAGTATCATCACCAGAATATCATCAACCAGGAATATATTTGTTTCTTGAAATTCAAATATGGAAAACCTGACAAGACATTATACACAAAATATTAACTAATGTTTGCTGACTCATGTAGAAATGAATACTACTAGAAGCAAAATGGAATTTTCTCTAGAAATATTTGTGTTGTAAGAACTTGAGGTTGAAATAAAAGAAATAATCAGAGATTGAAAGGACTCAAAGTCTGGTGTCATAACACTTTAAGGTAGTCAGAATAATGCTCTCAAGGATGTCCGTGTCCTAGTCCCTGGAAGCTGGGAATATGTCATCTTACATGGCAAAAAGGACTGTTTAGATTTGACTAAAATTACAGGCCTTGAGACGAGGAGATTATTCTGGATTATCCCAGTGGACCCAATCTAATCACACAAGTCCTTAAAAGCACTTTTCCTACGTGTCATCAGAGAAAGAGATGTAGTGATGGAAACAAGATCAGAGAGAGCTAGAATGCAGGCTTTGAAGAAGGAGGAAGGGGCCCAAAGCCAAGGAATTCAGGCAGCCTTCAGAAACTGCAGAAAACAAAGCAGTAGATTGTCCTCTAGAACTTTCACAAAGGCACGCAGCCTTGTTGACATCCTGATCTTAGCCTAGTGAGATTTATGTTAAACTTCTGACCTACACAAGTACAATACATTCATGTAATCTTAAGTCACTTTGCTTACAATAACTTATTACAGCAAGAATTGAAAGCTAATACATCTCTTTTCACTTCAAAGTAATACCATTGGAAAATAAAAGAGCATAAAGAGAGTGAACATCTGGCTTTAAAAGATGGTATCAAAGGAAAATATTTGTTTAAAAAAAACCTCTGAGACCAGAATTATGGACTCAAGAGGAGGAAAAGAACGTACTCCACCACTCCAGGTTTTGGCAATATTTTACCCACCATATCAAGAGAGCCATATAGTAAAATTTATTTAGAAGGGTAGGATAAAAATAGATAACTCATCATTTACAGATACTTAGAAAGACAAAATATAAAGCACACAAAAGAAAAGTGTAGTGAAAGAGGTCCCCAGGAGAACTTGAGAGAAAACAGTCAAGAGGGAGCCAGTGTGTCTGGAGCACAGGCTCTCAGGCCGGAAGAACTTAGTCTCTAGGCTCACCTCCCCCACTCAATGGCTATGTGGCATTGGCAAGGCACCTGCCATCAATGTATCTCAGCTTCCTCAACTGTAAGATAGGAATAATAAAAATAACTATATGAAAATATAGTAACTAATACACAAATATATAGTTATAGTAACTAATGAAAATAACTACATGAAACCCACCTCATACAGTTATCGGCAGGTAAAAAATGGATAATATCTTCATAAATGTGACACTTTATAGTGTCACACATAAACATTCAATAAATTTTATTATGAATACCAATACCTATGGCTTCAAATATCTACTTAGCCAGAAACAAAGTTCAAATGTCATAATGTAGGAAAGCAAGTGTTATTTCCAAGACTTGGAAGAGAGCTAATCATAGCTTATGTCTAAGGAGCAGGTATACTTTGCTTAAAAGGTGCAACGGAATGGAGACAATCCCACAGTGCAGAGAGGAAGAAAGTATACTTCCATTCACGCCCTAAAGTCAATCCATGATGGGAACCTTTCAACAACAATAAAGTAGAAATGAAACTCTCCTGTGCACAAACTACCGTTGGCCTGGTAAGACACAGAGTAGTGTGGAACTTGCATTAGTGATTCTGAAACCTCCCAAAAGCAAGTTCCAAAATGGTCACAGAAGAGGGATACAGTGATTAACCCCAACCTCAAGTGAGATGATCCCTGCCTGAAGGCTGCTTCTGCTAATAGCAACAGCACCTCCAATAAATACTTTTCTTGACTCTCAAAAATTTCAAGAAACAACAAAGAGATATAATAGTTTGATTTTAATTCTCACTAATGAGAAATAACTAGCTGGTGATGTTGAGTGAGTAAATTTCCTTATTGAAATAAACCTCTATATTTTTAGTATTTATAACAGCTCAGGCTGATAACACTAAAATTTCAAGCTTTAGCAAATTAGATTTCCAAAAAGGAAATGATTTAATGCGTAGGACTCTCAAGGGGAAAATGGCCCTTTGGAGGTGGAAGGATAGAAACCTTAAAAATCAATTTAATCCTAGATTGTCCCAATAAAACAGAAAGGAGATATAAAGCATCAAAAAGAACCAGGTATTAAAAGAGAACTCTCTGGGAAGCTAAAATTTTAAGAGAACACGTGTAGATTTTGGAAGGAGTAATAGCATAAAATGGTTAAAAATAGAGCAAAAAAATAAAGCCTTGAACCAACATAAGCATGAAAAAACACAAAGAATGATAAATTTTAAAATGTATTTGTTTCAGAGCATTGATAAAAATATAATATACTGATACAGAAGGGAAAAGAAAAACAACCTGAACTCTTAGAAATCTGCCTTGCTACCAAGATGAATAATTATGAAAATGGAAATCCGCTCAATAATTTATTTACCTGGTACCATTTATTTACTACTACTAATAATAGTGATCACAATTAATTCAGTCCCAACTGTATGCCACATGCTTTGTATATATTTTCTCCTGTAAATCTCAAAACAACTTTATGAGGTTAGCACAATTACTTCATTTTACAGAAAAGAAATTAAGGCTTTCAGAGGTAAAGTGTCTTCCCCCAGATCACATAGATTGTAAGTTTTGGAGGAAAGTTTTAAACCTGGATTCCTCTAATTCCAAAGCATGCATTCTTTCTTCTAACCTTAAATTGGTTTCCCTTATTATCTGCAAGTCACTGTGCTAGACCCTGGCAATGAAAAAATACAGAAGACATGGCTCTTGTTTTCAAGGAGCTCAGTCAATGAGCAAGACAATTATGTGAACAAATAATTAAAATACAATGTGACAGGCACCATAATAGAAGTGTGTACAAAATTACATGAAAGAACAAAGGACAGAGTGAAAAATATGCTTAGATAATCAAACATTAATAAGACACTTATTAATGTGGTAGATCTTGTGTATTAGTCAGCACATAATTATTCCACCTTCCTTCTAGTCTGTCTCACTGTTCTGGAGGACAGAGAAGCTAAATTTTACATTTCTCCAGCTCCTTTGCACCCAGGGATTTGGAGGAGATTTACAGTCTACCATCAGTAGCTCTTCATGTTAGAGCTAAAAGGTGACTGTGAGATGATCACCTTGCTTCTCACTGCCTTCACTGACTTTGCCTGCAATGGCTGGGCAATAGTGTTCTGGCATCCAGCCATGAGCAATATGGGTCTTCAGAGACAAGCTATGGGGCAAACCCTCTTTGCTGGTGTGGATCTATATAGGCACAGCATGACTTAGCGATGACATCAGTGGTTTCTTGATCTCCAGACAGCTGCTGGCCAGCGTGTCCCTGAAACTGGCAGTTCTAATGGAAGCTTCAGAATTCCCACCTCCCTTTCTGTGGCAGGTATAGCAGCTCCACTTACAGACCAGTTCCATAATCTTACTCTGAGAGATAGTTCTAGATATCCAGCCTAAATTCTACTACTCTAGCCCTTACAAAGATTTTGGAAGCAATTCAATTCCTGTATTTAATCCCTTTTCGGTTAAAATAGCTATAGTGGTTTCTGTTTTTTGCAACTATATCTTGACTGAGTCAGAGACATTATTCCAACTGTGTTTTCAATATTTGATATTCATTCTCGTGGTAGAAAGGTCAGGAAAGATATATTTAAGCAAAAGAACAATGCAACAAAGAGAAATTACAAGTGATAGCTGACTGAAGAAATAGTGCGAGAACTGTTTTTGAATGAATCAGTCTCCAGAATCATAGGAGTTACTCATAAGACCCCAAAAAGATCTGTTTTGGTGTTTATATAACAAATAATTCCAATCTTTGTAGATAATAGAGTGATGCAAGGAGGCTAAAGACTGAAAGATATTTCAACTGCTGATACAGGAAACAGGCGAGATTTGGAAACTATAAATTAGTCAGCTCAATGTCAATTCCCAGAAATATTTTCAAGGCATTATTAAATAAACAAATTTTTACTACTTAGACAAGGAAGAAGTAATTACTGGAACTATCATGAGCTCACCAGGAACAAAGAATCATGCAAAACGAATCACATTTTATTGTTGTTGTTTTGATTATTTTGTTGAATTTTCTAGAGCAAGACACTGTTTTGGAGAGTGTACCCTTGATTCAACAGGAAGTTGGATAAATCTCTCATGAGATCTTTATAAGGAGGGTGGAAAACGTGTATAATTATAGTTTTTTTTTAAATTTTTTATTATTTTTTGAGACGGAGTCTCACTCTGTCCCCTAGGCTGGAGTGCAGTGGCCGGATCTCAGCTCACTGCAAGCTCCGCCTCCCGGGTTTACGCCATTCTCCTGCCTCAGCCTCCTGAGTAGCTGGGACTACAGGTGCCCGCCACCTCGCCCGGCTAGTTTTTTGTATTTTTTAGTAGAGACGGGGTTTCACCGGGTTAGCCAGGATGGTCTTGATCTCCTGACCTCGTGATCCATCCGTCTCAGCCTCCCAAAGTGCTGGGATTACAGGCTTGAGCCACCACGCCCGGCCTATAATTATAGATTTATAATAACTCACACTAAATCCTGGGACTGTCCCCAAAATAGTTTTTATATACCTAGACCCGATATCTGTATTTGCCCCTATTTCATTCAGTAATTTAATCAATGTCTTGCAGTAATTCATACGATGTAAGTTTGTCAAATTTGCAAACAACATGACTGTTAAATTGGCCTCAAAAAAGTTATAATTATGAGAGTAAACTCAGAAAGTAAAATCTAAAAGTTTCTGATGTAAAAAATCTACACTTAAGCACACACACACGTAAACAACTACTAAAATACAGCATTAGAAACTCTGGGTTTAACACCAATCAATGGGAGGAAAATGCCTATAGCTTTCAGTTGCCAACAGTGTTCCATGGCTCTCCTGGGGGAAAATGTATAGACTCTTAGGCTGCAATCCTAGGCACAAACACTGTGTACTGCCACGAACAGATCTGTCCTGGATCAATGCTATGCTTCTTTAAGGACATTACAACTTTGGAAGACATGCCCAGAAGAGGTATACTAAAAAGGAGGAAAATCTGGCAACCATGCCATGGGAAGAATAGTAGAAGAAATGGTGCACATGTAGTCTAGATGCCAGGGGTGGGGGCAATCTTAAAATTGTTTAAATATTTGAAAGTTGATTTCATGTAAGAGCCTCACTCTGTGCAGCTCCAGAGGAAAAAACTGGGGCCAATGAGCAAAATTATACACATCCATATATTGCCTCAGTATACAGAGAGCCTTACCAAATTATAGTTGTTAAGAAATTACATCCCTAACACTAGAAATATTTAAGCAGCAGCTAATGGGTTATTTGGCAGATATATTAAAAAGATAAGTTCTTATATTAAGCAGAATACTAAATTGAACCATCCTTCAAATTCTGAATTGTCACAATCTTGAAGATTAAACACATTCTCATTATTTCAATGATTATCTTAATACAAATGATTTATGTATCTGTATATCCTCTTTTTAATTTTCTTATACTTTTTGAATGCACCTACTGGGGTAACTATTGTTATGAGTTAAATGTGTGCCCCATAAGATGTTGGAGTCCTAACCCTGAATACCTGTGAAGATTGCCTTATTTGGAAATAGGGTCTTTGCAGATAATCAAGTGAAGATGAAGTCATTAGAGTGGGCCCTAATCTAATATGACTATGCCCTTCTAAAGGGAAATTTGGACACAGGAACAGATTCCCATAGAGGGAAGATTATGTGGAGACACAGAATGAATGTCAGCTACAAGCCAAGGAATGCCTGAGACTACTAAAAGCTAGGAGAGGAACCTGGGACAGAATCTCCTTCACAGCCCTCGGAAAGAACCAAATCTGCTGATCTTGGACTTATAGCTCCAGACCTGTGAGACAATACGTTTCTGTGGTTTAAGTCCCCCAGTTTGTGGGGCGTTGTTACAGCAGCCCTAAGAAACTAATATAGCCCTCATGACCTCAGTCAACAGGTCATATATCTCATTAGTATAATCTTCCTACCCAACCCATATCTCCATTCTTAGTTTTCTTTTTTATTCATGCCATAAAAATTCTGCTAGTTGCTTAGCTTAAGCTACAGCTAGACACCTATACATCCAAATATTTACTAAATTCTATAGAATTTCCTTTCCCAAAGTCTAATGTATAATATATCTGCATTTTTCCTGTCCCACTGCCACTATCTGGAACAGATTCTTTATTTCTGATGTTCAATAATGTCTTCTTATTTTTCTGTCTCTAATATCACATCCATTCTAGTCCACCCTGTACAGCATCAAAACTGATGTTCTTCTGTTTACTCTTGATACCCCATGACTTACATAATAAATAACTTAGATTTTCTTTTAGTTTCCTTTGCTCAGGTATGGCCAGCACCACTGTGGCATTGATTGAATGAGTGGATTTACTCATTAACACCAAGTATGGCTTTGCTTTTTTATCTACCTCCCTGCTTTGCTGATGCTGTCCTCCTTCTACATCTGTAATTATCAAAATCCTAACTGACATTCAAGGCTTCTTTTCTATAACACTTCTTCCATGAAGCCTTCACTGATCACCCCAGCCTAAACTAATATCTATATCTATATATCTATATCTACTCAGCCTATATCTGAATCCCTGTGTCATTTAGTCTAATCTAAACACACAATATAGCAATAATATTTAAGCCTGCTTTGGCAATATTTGCAAACAATAAAGATCTTACTTCTAGATATTTAAAAAGATATTTATATGAATTTCAATTATGCATCAACCACAATAGTATAATATCAAAAATATGTAGTATTGGAATGGATTCTTTATTTCTGATGTTCTATAGTGTATTATTGTTTTTCTGCCTCTAATATCACTGGTGTTCCTCTATTTACTCTTGATACCCTGTGGCCTACACAATAAAGAACTTAGATTTCCTTTCAGTTTCCTTCCCCCAGGTGTGGCCAGCACCACTGTGGCATTCATTGAATTAGTGGATTTCATATGTATATACATATGTACATATATATATAATAGAGAGCATTCCTTATTTCATTAGCTGGAGAAAGATCCCAGAAGGCAAGTATCATTCCTTTCTCAGCGTGATAGCAAGTTAGCACTTCATCTTGCATATTATCAAGTGCTTATTCAATAGTAGTTGACTATGTTGATGCTGGAGATGGACTCCAAATGGAAAATAAGGCAGATAATCCTTCATTTTTTCCCTCCCCTAGGTTCACTGATATTGTCCTGCTGTAGAATCCCCTATTAGGATGTTAGCCATGCAATGCCTTATTCACCCCCATAGCTTTAGCTATCATATATATGTTAATATTTTCTAAATTTATATGATACTCAGATCTACATAACCACACAGATAATAAGTAATAAGTATCTCTAATTTGATTACCACACAGGCCTCAAATTCCCACCCAAACTTGTTGTTCTTTCCGTTTCATACTGCCTGAGCTATCCAATTACTCAATTTAAAAACTAAGAAATTATTTTGGATTCTTCCTCTTCCTCACTACACCGCATTCAATTAATTGCCAATTTCTGTTGGTTCTATTTATAAATGTCTCTTAAATTCGACCACAGCCTTCTAGTAAGCTTCTCTGTTACATGTTTTGCACCCCTTGAATACAAACTCCATGCTTTCTTAAGACTGACCTTTCTAAAAGGGCAGATCTAATCATGTTCCTTCTCTGCTTTAAGGAACTCTAAATGTCTTACTATGGTTTACAAGACTTTTCTGGATCTGGCTGCTGGTAACCTCTCAGGCATCAATCTTTCTACTTCCTTCTAACTCTCATGAATGTTTCCCTCTCTCTTATCCAGGCCACTAGGATTTTGGACCAATAGCTTCTTCCTTCCCTGCCATACCTACCTCCAGGATAACTTCTTTCCACCTGACAGATTTTGATATAGATATTAATTCTGGGAAGGCTTTCCTAATACCCTAAATCCTGGTCAGGTGCTCTTGTCCATGAGCTTTTGTGACACCTTTTACTTTCACTGCCAGAGCACCTGGCAGAATGCTGCTTCTTGAGGATTCCCCAATTAAACCACAGACTGTGGGAGTAGGAATGCTGTCTGGGCTTGTTCAGTATTGTGCCCTGAGTATGCAGCACAGGGTCTGAGATTTAGTAGTTGCTCAGTAATTCCTCTCTGAATTAATGAGTATGTCCCCCTCGCCTCTAAAGTCAAAGTGTAAAGAACTTTCAATGACCAATGTTCTTATAAGACCAGTTTACTTTCTCTATTTCAATAAAATAGAAAGTCTAGAGTTCAGTTTAGTGCATGTATGCTGTCAAAAATAACTGACTTCTGGTGTGTATGTCTCTGTGTGTGTATATGTGAGAGAGAGAGAAAGAGATTACAGAAAGAATGCTTCGTTTGAAAACAGGATTTGAAGAAAATCTTTAAAATGTTCTAAAGCAATTGAGGAAAGAGGTTTAACAGAAGAGAGAAGAAACACAAGAAAATGACTAAAACACTGGATGACTTCACGAGTTTTTACCATTAGCTGAGACACATCATGTGCGCTCCAGTTACCAACAATAACTACTCTTCCCGGGAAAAGCTTCCTATTTTTAACCCTAGTGTAATGCCTGTGGAATTACATTGCCCATTCCCACTCAGGCTCTGAGAGCTTATCATCATAGAGTGTTTTTGCCAAGAATCTGCTCTGCCCTTAGTCACCACACAAAGAGTTGTCAAAGACAGAGTGGGGAGAGAGGTTGGGCTTTGAGTGTAGTTTTGTTTCTTGCTGCCTACCAGTGGCAGCAGGTCCTATATACTGCTCTTTGGAGTTTAGCTGTTTCAGATATAACTAGACTCTGTGGTTTCAGGGAATTCTACAGCAGAGCAATATCAGCAAACCTAGGAGAAGGGAGCAATGAAGTATTATCTGCCTTGTTTTCCATTTAGAGTTCATCTCCAGCATTAATATAGTCAACTACTATTGAATAAGCACTTGACAATATGCAAGATGATGTGTTAAGTTGCTGGGACCTGTGCTCAGGGAACCAGAAAAGAGAGAGAAAGTTCAATAATGAAAGTATATTCAGGAAACAACAGGTGTTGGAGAGGATGTGGAGAAATATGAACACTTTTACACTGTTGGTGGGACTGTAAACTAGTTCAACCATTGTGGAAAACAGTGCGGCGATTCCTCAAGGATCTAGAACTAGAAATACCATTTGACCCAGCCATCCCATTACTGGGTATGTACCCAAAGGATTATAAATCATGTTGCTATATAGACACATGTACACGCATGTTTACTGCAGCACTATTCACAATAGCAAGGACTTGGAATCAACCCAAATGTCTGTCAGTGACAGACTAGATTAAGAACATGTGGCACATATACACCATGGAATACTATGCAGCCATAAAAAAGGATGAGTTTGTGTCCTTTGTAGTGACATGGATGCAGCCGGAAACCATCATTCTCAGCAAACTATCGCAAGAACAGAAAACCAAACACCTCATGTTCTCACTCATAGGTGGAACTGAACAATGAGATCACTTGGACACAGGAAGGGGACCATCACACATCAGGGCCTACTGTGGGGAGGGGGAAGGGGAAAGGGATAGCATTAGGAGATATACCTAATGTAAATGATGAGTTAATGGGTGCAGCACAACATGGCACATGTATACATATGGAACAAACCTGCACATTGTGCACATGTACCCTAGAACTTGAAGTATAATAAAAAAATAATAATAATATACAAAAAAGAACAACACATCAAAAAAAGAAAGTATATTCAGAAATCTATTTCTGAAAAAATATATTCTGAAAATCTAGAAAGAGACAATATTAATTTTGCTTTATTTTAAAAATTAAACGTTTACTTTTGATTTATATATCCTGGGACAGTGATGGAAGGGATCTTTTCTGAGGTTCTCAAAGCCCTCAAACTGGCCCAGGAAAAGATGTGTAGAATCAAAAGAGAAAAGAGGATAAACTCTTAGGAACAGAAATTTTTATTTTGTATTTCTTTATTTGTATAATTTACAGGGAAGCAGTGTAATTTTGTTACATGGATATACTGTGTGGTGGTGATGTCAGAGTTTTTAATGTGCCTGTCACCCAAATAACATACACTGTACCCATTAAGTAATTTCTTGTCATCCACCCCCTTTCCACTCTTCTACTTTTCCGAGTCTCCACTGTCTATCATTTCACAATCTGTGTCCATGTGGGCACATTATTTTTATCTGACTTATAAGTGAGAAGATGCCATGCTGACTGATGTAAGATGGCATCTTATTGTGGTTTTAATGTGCATTTTTCTCATGATAAGAAATGTTGAGCATTTTTTAATCTACTTGTTGGCCATTTATATGTCTTCTGAAAAATGCCTATTTATTTTCTTTGCCCATTTTAAAGTGATTATTGTTGACTTGTTTGAATTTCTTGTAGAGTCTGGGTGTTAGTTCCCTGTCAGATGAATAGTTTACAAATATTTTCTCTCATTCTGCAGGTTGTCTGTTCAATATCACAATAGATGCAGAAAAAGCATTTGATAAAAGTCAACATCACTTCATGATAAAAACCATGAGCAAACTAGGCATAGAAGCAACACACCTCAAAATAAAAAAGTCATATATGACAAAACCACAGCCAACATTATACTGAATGCAGAAAAGTTGAAAGCATTTCTTTCAAGAAGTAGAACAAGACAAGGATGTCCACTTTCACCACTCCTGTTCAAACATAGTACTGGAAGACCTAGCCAGAGCTATCAGGCAAGAGAAAGAAATAACAGACATTTAAATTAGAAAAGAAGAGGTCAAATTATCTCTGTTTACCAATGACATGATCTTATGTCTAGAAAACCCTGAAGACTTCACCATAAACTCTTAGATTTGATAAATGAATTTAATAAAGCTTTAGGACACAAAATTATCATACAAAAATCAGTAGTGTTTCTATATATCAATAATGATCAAACTGAAAAACAAATTAAGAAGGCAATCCCAATGACAATAGCTATGAAAAAAAAAAAAAAAAAAGCCTAGAAATACACGTAGCCAAAGAAGCGAAAAGTCTGTACACAGAAGACTATGAAATACTAATGTATAAAATTGTAGATGGAAAACCATCTCATGCTCATGGAATGGAAGAAGTAATGTCATTAAAACAATCATATTGCCCAAGCAATCTATAGAGTCAATGCAATCTCTATCAAAATGCCAACTTTTTTTCAAAGAATTAAAAAAGAATCCTAAAATTCATTTGGGACAAAAATCAGCTTGAACAGCCAAAGCAGTCCTAAGAAAAAAACATAGCTGGAGGCACCACATTACCTGACTTAAAATTATACTGCAAAGCTATGGTAACCAAAATATATAAATGTATATACTTATATATATTATATCCAATATAAATACAGACTCATATATCAATGGGACAGAATAGAAAACCCAGAAATAAAGCCTTATATCTATAGTCAACTGATCTTTGACAAAATCAACAAGAATATACACTGGAGACATTATAACCTTTTAAATAAGTGTTGCTGAGAAAGTTGGATTGCCATATGCAGAAGAATGACATTGGACCCCTATCTATCATCATATACAAAAATCAACTAAGGATGGATTAATGACTTGAACGTAAGACTTGAAATTATAAGAATACTACAAGAAAACCTAGGGAAAACTCTTCTGGACATTGGTCTAGGCAATGACTATGAATGACTATGATCTCAAAAGCACAGGCGACAACAACAATAATAGACAAATATGAGACTTAATTAAACTAAAAATCTTATGCACAGTAAAAGAAATAATCAACAGAGTGAACAGGAATAGTAAATTAAAAAAAATAGGCAGAAGAAAAGAAACTGGCAAAGAGGTCTGAGAAACAATAATGAAGAGATACAAAGAAATCCAGCAGAATTGGCATCTCCAAAGCCAAGGGAGAAGATCATTCTAAATGTTCCTGGCAATTCAAGTAAGAGAACAGAAAATTATCCATCAGAAGTAGAAACAAGGAAAAGGTTGGCAACTTTGACAAATGCAATTCCAAAAGAGCAATAGAGACAGAATCAGATTGCAGTGAGTCCGAGAGAGAATGGGGCATAAGGAAGAAAAGGTATCGGGCATAGACAAGAATCTCAGCCACAAAGAAAGACCATAAGGAGGAAAGGGAAAGATAAGTCAGCACGCAGAGAAAAACTGAAAGCTTTTTATAATAAAAGACTTAATCATTACTAAATTTGTTGAAAAGGAAGAACCCAATAAAGAGAAAGAAAATGAAGAATAACAGAAAAGACCATATAAGAAAGAAAATGAGATGCAGAGCCCAGCAGGGGAGATCTACCTTGGATAGGAATGTTGAGGAGACTGTTGGTGCCCCATCCAAATAGGCACCTCCACCTCCTACCTGCTGTGATTATTGACTGCTAACAGCTCATGGATGGTCCCTTTCTTTAGAGAATTTCCTTAGCCAAAGCAGCTGCCTCACAGGAGGCTATGTTTGCCTCCTCTCAGGAGCAGTTCATAGACAATGACTGATTGACAGAAGGGCACAAAAAGCCAATCTCTTTGCCCCAAGGTGGGACTAAATCCATGTTGCAATTCATTCTCCAGAGCTCCCTGTAAGATCAGACTGAAGTTAGACTCCAGCTGAGACCACATCCTTGCTTAGCCCCCTGTCCTGCCTTATCCTGTTTTCCTCATTGCTATTAGCTAAAATAACCCCTCAATAAATCACATGTGCCCAAATTCCTGTCTCAGGCTTCACTTGTTGTGAACCTCCTCAAAGACAAAGAGGAATACATGCTAATGCAATAAAAGGCGAGGATGTAATGGAAGGAAGAATGCAGAGTTTTGAGGATTGGTGTCCTTCCAGTGAGGGAATGTTCCTTTAGTTTTTGCTGTGTTCTGAATGAAGTGGAAGGGGTATGATCCTCTAAGAGTGGTGAGATGATGAGTATGGAGATCTGAGAAGACTTAGAAGGCACGGAACACACATTGTGAGGAACAAGGAATAGGAAACAACTTACTAGGGGGACATAGGAGGATTGGTTGGACGGTACTCAAAACATATACTTCCATGCTCACCTTTTCCCAAATCCTGTTGTAACTCCTGCTTAAAAGTAGCAGACTAAGTCACTAAGAAGTGACTTCTGCATTTAAAATGGTGGTGTAGAAGCAAGCTGGCTTCACTCCCACTCCTCTCCAGAGAGAAAACCAAGAACAAATATAAATTGCTGAGGTTATCACTAGCAATGTCCCAGAACCAAAATGAGATGGAGACAATTCCCAGGGTCACAGAGAGGTGAGAATTGGACTCCCATATCTAAGATGCTCGTCCCTACAACCTGCCCAGCACCATGCATGCAGAAAATTCCCCCAACTCATGGTTTCTACACTGGAAAAATTAAGATCAAGATGGATAATTAGCTTCCCCAGTATCTTAGGTTTCCTGGCAGGAGAACTAACTGTCCCTGTCTCAACCCATGGGAAGCATCAGGAGTGACTGAAGGGGGAAACATACCTGAGGACAGCCAGAGACAATGAAGAGTACTGGAAGACCTAGCCAGAGCTATCAGGCAACAGAAAGAAATAACAGGCATCTAAATTAGAAGAGAAGAGGTCAAATTATCTCCGTTTACCAATGGCATGATCTTATGTCTAGAAAACCCTGAAGACTTCACCATAAACTCTTAGATTTGATAAATGAATTTAGTAAAGCTTTAGGACACAAAATTATCATACAAAACAATGAAGGCAACAGAGAGACAAAACAGAGAACAAAACAGAGACAATGAAGAGAGGTGAAACTACCATCCCCAGACCTGGAAACTCTGCTTTGTACTTTAGCCAAAGAAGATGCAAAATCAGAGTGTCTGTTCAGCAGGACCATGTTGTAGCAGATTTGTTCCACAGTGCCTTGGGCATGAATCCCTAGCCAGCTTTCCCACACTACTGGTATATTTCCTTTAGGACCTCTCCAATTTGGTGCAGGGCACACTCTGATTGTTTACTAGAACCAAGGTAAATCTGGACTTAAGGTGCCATCTAGTGTTGAAAAGGAGGCAGCAACCTAGTGGAAAACAAAGAAAAGCAACGATAAATTAGGTACATTACAAAGAATCTCTAAGCAAACATATCCAGTATAAAACAAAACAAGCCAAAAAGAGAAGTTTGAAGTAAATAGCTAATTCGTTAATGCAAAGACATAGATGTACATCCACAAGAAACAACAGCAAATAGGGAACCAGGACCACCCCCACCGCTGCCCTCGAAAATCAACAAAACAAAGAACCAGTGACTGACCCTAATGAGATGGTTCTATGTGAACTCTCTAACCAAAAATTCAAAATAGCAGCATTAAGGAAACTGAGTGATCTCCAGCATAACACAGAAAAACAATTCAGAATTTTATCAGAAAAAATTAACAAAGAAATTGCCATAATAATTTTTTAAAAAACAGAAATGTTGGAACTGAGAAATATATTTGCTGAACTAAAAATTATATTAGAGGTTTTCAACAGCAGAATGAAGCAAGCAGAGGAAAAAAATAGTGAGCTCAAAGACAGACTACTTGAAAATACACATCCAGAAGAGAAAAAAGAAAAAAGAATGAAGGAATGAAGATTGCCAACAAGGTATAGAAAATTATCTCAAAAGACCAAATCTAAGAACTATTGGTGTTTAAAAACAAGTTGTGCAAGAGCAAGGGACAGAAAGCTTATTTAAAAAATAATGACAGAAAACGTTCTTTTTTGTTTGTTTGTTTGTTTTTTGAGACGGAGTCTCACTCTGTTGCCCAGGCTGGAGTGCAGCGGTGCGATCTTCGCTCACTGCAAGCTCTGCCTCCGGGTTCATGCCATTCTCCTGCCTCAGCCTCTGAAGTAGCTGGGAATACAGGTGCCCACCACCATGCCTGGCTAATTTTTTATATTTGTAGTAGAGATGGGGTTTCACCATGTTAGCCAAGATGGTCTTAATCTCCTGACCTCATGATCCACCCGCCTCGGCCTCCCAAAGTGCTGGGATTACAGGCGTGAGTCACCACTCCTGGCTGATAGAAAACTTTCTAAAGAGAATTTTCCTCAAGAAAACTTTCTTGAGAAAGAGATAAAATTCCAGATATAGGAAGGTCAAAGAACACCAAATAGAATTGAACCAAGTAAGTTTACTCTGAGGCATATAATAATCAAATTCTCAAAGGTCAAAGACAAAGAAAGGATTCTAAAAGAACAAATGGCACATAAAAGAAGCTCAAATTTGTCTGGCAGCAGACTTCCCTATGGGAAACTATACAGATCAGGAAAGAGTGGGACATTGTTTTCAAAGAGCTGAAAGAAAACTACTGCCATTCAAGTATATTGTCTCTACAAAAGCTATCCTTCATATATGAAGGAGAGATAAATTATTTCCTAGATGAATTAAAGCTGAGAAACTTCATCACTACTGAACCTGTCATATAAGAAATGCTAGAGTTCTTCCATCTGAAAAAAACCCCCACTAATATGCAAAAGAAAACATTTACAGGTATAAAACCCACTATTAAAATTAAGTATACTGAAAAATGTAGAATACACTAATAGTGTAATTATGGTGTGCAATCAATTCATAACACTAGGAAAAAGCCCAAAAGACAAATCTATCAAAACTAATAAGAGCTACAACAATCTAACAAGAGATAGGCAATATAAAATATGTGAATTGAGACAACATACAGTTAAAATGTGGAAGGGATAAAGTATCAACTTTTAAAAAGTTTTCTCTTTAATTCTTTGTATTACTTTCCTTGTGATCTAAGGTGTCATCTCTTTAAGATAACTTGTTATATCTATAAGATGTTTTCCTGAAGCCTCATGTGGCCACAACACAAAAGTCTATAATAGACCTATGAAAATTACAAAGCAACAAATTTAAACAATCTACCAGAGAAAATCACATAACCAAAAAGGAAGACAGTAATAAAAGAAGAAAGAAAGAACAAAATATGTTACAAAGCAACCAGAAAACAAGCAAGAAATGGCAGTAGCAAGTCCTCATTTATTACTAACTGAATATAAATGAACTCAATTCTCCAATTAAAAGACATATAGTGATTGAATGGACAAAGAAACAAGACCCAATTATATGCTGCCCACAAGAAACTCAATTTGTTTATAAAGACACACATAAACTGAAACTGAAGGTGTAGGAAAAGACATTCATGCAACTAGAAATCAAAAATGAGCAGGAGTAGCTATATTTATTTCAGATTAAATATATTACAAATCAAATAATGTAAAAAGAGACAAAGAAGGTTACCATATAATGAAAAACGGGACAATTGAGCAAGATAATATAATGATTATAAATATCTATGCACCAAACACTGGAGTTCCCAATTATATAAGGTATACATTAATGGATGTAAACAGAAAGACTGCAATACAATAATAGTAAGGGGCTTCAACAGCCCATTCTGAGTAATGAACAGATTATCCAGACAGAAAGTCAACAAAGAAATATCAGAGTTAAACTGTACACTATAGTACATATGCCCAACTGACCTTTACAGATCATTTTACCCAACAGCTACAGAATACACACTCTTTTAAGCAGGACATAGAATTGTCCAGGATTGATGATTTGTTAGGACACAAAACAAGTATCAAAAAATTTTCAAAACTCAAAATCATGTCAAGTATCTTATATGATTATAATGGAATAAAACTAGAAATTAATAGCAAGAGGAATGTCAGAAAACACAAACACATGGAAATTAAGCAACATGCTCCTGAATGACCATTACATCAATGAAGAAATTTAAATGGACATTTAAAAATTTCTTGAAACAAATGAAAATGGAAATACAACATACCAAAATTTATAATACAGCAAAGGGAAGTTTATAGCAATAAATACCTATATGAAAAACTAGAAAGACTTTAAATAAACAAGCTAATGGTACACCTCAAGGAACTAGAAAAGGAAGAACAAACCAAACCCCAAGTTAGGAGAAAGAAATAAAAAAGATCAAAGTAGAAATATATAAAATTAAATCTAAAAGGAGAACAAAAAAAAATCAACAAAAGATTTTTTAAAAAAAGATAAAACATACAAACTATCAGCTAGAATGGCTAAGAAAAAGAGAAGACTCAAACCAGAAACAAAAAAGACTTCAGCATAAAGACGCCTCTGTATTTCTGATGCCTCAGAAATACAAAGAATCATTAAAGACTGTTGTGATTCACTATATGCCCACAAATTGGAAAATCTAGAAGTGAGTTAATTTCTGGACACATACAACCTACAAAGATTGAACCATGAAGAAATAAAAAATCTCAACAAACCAATAACAAGTAAGGAGATTTAAGCCAGTATAAAAAGTCTCCCATCAAAGAAAAACCCAGGACCTAATGACTTCACTGTCCAAAATTACCAAATATTTAAAGAACTAATACCAAATTCTACTCAAATAACTCTTCAAAAAAATTGAAGAGGAGAGAATACTTCCAAACTCATTTTACGAGGCCAGCCTTACCCAACATCAAAACCAGACAAAAACACAACAAAAAAAGAAAATTACAGGCCGATATCCCTAATTACCATAGATTCAAAAATCCTCAACAAAATATTAGCAAACCAAATTCAACAACAAATTAAAAAGATAATTTACTATGGATCAAGTAGGATTACCCCAAGAATGCAAGGATGGTTCAACATATGCAAATCAATAAACATGATACATTACATTAAAATAACCAAGAACAAAAGCCATATGATTATTTCAACAGAAGCTGAAAAAGCATTCAATAAAACTCAACATCACTTTATGATAAAAACCATTAACAAACTGGGTACAGTAGGAACATACCTTAAAATAATAAAAGCCATATATGACAAACTCACAGCTAACATTTACTGAATGGGGGAAAATTGAAAGCCTTTTCTTTAAGATCTGGAACAAGACAAGGATACCCACTCTCACCACTGTTATTAAACATAGTACTGAAAGTACTGGCCAGAATAGTTAGGCAAGAGAAAAATAAAGGGCATCCAAATTGGAAAGAAAGGACTCAGATTAGCCTTGCTCACAGATGACATGACCACATACTTAGAAAAACCAAAAGACTCCACCAAAAAACTGTTAGAACTGATAAACAAATTCAGAAAGTTGCAGGATACAAAATCCACATATGAAAATTAGTAGCATTTATATACAGCAACAGCAAATAATCTGAAAAAGAAATAAAGAAAGCAATCCTATTTACAGTAGTTACTAAGAATATAAAATACTTGGGAATCAATTTAACCAAAGAAGTTAAAAGTCTACGCAAAAAACTATAAAAAACACTGATGAATGAAATTGAAGAGGGTGCAATAAATGGAAAGGTATTTCATGCTTATGTATTGGAAGAATTAATATTGTTGAAATAACTACACAAAGCAATAGACAGATTCAATGCAATTTCTATCAAAATAACAATGACATTTCTCATAGAAATAGAAAAAGAATCCTGAAATTTATATGGAACCACTTAAGACCCCAAATAGCCAAAGCAATTCTGAGCAAAAGGAACAAAGCTGGAGGCCTCAAAATACCTGATTTCAAAATACACTATAAAGTTATAGTAGCCAAAATAGCATGGTACTGGCAAGGAAAATAAAACAATATTACAAAGTAGAGAACCCAGATATAAATCCATGCATTTATAGCCAACTCATTTTCGACAAAGGTACCAAAACCGTACAATAGGGAAAGGACAGTCTCTTCAATAAATAGTGCTGGGAAAACTGGATAACCATATGCAGAAGAATGGAACCAGACCCTTATCTCTTACCACATACAAAAATAAAATCAAAATGGATTAAAGACTTAAATCTAAGTCCTCAAACTATGAAAATGCTATATGAAAACTTTGAGGAAACTCTTCATGGCATAGCACTGGGCTAAGATTTCTTGAGTAACACCCCACAGGCACAGGCAACCAAAACAAAACTGGACAAATGAGATCATATCAAGTTAAAAAGCTTCTGCACACCAAAGGAAACAATCAACAAAGTGAAGAGACAACCAATAAAATGGAAGAAAATATTTGCAAACTACCCTTCTGATAAGGGATTAATAACCAGAATACATAAGGATCTCAAACAACTCAATTGAAAAAAAAATCCAATAATCCAATTTGAAAATGGACAAAATATCTGAATAGACACTTCTCAAAAGAAGACATACAAATGGCAAACAAGTATGTGAAAATGTACTCAACATCACTGATCATCAGAGAAATGCAAATCAATACTACAAGGAGATTATTTCAGCCTAGTTAAAAAGGCTTTTATCAAAAAGTGAGGCAATAAAAAATGCTGGCAAAGGTATGGAGAAAAGGGAACTGTTGTATATTGTTGGTAAGAATATAAATTAGTACAACCATTATCAAGAACAGTTTAGAGTTACCTCAAAAAACTAATAACAGAGCTATCATATGAT
The DNA here is from genome assembly GCF_037993035.2 of Macaca fascicularis. Classification (NCBI taxonomy): domain Eukaryota; kingdom Metazoa; phylum Chordata; class Mammalia; order Primates; family Cercopithecidae; genus Macaca; species Macaca fascicularis. The sequence goes on along the minus strand of NC_088375.1, from coordinate 34,189,664 downwards.
CCAGCAATCTCAGTGCTAGGTATACATTCAACAGAAAGGAAATCAGTATATCAAAGAGATATCTACACTCCCATATTTATCACAGCACTATTCACAATAGTCAAGATTTGGAAGCAACCTAAGTGTACATCAACAGAGGGATGGATGAAGAAAATGTGATACGTAGATGTGATGGAGTACTATTCAGCCACACAAAGAATGAGATCCTGTCATTTGCAACAACATGGCTGGAACCAGAGGTCATTATGTTAAGTGAAATAAGCCAAGCACAGAAAGACAAACTTCTTGTGTTCTCATTTATTTGTGGTAGCTAAAAATTAAAACAATTGAACTCATGGTAATAGAGAGTAAAATGATGATTACCAGAGGCAGGGAAGGGTAGTGGGGGTCAGGTGGGGGGATGGTTCATGTGTACTAAAATATAGTTAGATAAAATCAGTAAGATCTAGTATTTTATAGAACTGGGTGATTACCATCAAGAATAATTTATTATACATTTAAAAATAACTAAAAGAGTATAACTAGATTGTCTGTAATGCAAAGAAAGGATAAATGCTTGAGGTGATAGATACCTCATTAACCCTGATGTGATTTTTATGCATTGTATGCCTGAATCAAAACATCTTATGTACCTCATAAATATATACACCTACTATGTACCCACAAAAATTAAAAATAAAAACTTTTTAAATGGATAAAAGACTTAAGACCTAAGACTATGAAACTACTAGAAGAAAACATGCTCTAGGACATTTGCCCAGTTTAGGCAAAGATTATTCTGTAAACCTCAAAATCACAGGCAACCAAAGTAAAAATAGACAAATGGGACTACATCAAACTAAAAAACTTTTGCACTGCAAAGGAAACAATCAACTAGTGAAGAGACAGCCCACAGAATGAAATAAAATATTTGCAAACTATTCATCTGACAAATGATTAATAAACAGAACATAAACTAAAAAACCTCAATAGTAAAATAACAATAATAATCCAATTTAAAATGAGGCAAAAAAACAAATAAACCTTTCTCAAAAGAAGCTATGTAAATGGCCAACAGGCATGTAAAAAAAAAAATGCTCAACATCATAAATCCTTAGGGAAATTCAAACCAAAACCACATGAGATAATATCTTACCCCAGCTAAAATGGCTTTATCAAAAAGACAGGCAACAACAGATGCTGGTGAGGATATGGAGAAAGGGATACATACCCTCATATACTGTTGGTGAATGTAAATTAGTACAGTCACTATGAAAAACTGTATGGAGATCCTTAAAAAAAATGAAACTAGTACTACCATATGATCCAGCAATTCCACTACTGGACACATATCCAAAAGAAAAGAAATCAAAGAAATCAATATATTGAAGAGATATTTACACTCCTATGTTTACTGCAGCAGTATTTACAATAGGCAAAATATGGAATCAACCTAAGTGCTCATCAATGGATGAATGGATAAGAAAATGTGGTATAGATACACAGTGAAATATTATTCAGCCATAAAAAGAATGAAATCCTGTCATTTGCAGCAACATGGATGGAACTGGAGGTCATCATGTTAAGTGAAATAAGCCAAACACAAAAAGACAAATATTGCATGTTCTCATTCATATGTGGGAGCTAATAAACACGAATCTCATAAAGAAAGAGGGTAGAATTGTTGTTACCAGAGGTCAGGAAGGATAGAAGGGAGGGAGGATAAAAAGAGGTTGATTAATGGGTACAAATTGAAAGAAGAAATAAGACCTAGTGTTTGAAAGATCAGTAGAGTGACTATAGTTTACAATAACCTATTGTATATTTCAAAATAACGAAAAAAGAATAATTCAAATGCTTCTAAGATAAAAAAGACAAATATTTAAAGTGATGGATATCTCAATGTACTGTTTTGATCTTTACAAATTATATGACTGTATTTAATTATCACACATACTCTGAAAATATGTACAACTATTCTACATAAGTAAAACTTTTGAAATTAAATAAAATCAGAAGTATTTATGGCTCTACACCTGTGTTGTGCTTTTTCCTGCTTCCATAAAATTGCATGCATATTTCTTCTGCCGAGAATGCTTTATTTTCCTGTGTCCTTTTCTTCTAACTACTCTTCTTTCAAAAGGTGGTATAGATGTCACCTTATCCAGGAAGGTTTTCCTGAAATCCACCCCAACCTTTGAGCCTAGACTTCTCTCCAAGCTTAGGTACTCCCTTAGCACACTCTGTGTTCTTGCAGCACAGCACTTGTCACGTTATGCTGGTGACCTGTGGAAAACCGAAACTTGAACCTAGATTCTTCCCATTCCCCAGCCCTTTCTCTATCCATGGTGCATATTGCCTTTAATGACAGACTACATATTTCTCAATATTGAGACTCAGAAAGGAATTAAAATAAATTCCATTGTCATATGTACAATGGACTATCACAATGCAGAAAACAACCTTTTTTATCCGTATTTAACTCCTTTTGATGAAATAATTAAGTGCCACGAGTGGCTGGATAATAAAATAGGCATTTTTTAAAATCCTGTCACTCATAAACTCCAGGATAAGTCCTATTGGGTTATAAGGAGACACAATACAAAAAGATCCAAATCCACGAAAGCTCTTTGGGCCCTTCTGATGGTGCTCACCGCTTCCCCAGAAGTTGCTGGAACCTACCTGAGTCTCATTTATTATCATATCTCAAAGAACAGAGGGCACCTAATTCACCCTCTCCCCTGCTAAGTTTTCGTAAACACACAGACTCCATACAGATATTCAGTACACAAGCCTCCCGGTGAAGACACTGAGCTTTTGTCAATAATTTTTGCTTGCCTTTTATATCATCATTTGTAACCTTTAATTTCCTTCCAGAAGGATGCCAGACCAACCTTATCCATCTGAAAGTTGCAAGTGTTGAGGTGGTTGAAAAAAGAGTATTCCATACACACCCACAGAGGTACACCTCACTCGCACCACCTGGCTGTCCCTCACCCTCTCCTCTCCTCCAAGATTTGGTGCCCATAAAGACACCTCCTTCATCCACTCTACCATGGCTCCTCCTCCAGAAGGACAGAGCCTGTGTTCTCTGGAGAGCACATCTCTTCTAATCAATCTCCCCCTCTCCCGCCCAACACAAGTGTTTTGAAGCCATCTGAGGATCGTTTGTTGGCTGAGTGATGGTATTCAGACTATGGCCGGGTGATGACTCACCCTCTTGTGGTCTTCCTGTGTTTACCATGGATATTCTATTCCAGCTGGATTTCCCTTTCCCCAGGAAATCTAGAGCTAAGCATTTTCTCCATTTTTCTCCTTTCCCTTTAGTACTCCCTACATGACCCTTTCACCACTGATAGATTCTGAAAGGTCTCTATGTATACCGGTACTCCTGGTATACTCTAGACCAGGAATCTGCAAACTATGATGGTACGAGCTAAATTCAGCCTATGGTTAGTTTTTTATGGCCTGTGAACTAACAATGGTTTTTACATTTTTAAAGCATTGAAAAAAAAAAAAAAACAGAAGAAGAAGAAGAAAATGCAAAAGAGATCATAGGTAGCTTGCAGACCAGCAAAGCCTAAAATATTTACTATTTGGCCATTTACAGAAATATTCACTAATCTCTTTTCTACACTAAGGTATGTTTTTAGAGCATTGGTCTGAATTTAGACAGACAGGAATTTACAGTCCAGCTCTGCCATTTTTTTACTAGCTATGTGACCCTGGACACATTATTTAACCCCTCTGCACCTCAATTTTCTCAACTGTGGCATAAAGTAATAATTAACTCTCCTGATTGACGTGAACATAAAATGGCACGCTATATAAAGCACTTTGCCTGCTTATAAGATGGGCAGAATAAGTGGTAGCTATTCCTTGTTATTGTTAATTTTGGATTCAGTGAGGTCTTATACTTTTATTATGCTCATATAGAAAAAAAGTGACCCCCAGAAAAGGCAAGGCATTTTCAGACCAATAGGTGAATGCAGTCTGTTAACTATTTTGTGATTGAATTTCTTCATTCTCAAAAAGAAGAGAATGTGCCGGGCGCGGTGGCTCAAGCCTGTAATCCCAGCACTTTGGGAGGCCGAGACGGGCGGATCACGAGGTCAGGAGATCGAGACCGTCCTGGCTAACACGGTGAAACCCCGTCTCTACTAAAAAATACAAAAAACTAGCCAGGCGAGGTGGCGGGCGCCTGTAGTCCCAGCTACTCGGGAGGCTGAGGCAGGAGAATGGCGTAAACCCGGGAGGCGGAGCTTGCAGTGAGCTGAGATCCAGCCACTGCACTCCAGCCTGGGCGACAGAGCCAGACTGCGTCTCAAAAAAAAAAAAAAAAAAAAACAACGAAGAGAATGTTATAGCTATACGGTTCTACAAAGATTAGAGGCAAGACACTAATGTTTCCACATATGGTTCCAAATATCTCAGTGGGAGAAGATTGTAGAGTTATATTTTCTGTTCCTTTTCACCCTAAGTAGAAACTTGACAGTGATCCTTTCTCCTCCATGTTCATTCTTACCCCTAACATACACTCAATTACTGATGCTTACTTATTTTAGCTATGGGTTATGTTCAATTTTATCCCCTTCACTTAAATATCATGGGCTTATTATCTCTTGCTCAAACTATAGCAGTGGTCTTCTATCTTCTTGCCTACTGCTTCACTGTCATCCACATAGCATCTGAAGCAATTCATTTAAGCCACAAATCTGACCAAACTCTGGTCTTTCTTACAGTCACCTCATCTCTTGTCACCATCAGGTTGATGCATTATGTTCCAATAACATCAAACTACTTGTGGTTTTCCACCCACACTCACCTATGCTGCTTAGTGTCTTTTCTCTTTTGCTTGTGTTATTTCTACCTAGCCGCTTCTTGTTTAGTTCTAAAAGTTCTACATGTATGTTATCAAATAACTTAGAATACAGAAAAAGAATTTTAAAAGTTATATGCAATTATAGCAAATATGCAATCAAGTATCCTTTGCAATTATTGTTATTTAAATTAAAATAAGTCATAGACAACTATTAATCATGCCTTCCTCAGTTATGTACTCTTTAAAGAAAAATACTTTTCCATACCACTCAGAGACATTCCTATAAAAGGTAGGGTGGCTTGGGCACTAGCTAGAGAACTAGAATTGTTATCCTTCAGTAGGGCTTAAAATGAAAAGGAAATTCTGGGAACATGAAATCTTTCTGCTTCAAAATTTTTATCTCAGATTGCTTATAGGGATAAGTAGTAATTACATTATGGAGTCAAATGGCAGTTCTAGGAGAAATGTGACTATTTGAACTGGCTTTGATGCAAAATTGTACACACTGACCTACATGTCCTTGACTTTTCTTAGTGTTTGTGTAAACACTTAGCTCAATAACACCTCCATCACCCAGAGTCAGGACCAAATTGATGATGAGGCTGGCTCAGACTATATTAAGTTTTAAGAGAAACAGTGGTTCCTCAAGAAGCTTTTCATAAAAGGGATTTCATGGTCAAAAAATAGGAGAAGAGTGTATTCGTTTCTTTATTATAAAAAATGCAAATTATTAAAAATCCTGAGACTTCCTATACTAAATAAACCCAAAATCTGTTAAAATTCCCAGGGAATGGCATAGGAACTGTAGTGACAAAAATTGTAGCTGTGAGTTTAAATAACCTGAGATAATATAGGCTTGCCATTTTCTTCTTGTATGAGCTCAGGTATTTTTATAATATCTCTAAGTCTTAGTTTCATGATTAGAAAAATAATCATGATCATATAAAAATGAACATAATGTAAAATATGAGAATAAAAATAATAATACCTGCTTTCTATAACTGCCACACTGATTAAATAAATAAAATATTGTATGTAAAGCACACAGCAAAACACCAAGTACGTAAAAAGCAATTGTTATTTAACCCAGCATTCCTTGCAGAGGTTGCAGTGAGCCCAGATCATGCCATTGCACTCCAGCCTGGGCAACAAGAGCAAAGCTCCGTATCAAAAAAAAAAAGAAAAAGAAAAAGAAAAAGAAAAGAAAATGGGCCACTTTTATTAGGTTTCAAACAGTGTCTATTTAAAAAAACAATAAAACATACTTTTATAAACTGGTCTAGACTCAGAATAAGGCTTGTTTTCAAAAGTGGTAGAAAGATGGGAAGAAGTAGGCAGGGAAAATGGAAGAAAGACAGAACTTAGAACTATTCCTTTACTGCTTGAAAATTTACAAGCAGAATGTATTATTTCTGAAGAAAAGCTCATTTTTTAAAGAATAAAAAGGCCAAATTAGATTTAAGTTAGAATATTCATCCTATACCAGGCAATCTTTTTAGATGATGTAACAAAAGCAGCCACACAATGGAGGGGCCAGTATGCATAGGCTAAAGCAACGGGCCTTTCAAATGCAACTAGGTGGGGCCATGCTTCTCTGTGTAAGAGCTTCCCTAGGCAGAATTTGGTCTACTTCATCTCTAATTATCCTAACTCTAGTATTTGGAACAAAAAGTGGGGTCAACCAAAAATAACTAACAGAGAATGGAAACATAATGGAGAAAGAACCATGTGAGTTCATCCTAGTTTTTTTCATCTGGCATTTCTCCCAGAGACACTCTTGACAAGCTAAAAAGAAGGATGGATGGGTCGTCTGTTTAGCCTCATCTTTTATATATTTTTTTAAAGTCAGCATTTCTAACTCCAGGATCTATTAACCAAGTATTTTGGACCTTTAGCATTCTCCACTTGCCTCCCCTACAAACACGCACACACACACACACACACACATGCGCACACACACACATGTACACACACACACCACAGTTACTTAAAACCCAGGTTTATTTTTAGGCCAGAGAGATTGGATGTTCCAGATCAGGGCCCTCTGCTCCTGAGCAGACATTCTAAAAAGGTTTCATTGCCAGATATAAAAAGGCCTATATAATTTATTAGAGGAACTTTCACAAAACTCTGATTACTTGTTAACCAGAAGGAGAAAAAAAAATCCAAGAATCCTGATCAGATCCAGTAGAGCACTTGGCACATGGGACTTTGCAGGGGCTAGATATTCTCAGCCCTCCCCAACAATCCGGCCTGTTCATCTACAGTGCGCCATGAAGGAGGGTTCAAGTCACTGGCATTCAGCCTTCCCTCTTTCCCGAGAATGTGCAATTCAGTTTCCCTAAATATTGGGGGAGACTGGGCCAAAGAAAACTCAAAACAATACATTCGTTTAATAGTTCTAATGGCTCTGCTGAGGCTGCCAATGAAAACGCTGGCTAAACTGTTCCAGAGAGCGTTCTACCGGAGCTCAACGAAACCCGCCAAATCTCTACCCACCACCTCCTCTTCTTGCCACTCAGTTTTGTTTTGTTTTTTTTTCTTTTTCTATTTTTTCATTTTGGCTTTTTCCAAGATGAGTATGTAAAATACCCAAAGAATTGTCTTTTTCTAATACGTATTATGTTTGGGGGTACAGATTCATATTTATCTTTAATGGGTATGGCATGCATATTTTCAAACCAAAAATCAGGATAGATGGTTTTATAATATAAAGGCATTTTATTAAACAATAGGATAGAATATTTGAAATCACGACTGTCCTGAAAAATCTGAGTAAACCTTCACTATTAAGGACATAAATATGCCTGATGTTGTATGTTGTACTTCCTTTCAAAAATGTTTTTTAAGAATTTATTATTTTCTAGTACTGTGCAAGGCACTTGGGATGACACTAAGATAATTCAACTAAAAAGAAAAAGTCTCCACTCTAAACAATAATTATCAAGTTGTCCCACTCCCTCTTTTCCCAAAGGAAAAAGGTCATGGTGACCCTCTTGGGCTAACCTAAAGAAGAGGCTAGCAGTCAGGAGAAAAAAAAGAAAAATGAGTTTTACAAAAAGTTGAGATTAGAACATGAAATAAGAAAAGAAGCAAAAGAGTAGGCAGAGAGAAGGGAAAATCAACATGTTTGTAATACAGCAAGGCCACTAACAATTGAATCAAGAGCCAGCGTTGTCTACCAATAGTACCCATGCACAACATAGAATAAGAAAAGCAATTAAAGCCAGACAGTTTGGATTAGATCCCATGCCTTCTCACCTTCAAATTGTCATGAAAAAGCTATCAAAGTCTTTCAATTTTCTTTGAGGACTATAGGTCCACTTTCCACTGGTTCAGTACCCACTTGATCAAAAGCACTCAGACTTTGTAGAATCTGTCCCACAAATTCAGTGATTCAAAAGGCAGGGAAGGAGCGTGTGAAACATGTTGTTCTGTGCATTGTTATAGATGAAAGGCCTCAAGTAAGCATTGGGGAAGCTAAAGCCTGAGGCAACATCATAAGTCTTCTAACCCACCTGTTTATATCTGGGTTATCCCTCCTCCAACCCATCCTGTACCCAGCTGTAAATTAATTTTTTAAGAAATAAGTGCTGGTCATGCCAGTCTGCTCAAAGCCAACCATGGCTCTTCATTACTCAATAATTAGTTCCAAAAACTCTTAGTTTTATATTAAAGATTTTTTTATCTTGCTCTTCAATCTTTTATTTCCCTATCCTTCTGCAAGTGCCCCGATTCAGCTGAATGACATTGCTGTCTATCCCCTGATTCCACCTAGACATTTTCTCCAAACTTTCATGCATGCTATCCCCCATTTCCTACAATCCTCCCCTTACCAAGTCTTTTTGATTCATCAATATCCAGATAAGATTTTACCTCTTTCAGAAGTACAACCTAATTCCTACCTCTTCACTCTGGTTGTATGATATCTACAATGACATCCCATATCTTATTTTAACACATAATCATATTTTACATTGTTTCATATTTCTATTTTATCTATTCCCACTACCACTTTGTGAGTTCATTGCATACATGCCTGACTGCTTTTTATCTCTCATGAAGAACCTAGGTTCTTAAAAACAACACTCAATAATTATTTATTTTATAAATGAATAAATCTAGGTCTTCATGTGCCAGAAATGTGTTACTTCTTAGACCAGAGATTTCCAATGTTTTTCAAGGATCACAATCACCTCTGAGATTTGTTAAAAAATACATTTTAGTAGAGTTCAAGCACCAGAATTTTTTCAAAAATCTGATGAATCTGCTGTACAATACAATTTGTGAGGGAGCAATCTACAAAATTTTGCAATGGGGAAAAAAGTTTGAATCAGCAATCCCAAATATTTAGGTTCAACTTAGAAGTTATATCAGCCCACTAATTCTAAAAACTTGTCCATCTGTAAGGCATGTCAAATTCGTTTGTTTGTCCAGTGTTCCTCCTCTGACTTTCTATACAATTGGTAGGAATTAACAGACACAGCCATCCTGTCTGAGAAAGAGTTCAGACAGATTTACATTTGGAGCTTATTCAAGTCCACTACTGGAATCTAGGTTTGGCTATTTAAATTAATAGCAGAGAAATTTGAGTTTAAGTCACTTAGACTCTCAAACCTCAGTCTCTCCAATTAAAATATGGAAACAATGAAATTGGCAAAGTCAATACTTCTTAAAATCTTATAATTATCTCTGCAAAATGAGCAAGTTCCAGTAGAACTTCTTTGTTAATTTATATGACCGTCACTATACTATTGTGTTTATTGATGGTGTCCCTTTCATGTTCTCAACAGCAGAATGCATCAAGGGGAAGCCATTTCTTGTAGATGCCACAGAGGGAGGAAAGAGCATAGAAGAACAGCTGTTTCATGTTATTTACTGTGATGCTCTGGTTTCAGAATTGATGACAAACTTCATCTGGCATTCCAGGATCTGTGGGTTCTGGGTTTCCAGGATTCATTCTTGACAATGTCAGGTTAACTCAGGGGCATCTGTGCGAGGTGCTGTGAGTAACATCAGTTTTGCAACCTCATTTGTCATATAATTAAATTATTATATAATGAAAACTATGTACCACACAATAAAATGTTCATTCTCCTACGGTGGTACAGTATACTTAAGCATAAAACAGCCACAAGGAAAGATTGGAAATGACATGGAAAGGTCAGCTTGTAAAGTATTTTAATTCATTTAGTTAAAAAAAAAAACAATAAAAGAAGAACAACCCCAGGAAGAATTAATTTCCAAGTCAAAGGGAACAAGGAAAGTTGAGTGGAAAACAAGAAATTAAGAGAGGAGAAAACAAATATTGGGTCAGAAAACTAGAAAGTGAGTGGATCTTAGAGATGGAACTATTGCCCACAATTTCTCAAGATAAATTATGAAGGCAGCCATTTGAGAGTCATTCATATTTGCTATTATTCTAAGACGGCTGGCCAAACCTGAGAACTTGCAGCATCACCACGTCATTGTGGTACCCTGAATGTTTGAGGGTAGCTATAGGGCAATGTTTTCAAATACTGGCTTGTGACCCCATCATTCAGTTACAAAATAATTGTAGGGTGTTGTTATCCCAAGTGTATTTTTATGAAGAAAAAGAGAAGAAAAATGTCAGCACACATCAAACACTGTTAACAGTAAATATTGTATCTGAAAACATTTGATTTGCCTACATTCATAAATATACACCCATATACATACTGGATTGGCATGCAAAATGCTTTTCTAACTGGATGTCAGGGTGATAAAAACCTGAAAGCTTCCGCCTGTAGCAGTGAAGTTTTCTGCTTCTTAAGTCAGCTCTGTCTTCTTAGATAGCTCCTCTTTTGTTTCCTGGCTTCCAACATGTAATTATTTCCGAGGTTTAGTCCTCAGTCCTTTGCTCTGCTGTGCATCTATCTATCTATCTATCTATCTATCTATCTATCTATCTATCTATCTATCTATCATCTATCTATCTATCTCCTTGGAAATTTTAACTACATCTGTTAGTCCTAAGTGGAAATTTATGAAACTTCTATTACTAGAATGTATCTTTTCCCAGACTACAGACATCTATCTTCATCTATGTACTCAATAGCGCCTTATTGTCACTCCCAAAATCAATGCATTTACAAGTAAAATCACCTGGGTTCAAGTCTTCAGACTATCGCTTGAGAAAAATTATCTAATATTTGAAAGCCTTAGTTTCTTCATCTGTCAAATCTGGGTAATGGTATTTTCTTATATTAAATACAATGATGTCTACTAAGGATAATAGTTCCTGGCACTCATTAAGTACTTCATAACAACTAATTGTTCCCTACCCTCTTAAACCAAATTCCTCTTCAGGTTTTCAAAATTTTACAAGATGCAACACTTCTCCAGGACTTGGAATTATTGGAATAATTATTGGAATAATTCTGGACTCCTTGCTGTCCCTTGATCCTAAGTCATTCACTGAGTCCTGTTTATCCTCTGAGATCTTGCTTGTTTCCAAACCTCCACGTCCTTCATCCTCTCCAGAGCTGGCATCACTTGATTCCCACACTCAGCCCCATCTATAGCTCCCATCTGTGGACCAACACAGGAGACTTTACGAGTAAAGCATGCATCTCATAATCAGCATTAAGTTACTCTCATAATGTACTCTGACTGCCGCTCCTCATGCTAGCAAGTGCCTTCCAGTAAGTGACTCACCTCTCTCTGCTTCAATGCCCTCATCTATAAAAATAGAGATGATAAGTTTTCTTAACTCATCAAGTTATTGTGAAGATTAGATGGAAAATACTTAAACCAGGGCCTAGTACAAAGGAAGTGCTCAGTTACTGTTTCTTCTCCTCCTTCCTCTCCTCCCCCTCCTTCTTCTTATGTTGTTCATCTTCATCTTCTTTCTCCTCTCCTTCTCCTCCTCTCCCATCTTCATCTTATTGATTGTTGTTGTTGTTATTATCTCCATATCTTGTTTTTATTATTTCACCCCATTAAGTCTTCCATAGACCAGTGGTTTTTAAATTTTGTTGTAAGAGCCCTAGGACCCTGTGAGGCAACTCAAGGACTGCTGAAGAGGGAAAGAATATGCTTAAAGATATGCCTTCAGGTCATTTGTCCTGTTTTTACCAAAGAAGCTCTGTTTGTTCCCTTGGAGGGTTACTTATTAAACTTACTCATTAAGCAAAATAGGTCTGTTGCTAAAATAAGGGTTAAGTAACTGTCTCCCAGACCACTAGACTACTATTAGCACTCTCAGACTTCACTTTCTTGATCCCTTCCCCACTATGTTAGTTATTCATCTTGATATTTGATTTTCTGATTCTCTTTACATACAGTAGTCCACAAAACTTCAAAGTTGAATCAATTGCAGCATTCTGTCTTGTTTCTAGTTTCCTAAGAGCTGTTCACACACACACACACAAACACACACACACACACACGCGCACACACACACACACACGCCATTACTAATTATTGGTCTTCAACCTCAGTTGAAGTTCATTGCTGCCTAGCAATCCATATCTCTAACAAGCATCTTTCTCCATTTTCTTCATGAGTGAAAATCTTCACTGTCTTCCTAAACCATCTACCAAGCCAAATCCCACTCAACCTTAACAGATTTGCTTCCTAGCTTAATGAGAAAACAGAAGTTACATGACAACACTTCGCTTAACTTGCTACTTCCCGGCTACAAACATCTCCATCATCCTCTATCCTTTCTCCTTTTGCTTACACTCCCCCTCTTCTCTCCTCCACCTGTGCAATAGATCCCATCACTTTCCATCTCTCCCTTACTCTCGAATCTCAAAACTTTCATATTCTCCTGGGTCTTTCCCTATGAAAAGGTTTTGTTGTCTCCCCCATTTTTAAAGAAATACTGCCTTTACCCTTAGCTTTTAGTTCCCTTATTCCTTTCTCAGCCAAGGTTCTTGAAAGAGTTCATCTCCACATTTTCACTTTCCATTCACTCCTCACCCACTGTCATCTGTATTTCACTCCTCCTTATCACTAAAATTTCCCATGAAGTTTGCCAATGATTTATCCATATTGTCAAATTCAATCAAGATTTTCCTGTCTTTATTTTACTAGACCTCATTACTGCAGTTTATGATTTTACCCATACTCTTTTTATTTCTGTTTTATTGATATAGAATTTCCATAACATACAATTCACCTATTTAAAGTGTACAATTCAATGTTTTTAGTGCATTAAGAGATGTGTGCAATCATCTCCACAGTCAATTTTAGAATATTTTTTATTACCACAAAGAGAAACTCTGTCTCTCTTAGCTACTATCTCCTTATCCTTCCATCCTCCCCAGCTTTAAGAAACCTCTAACCTCTTTTCTGCTCTATAGATTTTTCTATTCTGGGTATGTAATATAAGTGGAATCATAGTGATCTTTTGTGACTCGTTTCTTTCTTTTGGCCTGTTTTCAAGTTTCATCCATGTTGTAGCATGTATCAGTATTTGATTCCTTTGTGTGACCAAATAATATTTCACTGTATAGATATACTGTATTTTGTTTATTGACCCCATACTCATTTGAGAAATTCTCTTATTCTAAATTCCTGGGACCACATAGCCTCCCAGCTTTCTTCCACCTCTGCTTTTTTCCAGTTTCTTTTAAGGATTTTTCTTCTAACGTCTTCTCATTTAACTGTCTGGTGTTCAGATTCTACAGGCTTTCCCTGAATGAATTCATCCAAATCTATAATATAAACCCTCACCAATTTGCTGATCACCCTCAAAAAATATTCCGATCGACATGCTATACTCTCAGTTTCAAACTGCATATTTAATTTTCTACTGGACAGTTTTGCCCATTTACTCCCGGGCTATTCAAATGCAGCTCAATAAAGTTGAATTTATCTCTTATACACACTTCCCACTCCCAAACGAGCTGCTTCTCATCAATTCTTTATGATGACAAATAGCGTTCACCATGTAATCAATGCCATGAATACATGTGTCACCTCCCCTGTCAGCCCCTCTAACAGAGTCTGTATAGTTAGCTCTTAATGCCTCCTACATCCATCTTTTTTTTCTCCACTTTTACTGCCACTGCTTTCTTTCAGCTTAAGGATTTGTCCTTTTTTTCTGGGAATTACTGAAATAACCTCTACAATGCCCCCCCCCAACCCATTCTCCATACTTCTACAAAATGTTGATCCTGTCACATCATCTGTTTAAACAATGTTCAGTGCCACACTCCATAGCTTAGCACATAGGTTCTCGTTATCTGGTCCTTGCCTTTTTCCCTGGCACCACCATCGGCTTTTTCCCAAATATATCCTTTGCTCCAGTTTTACAAACCTTGATTGTCATTTCACATCTCTGTGCTTTTGCACAAACTTCTTATCTGCCTAGAATATATTTATATGTTGTACACAATATATGTAAACATATATTCTACCTTCACCTAGCTAATTCTCCCATCACTCAAGTTTTACTATGTAGGTAAGTTTCCTTCACTTTCCTATCTGATGTAGCCAATTCTCATTAGTGATATCTGATTACATAATGATCACATGATGCTGTAAGCTTTTGAAGAAAGGACCCTCCCTCCCACTTAACTTTGTGTCCTACAGTTAGTTAGTTGCCATATATTTGACATTCAATAATTTGTTTGTTTGTTGAGATGAAGTCTCGCTCTTGTCGCCCAGGCTGGAGCGCAATGGTGCGATCTCGGCTCACTGCAACCTCTGCCTCCCAGGTTCAAGTGATTCTCCTGCCCCACCCTCCAGAGTAGCTGGGACTACAGATGCCCGCCACTACACCGTTACATCTTACATTTTCCAGAAAGCTTTCTCTCCCCTTCCTCCTAGTCTGGTTTGAATGATTCACTCAAGTGCTTCTAAAATATAACCTATGTATTCTGTTGTCACACTGATCACATTACAAAATAGTTATATTTGTCTTTATTTTCCAGTATCCTCCCTAATGCCTGGTACACAGATGTTCAATATACATTTGTTTATTAAAGAATACAAGAATGAGGGTGAATATATGAATGAAAACCTATATCATAAGACCCAGCCTCTGCTATATGTCACAGTCCTGACCACTGAACTTGTGTCTGTGTTATTGTCCCTAGGTTCCTTTCTTTATTACCTGCTCAGTACCTTAAACCCACCCAGAATTACAATCCAGCCCAATTCAAACACAGACTACTTTAAGGGTCTAAAACTCTAAACCCAATCTTGATATCTGAGGCTCTGGCAGACCCATCTGTCTTGGTATCTGAGGCTCTGGCAGACCCATCTGTTGCCAGTTGCCCACCTGCCAACCTGCATGTTTGGATTTCCACAGACCTCATATATAAATACCAAATTTTCCATCATCACTGTGGTCACCCACTTGGATATCTCATTATTTAATATTTTCATTTATCATTAAATGATGATAAGGCTACATTTTCTAACACATCACAAATTATTATTTCACTGAAATCATGAAAACAATATTCTAAACAATTAAATGTCAGGCATTATCATTATGATGGGGGAAACACCTTCTGATGGACTAAGTTTCTCCTGAGGACTCTGAAATCCTGACAACTGTGCATCCACGTATATCCCCCTACTCAAAAAGAGGCTGGCTCTGATACTGTATATAACCTCCTGTTAACATCACAGGGAGTTATTGGAGTAAATGTCTCTCTCTGAGAAAATACTAAACCGCAACAGATGGGGGTCAGATTGGTCTGTTTACATCAATTCTTGATTGCTTTTCCATTGCCAGTGAAGGCCTTAAGTTTTATGGGTAGCATAAATCGCAACTTCGACCTAGGATTCCATATTCAACTCTTAACATAAAAGAACTGTCAAATGCAATATATCTTGTGAAGAGCAGAACCAGAAAGAAAGATTGAATTGTATCCGTAAGCAAACTCTTTAAAAATAGAAGATTGCAAATCCTTATTCAGCACTGAGAGACAGTTTCAATTTCAAACGGTAAAACAAATGAAAAGGCAAAAACAAGATTATGTTTTTAAAGGAACTTTTAAAACCATCTCACACAGTTCATCATATCTACTTCTACTTTGCTTGGGTTTATCAACCAGAAAACAACATGTATTTGTATATGCTCAAGTGGCAGCAAGTATTCAAAGAAAATATCCAATAGGAATTAAACAATAGCATTACAAAACATACAAACACAAAAGGCTTTTGTTTTCTATTTTACTACATTTTTCACATCATGTTCTATTTATCAATTGGATTATAAAGTCCTGTAGAGTGGAAATCAAGACATGTCTCTTTATGTCTCCCTCACAGTACATAACATGGTAGTATAAATCTATGATTAACAACAAATTCATTAACTGAAAGACATTTATTCAACAGATATGTATTGAGAGTCTACTATATCCCTGTCTAAACACAGCTCTGAATTTGGCAAATGGGTCTACAGGACACAAGGATTTCTGAGACACAGACATAATAATTTTTCATCATCAGAT
The DNA here is from genome assembly GCF_037993035.2 of Macaca fascicularis. Classification (NCBI taxonomy): domain Eukaryota; kingdom Metazoa; phylum Chordata; class Mammalia; order Primates; family Cercopithecidae; genus Macaca; species Macaca fascicularis. Next base: position 34,173,425 of record NC_088375.1, on the reverse strand, counting down.
CACTCCCTTGCATACATTCTGAACCCTCTGCCCTTGCTTTCTCTATTTCATTGTACTCCCTTGGCAAAATCCCAAACCTAGATAAATCAACCTTTCTGCAAACTGTCTGCACCCATGTAGCTTATGGTGACCAGAGAAAAACATGGAAATATGCTTTCTGGATTCAATTTGAATGCATGGTCTTTAATCTCAAGTGGCCCTTCTGCAGTCCAGATCCTACTACATTTCTCTGGCCCATTCATTCTCTTGCTCGCCTAATGACCATTTCATACCTTCTCTTCCCTCCTCAAACCCCCAGCACCTTTCTGCTCACAACCTGAAGTAATCCTCAACTGATTACCTTAATGCCTATTTCAAAGGGAAGTGGAACTGAGAAGAGCATTTAGGCAAGTTCTCACCTTCACATCTGACCTGCCTTTCTCCATGGACTCTTACACTCTGCTTTTCCTACTGTTACGTGGGTGACCTTCACAGGCTCTAACCCAAAAACAGCCTTCCTATCATGCACTAGATTTCTCTCTCACCTTCTATAGGTTGTTTCTCCCCTAAACAGACTGATTTTAAAGGTGACACGCTACACCCTCAAAGAGTATCTTGAGTTTTTCTTATAGGAAAGGATAATGTAAAATTTTTACATTACAATGTAAAAATGTATTTTTTAAATAATGAAAATAATGCCTTTTTCTTTAGATTCTTTTTAAAAGAATAGCATTAAAATCAAATTCAGTTATAGACACCAGATAAATTAAATGAAAACTTGGAGGCAGTGGATAGAGCTTTCGACCAGGAACCAAGAGACCTAGGTCTAGTCACTGCTCTTTGTGCAATTTATTGAACTTCTTTTGAGCTAAGGGGATTAGACTTAGAGATCTTTGCTATCCCATCCAGCTGTCAGATTCTTATCTAGAATTTGAATTCTTTCAGATAGCTTTTTAAAAAACAACTTATGGGTAACAAGTTGTTGACTTAATCCAACAAACTTTTTTCAGAAGTGGTTATTTATTTGATAACTTTTTGGATTTGCTGCCAAACCAGTGGACACATATGAATGTTATCAAGTCTATATAGCTGAAATCACTTGAGTAATTAACAGCACCTTCTTGGTAGCTAAATGCCTCAAAAACAGAACCAGTCTTTCTTTTAGTACCAGTAGCATAGGTCTGGATGTACAGGCCTGAATTGTTAAGAAAATAGGAAGAAATAAAGGAAGTTCCTCAGATACAAAAGGCAAAACAAGCCAAGCATGTTGACTCGGCCTGTAATCCAAGTACTTTAAGAGGCCAAAGTGGGAGGATCACTTGAACTCAGGAGTTTGAAACCAGCCTGGACAACATAGTGGAAAAAAAAAAAAAAAGAAAGACAGGTATTATCTTCAGCTGTTCACACACTCAATCTTATTGCCAAAAATACAGTACTTCCTTCTCTGGGCTCCTGGCCCAAAAAGGTAGTGAGATTTCTCATCACCTTATGCTGTCTGGACATCAAGTTTCCAGCTGTCCTCCCTAATCCTCATGCTAATTACACTCTCATATGCACTCCCTTTTGACCTACATGTGAAACAATTCGAATATAACTCCATTGATAAGACTTTCCAAAACACTAAGTTTTTATTTTTAACCCAGTCATTTTAAATGACTACTATGATGAAATTTTTGTAAAATAAATAACCACTTTCAATGTTTGTTTTGTCAGTTTGACTTTTCTGAGAGAGGGGCATGGCTGTACACTATAGCTCACTCAGAAATTTCCACCCAAAGGGTAAAAGGCAAACGTACTCTCCAGTCCTCTAAGCAACAGAGATGTTTAAAAAAAAATCTCAAAATAAATTAACATAATCTTGCGAATCTAATGTTTAGCCAAAGAAGCAAGTGACACACAAATATATATATATATAGGAAGATTCTATTCAAATAATGTTCAAGCCAGGCAAACTAAATATATATTTTAGGAACATATGCATAAATGACAAAATCATAAAGAAAAAGGAAGAAATTATCATCAGAAAAATTAGGATATCAGGGAAGAGAAGGAGTGAAATCAGACAGAAACATATATACAGGCCTTTTTGAGGCACTGGCAATGTTCTATGTCTGAACCTGGGTGGTGGTGTGAACTTTGTAATTATTTAAATTATGTAGATTATTTAAAGAATGCAGTTATGTGGTATTTCGTAATTTTTTTTTATTTTTACAAATCTTTTTAGAGACAGAGTCTCAATCTGTTGCCCAGGCTGGAGAGCAGTGGCACAGCCATAGCTGACTGCAGCCTCCACCTCCTAGGCTCAAGTGATCCTCCTGCCTCAGTCTCCCAAATAGCTTGGACTAGAGGTGCACACCACTACATCTGGATAACTTTTTAAATTTTTTGTAGAGACAGGGATCTTTCCATGTTGCCCAGGCTGGTCTTAAACTCCTGGCCTCAAGTGATCCTCCCATTTTGGCCTCCCAAACTACTGGGATTACTGGTGTGAGCCATTGCCAAGTATGTAGTATATACTCTTCTCCATATACGATATTTTTATAATAAAAAGTAAATTCTGCCAACCCTATTTTTGAAATAAATTTGACGTACTATACTTTTCAGTATGGGAAGATAGTGGGATGAGAAATTAAGAATAGGAATTATAATCAGACAATTATGTATTGTGTCACTAACATATTAGTTGAGTGTTTCTATTCAACTGATGATAGATAGTGCAACAGAGAGTGTGTTTTATAGAGGCTGAGGAATATCTGTGTATTTACTGATGTGTTGCTTCACTTTAACATTTATTGAAAGACTGTTACATGTCAGGCAGAGTATTAGGCACTAGGGAGACACAGACAAATGAGACATGAGGACTAATCTGAGTGTGTGTTCTAGTGCTAGGAAAGTAGCACCTTTCCAAATTGCCAAAATGACAGTATTTCTCTGCCTTCCTCACTCCTAGCTGGAGACTCTGACACTCTCCTCCTGTCTTCTCTCCCTCTTCAGCTTCTAAGTTAACTATCTGAACAGGAGTTTTTTCAGCAGGGTGGAACTGATGATGCTGTCAGACTCAGTGTCCAACGGGTCAGAGTGAGCCCTGGCTTTCTTACTCCTGTGGTATTGACCAAGTCTACTGGCCAATTTCCTTACCTAGCACCGGCCTTAAACTCCTTCTGACAGCTGGATTGCCTACAGACAACAGTCCTTTGATCTGAATAATCGCCCGCAATATAGACCCCAGATATCTTCCCTGTGTGGAGGAACTCTGGAAGGCTCAGTGCCTGTTGGTCACAGTGTCCTTGGCTGCTTATTGCTGTTGTCCACCCACTTATATATCCACTGAATACTCTCCTGCCTGCCCTCCTGGGGATCTGTCCTGCAACCTGGTTAAGTTGATCTGTCCCAGCCCTGCCAAGTTCTCTTTCTCTTCACCTTTCTCCTGAATAGTCCCAGTAGACTTTGCTCCCAAACATCCTAAAATCATTACAATATAAATAAATATGATACTGAAAGCATAGAGGTAGGACTGGGATGGGGATAGAAGTGGAAGGAATACTTAAGCTGAGTCTTAATAAGTTTATCAAATAGAAGAGAAAAACAGTATGCCAGCAGGAAGGAACGACTTCTTCAAAAAAACAAAAATGGGAAGAAGCCTGATGTGTTTGGAAAATAATGAGAATTTAGGCAATGACGAGAGATGAGAGTAGAATGATAGATAAGAGGAAAATGAAGTTCTTAAGTATCTTGCTAACAAAAATGGTGACAAAATTGGCATGCATTTAATGTATTCTGATCACTAAAAAATGATGCTATTACTGACCTCAAACAACGTAATGCATTCTGCTATTTGGGAATTAGTGTTCACTCACTCTCATGATTTATAAGGCTTAGTTTTCAAGGAACTCTGAACCCCTGTAGTACTACTTCAGTCATCCATACTATTTCCTCAGGTAGGTGCTAGAAACAGGCAGAGCATCTGCCCAGATATGCAGCAATTTTGGTGGGTGTATTTAAGGACATAACATATAGGAAGGAGCATAGGTGATGCTCAGTGAAGTATTGGTGAATGTATTTACATTGAATCAAACAAAAACCTGGTCCCTTAGGAAGTCTCCCAATAATTCTGTTTATTTTATTTTATTCATCTGAGTGCCAGGACAGCTATCTCATCTGTTCCCTGTAGGAAATGCAACTTTAGCCTGGACAGCATGGCAAAACCCCATCTCTACAAAAAATTAGAAAGATTAGCTGGACATGGTGGCATGCACCTGTAGCCCCAGCTACTTGGGGGGCTGAGGTAGGAGGATCACTTGATCCTGGGAGGTAGAGGCTGTAGCAAGCTGTGTTCATACCAGTGTACTCCAGCCTGGGTGACAAAGTAAGACCTTGTAGAAAGAAAGAGGGGAGAGAGAGAGAGAGAGAAAAGAAAGCAAGCAAGAAAGAAAGCAAGAAAGCAAGAAAGAAAGAAAAGAAAGAAAGAAAGAGAAAGAGAGAAAGAAAGAAAAGAAAAGGAAAAAGGGAAGGAAAGGAGAGGAAAGGAGGAAAGAAAGAAAGGAAGGAAAGGAAAGGAAGGAAAGGAAGAAAAGGAAGGGAAAGAAAGGAAAGAAAGAAAGAAAATGTAGCTGTTCCAGGAGGGATGTCTTTACTAGGGACAGTCCCAGGTGAAAGGAGGACTAGTTGTTTTTATGCCTCTACTATAATGAGTTTGGCTTTAATGCTTCCTGGCACTGCTAAAGTTTGCACTATTCATTTCAATGCCCTCCTGACTTTCAGAAACTCTTTACTTCCCAATGAGCTGTGTGGCAACAGTAAATTATCAGAAACACACAGAAGAGTTTCACCTCTCTGAATTAAAGATACATTGACTAATCCGACCAAAAGGACTTTGCTCAGAGAAGAATGAGAAAGGGAAAATCAATAGGCCAGAGAGTGGGAATGAAAATGGAAGTTCTTGGGGGCAGCTGTAGAATGATTATAATAATAATAAATGCAACAAAATATATTGAGCTCTTAGTCAGTGAGTTCTCTTACCATTTGCTATGGTCTGAACGTGTCTTTCCAAAATTCCTGTGTTGAAATCTAATTCCCAATGTGATAGTTTAAAAAGGTAGGGCTTTTGAGAAGTGATTGTCATGAGGGTACCAACCTTATGAATGAGATTAGTGCCCTTATAAAAGAGGCTCAAAGGATTGCCTTTCTCCTTTCTCCATATGAAGACAGAGGTACTGTCTTTGAGGAAAAGGTCCTCACCAGACACTTAATTAGCTGGCACTTTGATCTTGAAATTCTCAGCCTTCAGTACTGTAAATTATAAATTTCTATTGTTTATAAATTACTCAGTCTAATGTATTTTGTTGTAGCAGCCCAAATGGACTAAGATACCATTTTATCCCATTTTTATTTCTCTTGGACTTAAATAGGCAAAACTGGAGTTAATTAGAGCAGCATGATTTTGGAAGTCCCACTATGTTGTACTAAGCACACAATGTTTTACCAACTCTCTATACATCAGCTGTGCTCAAAGTCAACACCCTAACCTCAGAAAGAGCTTTGCATTCCTATGGCTTACCATTATGAAGTTAGAAATGGCATTTGCTTCAAGATACCTTGATCTCAAACAAGAGGAAAAACAGCTGGTAAGTGACCTCTGGGGACAGTTGATGGTCTAAGCTGATCATTCTAAGGCCCATTAGATCTTTAGAGATCATTCTTGACTTTCTTAGATCACAGTTTTTATATTTGTACCTTCAACAAATTTATTTAGCACAAATTTGTTGAGTACCTACCACGTTCTGTATGCTATACTATCCTAGCAAACTGTGAGAGATTCAGGTTGTTTCATCCATCATATAAGGATAAAACTAATTTCACAGTATAGAAATTAAATGATGAAATAAATGTAAAATATTTACCTCAGTGCTTGACACAAAAATCAGTACTCATATCATTTCTTTCATTTCTGGCAGTACAAAGATAAACTGGTACACTTCTGTTCCCTCAGGGAACTCAGTGTAAATGCTGCCCGAAATCACCCCAGTGTCTCAGAAGCACTATGAAATGGAGATGAACTACAGATAGTTGATCTTTCATGATCTCTGCAAGTAACAACTCTCAATTTAGTTCTAATTCTCAGCATTCTGGGCAGAGAACACCATGAGAACTTTCTCCTGCATGTGTTCCAAACCCTAACTCTACCACCCTCGATAGGTGTTAAGTTAAAAGAAAACTGTGAAATATTTTAAATTTAAGTATAATTGATTAATGAGAACACCATACAGGTGCTGTCAAATGATAATAAATATTAATAAAAACTCTGGCAAAAGACACTCTATAAATTCATACAAAGTGTTCTTAATTGTTATTTTTTTAAAGAAAGACTAATGTTTCCTGGCATTTGTGAGTGGTGTGTTCACTAGAGGCAGTTACTACAATAGGCCATTGAACCTAATCAACTCCTCACTGACAGAGCAGGTTCCTCACAGTAGTGGCTTATGCAAAAAAAAAAAAAAAAAAAAAAAAAAAAAAATGTTGTCATCAACTGGTCATTTCTGGTTTTGAATGAAATTTCAATCTTTACTTCAAAGAAATTGGCTTTGTCAAAAACAACTGCCATTGCATTCTTTCTCTTTTTGTTTCAGATTGTTTCTTAAATAAGGCCTGGTGTGCTAAATTACTTGGAAGAGTGAGGTCTCATGGGAAAGTCTGGATAGAAGCTACTAGAGGTGTCAGTCATTCCAACTGGGTTAGGGAGCCAGGGTGCCAAGGGGGCTGATGGTGAGAACAACAGCTTTGGCCGGTAGGTAGGATGTCCCCCGTTTGTCTATCACTGTGCCCAAGGCCAAATCTGAGTTTCTTGATGAGCACATTACATCCTTCCTGATTTTGGGCTTGTCATCTTTCATTACAACAAATGCTTGTTAGATTAAAAAAGTAACACAATGACTTAGTCTGGGAACATCTCAGAAGACCCCAAGTAGCTTTAAGATCAATGATTATCAGATGTTTTCAACCTCAGAAGAACAGATTAAGTTATTAACATATTCATGAAGCAACATTCTTACCTGTTATGAATATATTAGCTATGCTTCCTTCTAGTCTTTCAATAACTCCTTCTGGCCTGGGATTTTCTACTCCTGCTGTCTTCTCTCACTTAGAAGCCACTCTTTTGCCCACCTACCTTCCTCTTTCTTGATCCCTCTCTGTGGAAACTTTAACCTCTTTGGTGGTATCTCTGGCATCTCTATACCTGAAGTCAGAATGTACCTTTAGTATGAAGTCCATAAAAATATTATTATACTTTTATAAGGAAAATATGGAAAAGGGGAAACCAAGTAATGTTTATCTTGAGACAACGTACATAAACTTTGAATTACTTTTTGTACTCAGCTAAGCCACTCTCAGATTTCTGACCCTCAGAAACTGTGAGATAATAAAGATTTGTTGTTTTAAGCTATAATTTTTCATTATTCAGCAATAGATAACTATTATCTGGTAAGACAGATTAACATAGGGGTTGGGAAACTAAAGCTCTAAGGCAAGAAACTATTTTTGTAAATGTTTTATTGGAACACAGTCATACCCATTGATTTACATATTGTCTGCAACTGCTTTCATACTACAACAATAATATGAAGTACTTGTGACAGAAATTGTAAGGTCTGCAAAGGCTAAATTATTTACTATTAGTTCTTCATTGAGAAAGTATATAATTATAGAAGAAGTGTGATTTGAAATGTCTAGACTATCAATTTGAAAAATGAATATCAGAAATCCATTTTCATTTTTTGCAGATTAAACAATTGTGACTTTAAGAAGTAAGTGGCCTAAACAGCATTAATATAACTAATAGCAAAGCTGGACAAGAAATCCAAAGTATCTATGGTCTAAATATTTGTGTTTTTTCCCCTATCTCTGAAAAAAAAATGTATATGTTGAAATCCTAATGCCCAAGGTGATGGTCATTAGGAGGTGGAGACTTTGGAAGGTGATTAGATCATGAAGGCACAACCTTCATGAATAAAATTAGTGCTTTAATAAAAGATGATCAAGAGAGACCCCTCACACCATTCCACCATGTGAGAACATGGCAAGAAGGTGCCATCTGTGAGCCAGAAAGCTGATGCTCACCAGACACTGAATTTGCTAGTGCCTTGGTCTTGGACTTCCCAGCTTCTAGAACTATGACAAATAAATGTCTGTGGCTTACAAGCCACCTATATTATGATAGTTTGTCATAGCAGCATAAATGGACTAAGACATCTACCTCTCAATCCAGTGGTTTCTTCAATATACCATACTACCTTCCGTAAGATAAGGCATCAAAATCAATGTATTGTTTCATCATGAGTTTACTGTTACTTTAAGTAAGTCACTGCAGCTCCCTTTATTCAATTTCCTGTAGCACTACTGTAGTATCATGAACATGTTATTGACATCTTAATGGATGACCATATTACTTGATATATTTAAGTCCATTCAAAAGTATATGAAAAAGAAAAATGACAGATTATGGAAAGACCCATAGAACAGGTCATCTAGCACTAAGAACAGTTATTCAATTTAATTTTATTATTTTTACTCTTGTTCAGAGATTTAGTAATTGAAAGTGGTAAGCTGAACAGTGTATACTTACTTTCAAAAATTACCTGCTGAATTATATATAAACGCTTTTATGAAAGAAAGCAAATGAGCAGCACCAATTCAACTTTCTGTATCCATAGTAGACATTGTTAATCAAATACAGCATTCTTTCCAACTGAATCAGGTTACAGTCTCAGAATCCTTCTCAGTACCATGCTTCAGGAATCTAATGTTATTCAGTCAAAATTAGCACCTCAGTTAAAACTTATGCACTTTCTCTGACATAGAGAACACCTTGCCATATAGTAGTCTTTTTACAGCATATGTAGATATAAGTTGGTTTCAGATTTCTTTTTAAAATAGATTGGCTACTGATTTACTGAAATAATTTAACTTCAATCTGTTTAACTCTAAGGCAGCTCCAAGGCACACATGTGAAAGACAGTACTAATGGGATATTGTATTTGAGAAAGGATTTGTGATTCTGGTTTAAATTTACTGCAAGGTTCAGTTTAAATGCAACTTCCTCCCTGAGCCATTCCCTGATGTGTGAAGTACGTCCTGGTTTACCTGACTGATACCAGTTCGTTTCTCTTATCCTGCCATAATTAGCAACCATACCCCCTTTCACTCTCAGTGGTGTCCCAATCTGGATGAAAAATTATATAGCTATCCTATTGATGGCCCCATTTGGAAGAGGCCTCTCTTGTCTCTAAAACCCCTATAATACTTAATGGCTCAAATGTGACAAATGATTTATCTTGTATAATAGCTACTTCTAGTTATAATTTATGCCCCCACAACCCACTTCCCAGTTTGGATTACAAACACTTTGAGAGAAGTTATATTTCACTATTCATGGTTTACAAAAGAGAGATGCAATTAATACAAATCCCATTACTCTTTTAATCATTGTGCCTCACACATACTAAACTGGAAGAAAGAACTTCCTGAATTGCTTGACACTGTAAATTCTTTTACAGTTAAAACTATACCTCATTCATCTGGTAAACCTCACAGAGGCACAGGGCTTTGGACATCATCTGTGTGTGTTTTTTAAAAATTAATTAATTAATTAATTAATTTTATTTTATTATTATACTTTAAGTTCTAGGGTACATGTGCACAATGTGCAGGTTTGTTACATATGTATACATGTGCCATGTTGGTGTGCTGCACCCATTAACTCGTCATTTACATTAGGTATATCTCCTAATGCTATCCCTCCCCCGTCCCCCCTCCCCACAATAGGACCCGGTGTGTGATGTTCCCCTTCCTGTGTCCAAGTGATCTCATTGTTCAATTCCCACCTATGAATGAGAACATGCGGTGTTTGGTTTTCTGTTCTTGTGATAGTTTGCTGAGAATGATGGTTTCCGGCTGCATCCATGTCCCTACAAAGGACACAAACTCGTCCTTCTTTATGTCTGCATAGTATTCCATGGTGTATATGTGCCACATTTTCTTAATCCAGTCTGTCACTGACGGACATTTGGGTTGATTCCAAGTCTTTGCTATTGTGAATAGTGCTGCAATAAACATACGTGTGCATGTGTCTTTACAGCAGCATGATTTATAATCCTTTGGGTATATACCCAGTAATGGGACGGCTGGGTCAAATGGTATTTCTAGTTCTAGATCCTTGAGGAATTGCCACACTGTTTTCCACAATGGTTGAACTAGTTTACAGTCCCACCAACAGTGTAAAAGTGTTCCTATTTCTCAACATCCACTCCAGCACATGTTGTTTCCTGATTTTTTAATGATTGCCATCCTAACTGGCGTGAGATGCTATCTCATTGTGGTTTTGATTTGCATTTCTCTGATGGTGAGTGATGATGAGCATTTTTTCATGTGTCTGTTGGCTGCATGCATGTCTTCTTTTGAGAATGTCTTTTCATATCCTTTGCCCACTTTTTGATGGGGTTGTTTGTTTTCTTGTAAATTTGATTGAGTTCTTTATAGGTTCTGGATATTAGCCCTTTGTCAGATGGATAGATTGCAAAAATTTTCTCCCATTCTGTAGGTTGCCTGTTCACTCTGATGGTAGTTTCTTTTGCTGTGCAGAAGCTCTTTAATTTAATTAGATCCCATTTGTCAATTTTGGCTTTTGTTCTCATTGCTTTTGGTGTTTTAGACATGAAGTCCTTGCCCATGCCTATGTCCTGAATGGTATTACCTAGGTTTTCTTCTAGGGTTTTTATGGTTATAGGTCTAACATTAAAGTCTCTAACCCACCTTGAATTAATTTTCATATAAGGAGTAAGGAAAGGATCCAGTTTCAGCTTTCTATTTATGACTAGCCAATTTTCCCAGCACCATTTATTAAATAGGGAATCCTTTCCCCATTTCTTGTTTTTGTCAGGTTTGTCAAAGATCAGATGGCTATAGATGTGTGCTATTATTTCTGAGGGCTCTGTTCTGTTCCATTGGTCTATATCTCTGTTTTGGTACCAGTACCATGCTGTTTTGGTTACTGTAGCCTTGTAGTATAGTTTGAAGTCAGGTAGCGTGATGCCTCCAGCTTTGTTCTTTGGCTTAGGATTGTCTTGGCAATGCAGGGTCTTTTTTGGTTCCATATGAACTTTAAAGCAGTTTTTTCCAATTCTGTGAAGAAACTCATTGGTAGCTTAATGGGGATGGCATTGAATCTATAAATAACCTTGGGCAGTATGGCCATTTCATGATATTGATTCTTCCTAACCATGAGCATAGTATGTTCTTCTATTTGTTTGTGTCCTCTTTTATTTCACTAAGCAGTGGTTTGTAGTACTCCTTGAAGAGGTCCTTTGCATCCCTTGTAAGTTGGATTCCTAGATATTTTATTCTCTTTGAAGCAACAGTGAATGGGAGTTCATTCATGATTTGGCTCTCTGTTTGTCTGTTACTGGTGTATAAGAATGCTTGTGATTTTTTCACATTGATCTTGTATCCTGAGACTTTGCTGAAGTTGCTTATCAGCTGAAGGAGATTTGGAGCTGAGACGAGGGGGTTTTCTAAATATACAATTATGTCATCTGCAAACAGGAACAATTTGACTTCTTCTTTTCCTAACTAAATACCCTTTATTTCTGTCTCTTGCCTGATTGCCCTAGCCAGAACTTCCAACACTATGTTGAATAGGAGTGGTGAGAGAGAGCATCTCTGTCTTGTGCCAGTTTTCAAAGGGAATGCTTCCAGTTTTTGCCCATTCAGTATGATATTGGCTGTGGGTTTGTCATAAATAGCTCTTATTATTTTGAGATAGGTTCCATCAACACCGAATTTATTGAGCGTTTTTAGCATGAAGGGCTGTTGAATTTTGTCAAAGGCCTTTTCTGCATCTATTGAGATAATCAGGTGGTTTTTGTCTTTGGTTCTGTTTATATGCTGGATTACATTTATTGATTTGCATATGTTGAACCAGCCTTGCATCCCAGGGATGAAGCCCACTTCATCATGGTGGATAAGCTTTTTGATGTGCTGCTGGATTTGGTTTGCCAGTATTTTATTGAGGATTTTTGCATCGATGTTCATCAGGGATATTGGTCTAAAATTCTCTTTTTTTGTTGTGTCTCTGCCAGGCTTTGATATCAGGATGATGTTGGCCTCATAAAATGAGTTAGGGAGGACTCCCTCTTTTTCTATTGATTGGAATAGTTTCAGAAGGAATGGTACCAGCTTCTCCTGGTACCTCTGGTAGAATTCGGCTGTGAATCCGTCTGGTTCTGTACTTTTTTTGGTTGGTAGGCTATTAATTATTGCCTCAATTTCAGAGCCTGCTATTGGTCTATTCAGGGATTCAACTTCTTCCTGGTTTAGTCTTGGGAGAATGTAAGTGTCCAGGAAATTATCCACTTCTTCTAGGTTTTCTAGTTTATTTGTGTAGAGGTGTTTATAGTGTTCTCTGATGGTAGTTTGTATTTCTGTGGGGTTGGTGGTGATATCCCCTTTATCATTTTTTATTGCATCTATTTGATTCTTCTCTCTTTTCTTCTTTATTAGTCTTGCTAGTGGTCTATCAATTTTGCTGATCTTTTCAAAAAACCAGCTCCTGGATTCACTGATTTTTTGGACGTTTTTTTGTGTCTCTATCTCCTTCAGTTCTGCTCTGATCTTAGTTATTTCTTGCCTTCTGCTAGCTTTTGAATGTGTTTGCTCTTGCTTCTCTAGTTCTTTTAATTGTGATGTTAGGGTGTCAATTTTAGATCTTTCCTGCTTTCTCTTGTGGGCATTTAGTGCTATAAATTTCCCTCTACACACTGCTTTAAATGTGTCCCAGAGACTCTGGTATGTTGTATCTTTGTTCTCATTGGTTTCAAAGAACATCTTTATTTCTGCCTTCATTTCATTATGGACCCAGTAGTCATTCAGGAGCAGGTTGTTCAGTTTCCATGTAGTTGAGCGGTTTTGATTGAGTTTCTTAGTCCTGAGTTCTAGTTTGATTGCACTGTGGTCTGAGAGACAGTTTGTTATAATTTCTGTTGTTTTACATTTGCTGAGGAGTGCTTTACTTCCAACTATGTGGTCAATTTTGGAATAAGTGCAATGTGGTGCTGACAAGAATGTATATTCTGTTGATTTGGGGTGGAGAGTTCTGTAGATGTCTATTAGGTCCACTCGGTGCAGAGTTGAGTTCAATTCCTGGATATCCTTGTTAACTTTCTGTCTTGTTGATCTGTCTAATGTTGACAGTGGGGTGTTAAAGTCTCCCATTATTATTGTATGGGAGTCTAAGTCTCTTCGTAAGTCTCTGAGGACTTGCTTTATGAATGTGGGTGCTCCTGTATTGGGTGCATATATATTTAGGATAGTTAGCTCTTCCTGATGAATTGATCCCTTTACCATTATGTAATGGCCTTCTTTGTCTCTTTTGATCTTTGATGGTTTAAAGTCTGTTTTATCAGAGACTAGAATTGCAATCCCTGCTTTTTTGTTTTGTTTTGTTTTCCATTTGCTTGGTAGATCTTCCTCCATCCCTTTATTTTGAGCCTACGTGTGTCTCTGCATGTGAGATGGGTCTCCTGAATACAGCAAACTGATGGGTCTTGACTCTTTATCCAATTTGCCAGTCTGTGTCTTTTAATTGGACCATTTAGTCCATTTACATTTAAGGTTAATATTGTTATGTGTGAACTTGATCCTGTCATTATGATATTAGCTGGTTATTTTGCTCATTAGTTGATGCAGTTTCTTCCTAGCATCGATGGACTTCACATTTTGGCATGTTTTTGCAATGGCTGGTACCGGTTGTTCCTTTCCATGTTTAGTGCTTCCTTCAGGATCTCTTGTAGGGCAGGCCTGGTGGTGACAAAATCTCTAAGCATTTGCTTGTCAGTAAAGGATTTTATTTCTCCTTCACTTGTGAAACTTAGTTTGGCTGGATATGAAATTCTGGGTTGAAAATTATTTTCTTTTAGAATGTTGAATATTGGCCCCCACTCTCTTCTGGCTTGTAGAGTTTCTGCTGAGAGATCTGCTGTTAGCCTGATGGGCTTCCCTTTGTGGGTAACCCAACCTTTCTCTCTGACTGCCCTTAACATTTTTTCCTTCATTTCAACTTTGGTGAATCTGACAATTATGTGTCTTGGAGTTACTCTTCTCGAAGAGTATCTTTGTGGCGTTCTCTGTATTTCCTGAATTTGAATGTTGGCCTTCCTTACTAGGTTGGAGAAGTTCTCCTGGATGATATCCTGCAGAGTGTTTTCCAAGCTGGTTCCATTTTCCCCGTCACTTTCAGGCACACCAATCAGACGTAGATTTGGTCTTTTCACATAATCCCATATTTCTTGGAGGCTTTGTTCATTTATTTTTTCTCTACACTTCTCTTCTCTATTCATTTCATTCATTTCATCTTCAGTCACTGATACTTTTCATCTTCAGTCACTGATACTTTTTCTTCTAGTTGATTGAGTCAGTGACAAAAGCTTGTGCATTTGTCATGTAGTTCTTGTGTCATGGTTTTCACCTCTATCAGTTCTTTTAAGGTCTTCTCTCATTGATTATTCTAGTTATCCATTCATCCATTCTTTTTTCAAGGTTTTTAGTTTCTTTGCGCTGGTTATGTAGTTCCTCCTTTAGCTCTGAGAAATTTGATCAACTGAAGCCTTCTTCTCTCAACTCGTCAAAGTCGTTCTCCGTCCAGCTTTGTTCTGTTGCTGGAAATGAGCTGTGTTCCTTTGGAGGGGGAAATGCGCTCTGATTTTTTGAATTTCCAGCTTTTCTGCTCTGCTTTTTCCCCAACTTTGTGGTTTTATCTGTCTTTGGTCTTTGATGATGGTAACATACTGATGGGGTTTTGGTGTGGGTGTCCTTTCTGTTTGTTAGTTTTCCTTCTAACAGTCAGAACCCTCAGCTGCAGGTCTGTTGGAGTTTGCTTGAGGTCCACTCCAGACCGTTTGCCTGGCTGTCAGCAATGGAGGCTGCAGAAGACAGAATATTGCTGAACAGCGAGTGTTGCTGTCTGACTCTTGCTCTGGAAGCTTTGTCTCAGGGGTGTACACAGCCATGTGAGGTGTGAGGTGTGAGGTGTTGGTCTCCACCTAATGGGGGATGTCTCCCAGTTAGGCTACTCAGGGGTCAGGGACCCACTTGAGCAGGCAGACTGTCCATTCTCAGATCTCAACCTCCATGCTGGGAGAACCACTGCTCTCTTCAAAGCTGTCAGACAGGGACATTTACATCTGCAGAGGTTTCTGCTGCTTTTTGTTTAGCTATGCCCTGTCCCCAGAGGTGGAGTCTACAGAGGCAGGCAGGCCTCCTTGAGCTGAGGTGGGCTCTACCCAATTTGAGCTTCCAGGTGGCTGTATTTACCTACTTAAGCCTCAGCAATGGTGGGCGCCCCTCCCCCAGCCTCACTGCTGCCTTGCAGTTAGATCTCAGACTGCTGTTCTGGAAATGAGGGAGGTTCCATGGGGTTGGGACCCTCTGTGCCAGGTGTGGGACCCTCTGTGCCAGGTGTGGGATATATCTCCTGGTGTGCCATTTGCTAAGACCCTTGGTAAAGCACAGTATTAGGGTGGGAGTTACCCTATCTTCCAGGTGTTGTGAGTCTCAATTTCCTTTGGCTAGGAAAAGGAATTCCCTTCCCCCTTGCACTTCCCAGGTGAGGCGATGCCTCGCCCTGCTTCAGCTCTCACTGGTCGGGCTGCACTCGCACACCAGCACCGACTGTCTGACATGCCCCAGTGAGATGAACCTGGTACCTCAGTTGAAAATACAGAAATCACCTGTCTTCTGTGTCACTCATGCTGGGAGCTGGAGGCTGGAGCTGTTCCTATTCAGCCATCTTGGGCACACCCCCCATCATCTGTGTTTACAAAATGGTTTGAATGGATGAACAAATGAGCTAATGGACACAGTATAATTTTTCTCATGTTGTCCTTCACAACACTATAGAGAAATAAACTCATTAATTAAAACTCATTAATTAAAATATCCACTAATATGGACCAAACAAGACTAACATCTTTTCTTATTTCTCAGTTTGAGTGGTTGACTGAAATGCAATTAAGTCTCTTTGAGTATTTTGGTATGGTAACTAAGAAGCATTGGGTCAATGGTGGTCCATCTCTGAATATAAGACATAGATCTGATGACCCTTGAAGGCTTAGGTGGCACATCTGGGAAAACTGTTTTGACAAAATGGGACTCAGAATATGAACTATGCATGGAGGTCATAAAATTCAATCTATAGTGGCTAACTTCAAGGTTTAGCTTAATATCAAAATATCCAACATTCCAAAATGGAAAAGCTAAGGCTAAGAGGCCACACTAATCAGTACTTACTGGGGTCAGAAACATCCTGGGAATAGTCTTTCATGATGCAACTTAACTACATTCCTCAAATTCCAGCTTTCACACTTAGTATGTCATCTAGCTGCTCCAAACATCACTCTCACAGCTCCAAAACCAATAGCTACAGGCCTCAACCTTCCTTTATAGAGCACAGTTTAGGTCAGCTTAGATTTTCAGACAAGTCATTTCAACCAATAAGATGTCCTGATTCCCTAAGAAGGAGCACTTTTTCAATTTCCTATGGAGTTTACTTGGACTCCTTCTCCATATGCCATAGTTTACTCAAAAAATGGACCTAATCCAACAATCCCACTACTGGGTACCTACCCAAAAAAGGGAAGTCATTATATGAAAAGGACACTTGCACACACATGTTTATAGCAGCACAATTTGCAACTGCAAAAATATGGAACCAGCCTAAATGCTGATCAGCCAATGAGTGGATAAAGAAAATGTGAGATATATATGTATATACCATGGAATACTACTCAGCCATATAAAGTAATGAAATAACGGCATTCATGGCAACCTAGGTGGAGTTAGAGACCATTATTCTAAGTGAAGTAACTCAGGAATCAAAAACTAAATATCATAGCTAAGCTATGAGGACACAAAGACACAAAAATGATATAATGATATAATGGACTTTGGGGACTTGGGGGGTGAGAATTAAAAAACTACACATTGGGTACAGTGTACACTGCTCGTGTGATGGGTGCATCAAAATCTCAGAAATCACCACTAAAGAACTTGTCTGCTGTATCGCCACCACCTTTTCCACTCTGCCATGACAACTGCTGCCTCCTGCCCTGTAGCCCCCACCAACCCCTGTGTCACTGCTGCCTCGGGACCAACTGTATGATTAGGCCATAATCTTCAGGGAGTAAATACATTCCTCAGTTCTACGGTGTTCTTGGTCACACATTTATGGAGTTTCTGAAAGGCAGTGGAGATTACTGCCAGGCACAGTGCGATCTCTATGCAGACAAGTAAACTGTAGAAATTAATTACTACTCCACCAAGAAGCCCCTATAGGAGTGGTTATCCTGGACACAGAAGTGTTGAATTGAAATCCACAGAGCATTTTACAAGAGTTCTGACCTGAAAGGGGTAAATCTCAGTGCACTTCTTTTCTGTTTGTTGCCTCAGTATTACTGGATTGAAGAATTGCTGCTTCTTGTTAGGAGCTTCATTTCATTTATCATTACTTACAACTTCACACTCAAAGCACTGAGAATTTCAAGTGGAATATGTTGAAGTAGACTTCTGTTTCTTTGCATCATTTTTTAATTATTTCATAATCCTATTGAGTCTTCTTTAGCTAAATTTACACAGCTCGAATGAACCACCCAGCTCCTGTGGAAGTCACATACAAGAACATGAGATTTCCTATTGCACACAATCCAAACAATGTGACCTTAAATAAATTTATAGAGGAACTTAAGAAGTATGGAGTTACCACAATCGTAAGAGTATGTGAAGCAACTTATGACACTACTCTTGTGGAGAAAGAAGGTACCTATGTCCTCGATTGGCCATTTGGTGATGGTGCACCACCATCCAACCAGAGAGTTGCTGATAGGTTAAATTTCATAAAAATTAAGTTTCATGAAGAACCTGGTTGTTGTATTGCTGTTCATTGCATTGCAGGCCTTGGGAGAGCTCCAGTACTTGTTGCCCCAGCATTAATTGAAGGTGGAATGAAACATGAAGATGCAATACAATTCAGAGGATAAAAGCAGCGTGGAGCTTTTAAAAGCAAGCAACTTTTGTATTTGGAGAAGTATCATCCTAAAATGCGGCTGCACTTCAAAGATTCCAATGGTCATGTAAACAACTGTTGCATTCAATAAAACCGGGGTGCCTAATGCTCTTGGAAGTGGAACTTGAGTTAGGACCTAATTTGTTACACACATTAGCCAGCATGTTGGCTTAGCGAGTAGTCTAATGAAGCTTCCGTAGGAGTATTGACAGGCAGTTTTACCAGGCCACAAGCTAGACAGATTTGGCAACCTCTGTGTTTGGGTTACAGTCAACCTATTTGGACACCTGGCAAAAGATTCTTTCTGTCAGCATATAAAATGTGCTTGTCATTCGTACCAATTGACCTTTCCCAAAATCAGGCAGTATTGAGTTATGACTTATTTAAATCTATTTCCATGCCAGAATCTTATCGATACATAAGAAATTTAGGAAAATTAGGTACCAAAATACCCAGCACTATACTTGTATATTTTTTGCACCATACAGAACTAAAATCTCAGGAACTATGAACACTTTAGATTTTATGTGGTTTATTCCTTCAATCATTTCAAACATTGAAAGTAGGGCCTACATGGTGATTTGTCTGCTCACTTTATGTTTACGTCTCCCATATTCATACCAGTAGACATCAGGTTTGCTTAGCCATTGATATTTTTTTAACCAAGCCTTACAATGATTATTTCATGTATTTCTATAAATCTCACTTTGTGCTTTTATTAAAAACCTCCAGGCCAGGCACGGTGGCTCACGCTTGTAATCCCAGCACTTTGGGAGGTCAAGGCGGGCGGATCACGAGGTCAGGAGATCGAGACCATCCTGGCTAACATGGTGAAACCCTGTCTCTACTAAAAATACAAAAAATTAGCCAGGCATGGTGGCGGGCGCCTGTAGTCCCAGCTACTCGGGAGGCTGAGGCAGGAGAATGATGTGAAACCAGGAGGCAGAGCTTGCAGTGAGCCGAGACTGTGCCACTGCACTCCAGCCTGGGCAAAAAAAAAAAAAAAAAAAAAAAAAACCTCCATTTTGAAAATCTACATTGTACAAAAGCACATGTCTTTAATGTCTTCAGACAAAAAAGCCTTACAGTTAATTTAATGTTTGCACTCTGAGGTGCAGCTTAACAGGGAGGACCTGAGAAAAAAAAATGGGAGGGACCTATTAATTACTTTTAGCAAAATGTTGCCTTTGTCTTGTGCAGAACATGCAGAATATGCTCTTTAATTTAGTAAAATATTTTTAAAGGTAGAGATGCTTTGTTATTATAATCATAAACTTCCTGAAATGCTTGCATTTTTTTCCATACTTATCAGAAGTTGTTTACCAACTTATTTTTGTTTGAAAGTGTGATTTTTTTTCCTTCTCTTCCCAACCTTGCTTGCAAAAAAAGAAGTGGGTATCTGCTCATGAATTGAGCAGACATCTAATATTTTATATGCCTTTTGAGCTGTGTAACTTAATATTTGGATACTTGATAATTTGTTTTATTATATAATTGATAAAATGGTGATGTGTATTAACATTAGTTCAACCATATATTTATACTGTCTGGGGATGTGTGGTTACAGTACTGTGGGAGAAATAATTTGTCAGTGTTTACCAGCTTGTAAAAATGTAGTGCGAGAGCTTAAACATCTAAATAAATAATGAAATGCAAAAATAAAAGAACTTGTCCATGTAACCAAAAACCACCTGTTCCCAAAAAACTATTGAAATAAAATGAAATAATGGACCAAATCATTAAAACCCATACTTGAAACCCTGCTTAGTCACAATATGAAGTTTCTAGATATCTGAGAAGGCCCTGGCATGAAAACTGACAGGGAGGAAATTAAGAAAGAAACATGATCTCAAGTGGTTTGCTTAGTTCCCAGCCAACTTTTCAGGTTTTCATATGTAATAACTGCGAACATTTATCAGGCTTCAAGCAAGGGTGACTTAACACCAGATCCTGCTACAAGACAGTACACGGCCCAATTAAGTTAGCTTCCATGTCTCTAGGAAAATGACTAAGTCATACCTTCCATGTGGCAATAGATGGGTCAATCTGATCTCCATTTGACACTTAGTAAAGGCTGGTAAACTAAGAAACAAGTTAAAGTTGAAGAAAAGAAAGACAAAGTGCCTCCTCTCATTCCCCTCTTTCCCTTCACTATCCAACTGCTTTATCTCTCTTGCCCTCTCAGCTCTGCTTCTGGGTTGGGTTAGTAGCTTACTCATTTTTCAAAGGAGAATACTGCCTGCTGTAGAAAAAGGATATGGCTTTCTCAGCTCACTCATCATTGGAGTTTTTCCTTATTTCCCAACCTCTCCTGCGACAATTGCAATGAAGCATGGACATATGGCTCTTTGTTCTTTTTAAGCTGGGACTTGCAGGCTGCTTTCCATGCCAACTGCAAAAAGAGATGCTGTTTGGTCACCAAGCCTGCAGCCTCTCTGGGGGCCCCACTGCAGACAACACTGAATTAGCTCATTCAAATTTCCTGGAAGTCACATTACCCATTTGACAGGCAGTGCTCGGCTTTATTCTTATTCTGAACTTTTCTTCATACGCTCTTCACAAACCTGATCATGTTCCTTATTTTTTTTTCTTCCCCAGCATCATCTACTTTATTAATGATTATTTTGTGTAAAACTAGATGAAAAAAACTATGATAAACCTATGGCCACACAGGCAAGGGAGTCTACTAAGACAGAAATCTATGATTTCAAACTTCTCCTTCTGAGCCTCAAAAGATACTTTTGAGGCTATGGAGTGAAGTGGAAGCATGGAATGAAATGGAGAAACTGAGTCATAGACTTTGACATAGTGTCCTCTGCCTCTTGCCTAATACCTTGGGTGGCTGAGTACAGTGCATTGGGGAAACAAACAAGAGTCAGATGACTTCTCTTTGGATTATCTAATCCAATAATCAACGGGCTCTGTAATTTGAGAGATGCCTCCTCATCCATAAATAAAATGAAATGGTTGAACTAGATGGTCCCTGAGGTCCAGCAATGAAGTTCTGTGGCTCTGAATCTGAGTGGACTCATTATGTCTTTCAGAATTTACCTTGGTTGCACCTCCTTAGAAGTTTGCAGCAGCTGGTTCAGAATTGCTTTTTTTCCACAATGACTTGGAAAGAAGGAAATGGAGTTAGACACATAAAGTTTCTTTCACATTTCAGCACTTGAAGATTGACTGGAAAGAGGCTGCTGTGAACAGTCTCCACTTCCCTCAAGTTTCTACCCTGCCAGCCATCTTCTCCCTCCCAAGAGACAACAGCCTTCTTCATCAAGAAGATCAAGGCTACCAGGAAAAGCTTTTTCTAATCTCCACCTGCATGCCAACAACTCATAAATCTGCATCCACCCTCCACTCCTTCCTTCCAGTCTCAGAGAAAGATGTGTCCTTTCTTCAGTTTGTGTCTGCCACTAGTGCTTGGATTCCGACCCCCTTCCTCCTCGACCTCCAGAAAAGGGCTACTCTCTTGATTCCTCTTCTTTAAAATTGTCCTGGAATACAATTATTTTAACCTTTCTAGAAAAGGACATTAAGGACATAAAGTGGCCTTTTTCTTGCACTTAGGAGTAGAACCAAAACTGATTCTTTAAGATGATACTGGATTTTTGCATAAAGATATTGTTCAGAGCATTGTTCATTACACTACATAGCTTCCTCTATATGTAGTCCCCAGGAGAAATTTCTGTCCAGTATGATTACCTATGGCAGTTGTTCTCTTGAGAAGCTGTTTGTTTTCATCTTGTAAATAGAATAAACAATGTAACTTACCTACTTCCTTGTTTGTATTGATTCTGGGAAGCTCAGAACTAAAATGGTGGCCTCTCTCTAGCACTCTAACTCTAATGCACGGGCAATCACTTTGTCATTTTGTATACTGAATTTGCCACTGCCTTAGTCTTTTTTTTTTTTTTTTTTTTTTTTTTGAGGCTGGGTCTCACTCTGTCACCCAGGCTGGAGTGCAGAGGTGAAATCTCAGCTCACTGCAACCTCTGCCTCCCAGGTTCAGACGATTCTCGTGCCTCAGCCACCCAAGTAGCTAGGATTACAGGCATGCACCACCACGCCCAGCTAATTTTTAGATTTTTTAGTAGAGACAGGGTTCTACCATATTGGACAGGCTGGTCTCAAACTCCTGGCCTCATGTGATCTGCCCACATTAGCCTCCCAAAATGCTTGGATTAAAGCCATGAGCCACCGCACTTGGCCAGTCTTTTCTTATGTGTCCTCATTTTCCTTTTTAAATTCATATTTCTTATATTAAATTCTTGTATTATATGAACATATAAAATCCAACTTAAGTCCTACCTGCAAAAAGGTATGGCATAACTAGCACCTAAACAGATGAATAGATACTTCTTTCAGAAACCTTTAATTTAGAAATATGTATCAAAATATATAAGAATTTCTCTAGGCATGGAAATAAAATTCAGATGAGTTAATGAATGAATGGATGAATGAATAGGATAAATGAAAGAAAGTAAAACTAAGAAAGGCATTGGAATAAGCCTTAGAAAAAGATTCCTTAGATTTGAGTTTTATTGTAATATTGGCCACAATAAAGTCTTGAAATATTATAAGCCACTCAAATTAATCTCATAAAGATTCTCTAATAGCTCCCCCAGAATGCTACAGATAGGAGCGGTTACTACTGCATAGGATATCTTCATTACATATCCTTATCAAAACTACCTGTGGCAGACTAGGCTACTAATGAAAGAAAAAAATGTGATTTTTATCAAT
Organism: Macaca fascicularis; assembly: GCF_037993035.2. Lineage (NCBI taxonomy): Eukaryota > Metazoa > Chordata > Mammalia > Primates > Cercopithecidae > Macaca > Macaca fascicularis. The sequence continues at coordinate 34,150,597 of NC_088375.1, read as the reverse complement.
TTGCTGACCAAGGATCAATGATCATGCAGAAAGGTACAGAAATGACAGAATTAGGGATGATGACTTTTTCCATTATATTAAAATCTATGGAAAAGGGCTAGAACAAACTATTGAACAGAATACTTACATATAATTACAAGCATTTAATAAAAGTATTAGGTGCCACATTAAGTTAGTCTGATTAATTGCCATTTTAATATTGGACTGTGAATACCTCATAATGCTACCCTATTTTCACTGTTAATGGTTAGGTTATTAAACAAATGACAGTTATTATCACGGTTATTATCCTAAACCTTCTTATAGATGCCAGATGCCAATTCTCTGTGACATTACGTCCCCGTATAATATACTCTCTCTACTGGTCTCACTACCCATCTTTCAAGAACAACCTGAAATCCCATTCCCTCCCAGATTGAGTCCTTCTAGTCAGAAAGCACTCAATATAGAAATGATTCTTAGAATGATTATTTTGATGATGGTGTGCAGGGTTAATTTGGGGTTAACATGGAGGGAGCCCGGAAGTAGAAAGACAAGTTGGTTAGTTATCATAAAAATTCAGACTTAGAGGGCTAAAGATAAGTAAAGATAGCACTTGGTTTTATTATACTCAATATTGCAATTATATGCATACATGTCTGTCTCTCCCACCTGAACTCTGAGGACAAGAATCATACCCCTAGTGTCTGCTACTGTGTCTAAATCGTAGTAGATATTCAATAAATGTTTATTATAAACTGAATGAGTAAATGAATAAATAAATAGAATGAGATGCAAAAAAAGCCATTGTGACTCTTTTTAAAATTATTTTCTATTGGCTCCTCAGCAAAGCAGAGGAAAGTGAAAACCTATATTAAAAAGAGAACAGGGCCATTTTACTATCTTAATCATCACCACTCTTCCCCAGACCTTGGATGTGCTCCAGGTTGTTGATGTTCCTCATAAAACCTGCTGCCCAGAACTGTGCAGATTCCAGACAAAATCTGACCAGGACTGTGTCTAAGGGGAGCATCTCCTTCAGCAATCTGTACTCTTTCTCCTTTTTAACAGAGCCCAAGATTGTTGGATATTTTTAACGGCCACATCACACTTTGACCTCACATGACGCTTACAGCCACCCAACACCCATGATTATTTTCCTATTTAATGCTGCAAACATAGGTCTCCACCAGCTTGGTTTACACATTTTTTATATCCTAAACTCTAATTTCATTCCTATAAACCCTACCCCCCAACACACACACACACAACTTTGAAGCATTAATTCAGCAGGCAATTCTGAGTACCTACTGGTACTGAGCACAACTAGGAGACATAGGCATTCCTAGAAATGGCTATGGAATAGGAGACATAGCCATTCCTGAAGAATACATCTGCCTGAAAACAGAGTACAGTAGAGAGGACGTGCTCATTGTACTCAGCTTTATGTTTTCACACTCAAATAGGAAAAAGGCCTCTGAGGGGAGATAGGGCACAGATTCCCTATGGGGCAGGATGATTCATGTCTCATGCTTTCTGCCTCATGATGAATCCTTATTACTATATAAGGTATGATCCTGCCCTTGTAAAATTCCATACTGAGATAAATACCTTTTTCACATCTCCTCTTCAATTACCTTAACGTCTTCTTGAGAATATCCATCATCTCATCAAATCCACCACTGAATCCAATGCAGTGTCTCACCAAACACTTTCACTTATGAAGTATCTTTAAGTCACAAGGCACTTTCAACAAGCATTATCTCATGTGAATTTCACAATATCCCTCTGAGGTAGACAGGGCAGTTAGCCACTTCTTTACACATCCTCCACAGATCCCACTCTACCACAGATGGCCCTCTGTAGCCCAAGTCTTGGAAGCTTCACAGCTCATTGAGAATGGCCTAATGAGCTCTATGTCTCCTGTCTTCTCCAACCACTCTCTGCCTAGCTCATTCAGTTCAGGCACGCTAGCTCCTTCCTGTTCCCTCTGCCTAGAATAAGTCTAGATTCCATGTGGCTCACTACCTTGCTTCCTTCAGATATATGCTCAAATATAATCTTTTCAGTAAGATTTTCTACAGATACACTTTACCCTGCTTCCACGGCAAGTACTCTCTGTTTCCATTATTTCTGCTGAATTTCTTTCTCTAGCACTTACCACTGTCTGGCCTATGATGTACACACTTGTTTATTCATTGCCGTTCTTACAGTTCATAGATTGTAAGCTCCGTAAGAGAAGAAAAATTTATTTTCATTACAGTATACCACACTGCACTACAAAACCTAAAACAGTGTCTGGCCTAGAACAGGTACTCAGTGAACATTTGTTGAATATGAATGAATGAATATGAATAAGCAAATAATTAAATTATGTGACTACACTGGAGCAAAAACTATAATCTAATTCTTCTTGTTTCTAGTTTCCTAGTTCTTTTCACAGTGCAAAAATAATTTTTCTAACCATTTCCGACCTGCTACCCTTTTCTATCTAGATTACTATAGGAACTTACTAACACATCTTCCTGCCTCTAGGCTCGCTGGTCCGTAACACTGATTCTGGATACCGCCTCCAGATTAGTTTTCTGAATAATTAGTCAAATATTCAATATTCAATGGCTTAAGACTTCTGTTTCTAGTATAAAGGGTTTAGAATTCCTGATCATCCCTCCACTGAAAACAACTAAAACCAGTGAATATACAAAAATAAATTTTAAATGCATTGTAAAGTTGGAAAGAAATTAAAGGATATCTTCAGACTCCACATACAAAGTAAAAACAGGAATCTAGAAAATAAATATTTTCTGAAGCCACTAACTTGTATGAGGGCTCTCCCTATTCCTAATGCCCAAGAACTTCTTTGACAGCCTTTTGAGAATCTTGGATAAAAAAGGGCTTATCAAGATAGGGTGTTCGATAAGACAGCCTCACATAAAGCCAGAATTCCTGAGGACTGCACTGTCAATAAAACAGAGTACCAAAAATATTAAAAATTAAAAAGCCCGCTTTATCAAGAGGTACAGCAAGAAAACCTGTATTCCTTGGCCTTGACTCAAAATATAGGGGGAAAATCTTCCCTGACAATTACAGCTATGAGCCAAATATCACAGATTTGCACCTCAAATTCATAAGATGGTATGGTCTAAGAAATTATGCCGATAATATATTTTAAAGTGGTTTTATGCAGGTAGTGCCCTAGGCAATTGCCAGAAGTAATACAGCATATATTTAACTCAGGTTGGAAAGAAATTGAACAGATAAAGTTTTAAGGAACATGGACTTACAATCAAAAATCACATATGAAGAAACAAAACACTGTGAGGAAGAGCAAGCAGTAATAACAAATAACAGAATCAGACTAGCTGATGTAAAATATTTTTAAATGCTTAATGTTTTCAATTAAATTTTTTCTTTTGAAATAAACTGTAGATTCGCATTGTAACAAATATTACAGAGTAGCCTTGTATACATTTTACCTGGTTTCCTTCAATGATGATATATTGAAAAACTATAATACAATACCACAACCAGGATACTGACATTGATCCAATCCATCAATCTTGTTCAGATATCTCCAGTGTCACTCATACTTGTTTGTGGGTGTTTTTATTACTTATGCAAGTTCATGTATGCACCACTTTAACATGCTTTTAAAAATAAAAAAAGCATATCCAAAGGATGAATTAATAACAAAAATAAATAAAAAATGGCTAGGCAGATGCGACAAAGAACTAAATATAACTTATGGAGATTAAAAGTACACTAATAAAAATTAACAGTTTATTGGTGGGTTGTAAAAGCCGGTTAGCCAAACCTAAAGAAAGAGTCGGCTGGGCAAATACAAAAACAGCTATTCAAATGCAGCACAGGACAGCAGAGACATGGAAAAACTGAAGAGATATTAGAGCACACGGAGGACAGAGGGAGAGGTAGTAATATATATTTAATAGAAAGTCCAACCAACTTAAGTGTCCATCAGTGGATGACTGGATAAAGAACATGTATATATACATGATGGAATAATATTCAGCCACAAAAAGGAATGACATCTTCCATTTGCAGCAACATGAATGAAACCGAAGGTCACATATTAAGTGAACTAACTCAGGCACAGAAAGTCAAATGCTGCATGCTCTCACTTATATGTGGGAGCTAAAAAAGTTGACCTCACAAAGGTAGAGGGTAGAATGATAGATGCTAGAGGCTAGGAAGTGTGGGTGGGTGGAAACAGATATGAAGAGAGGTAGGTTAGGTACAAACATACAATTAGATAAAAGCTATAAGTTCCACTGTTCAACAGCAGAGTAGAGTGACTACAGTTAACAGCAATGCATTGTATATTTTAAGGCAACTGGGAGAGAGGAGCTTGAATTGTTCTCAACACATAGAAATGATAAACTCAGAGTGATGATACCTCAAAAACCCTGACTTAATCATTATACATTCTATACATGTAACAAAATATTACATGCACTCAGTCAATACATAAAATGTTACGTATCAATAAAAATAAATATAAAAATAATAAAAAGAAAAAGAAAACACATATATCTGTTAAAACAGACACGTATATATCCATATATCATTCATGGTTCCTAACTGCTTATGGTTCAAATCCCTCAGCCCAAAATCTAGGGACTGTTGTCCAGTATAACTTTTCCAGTTTTCTTCCTCACTTTTCTCTAAGAAATTTTCCTCCTTTCAAGCTGTTCTTTTTAGAGTGGCCTTAACATGTTTGCACATCTGTACTTTGGTTCATGTAATTGACCTTTCTTCTGCTCTCTACTGTACATATTTTAAGAAACTCAGCCAGGCACGGTGGCTCATGCCTGTAATCCCAGCACTTTGGGAGGCTAACGTGGGCAGATCACAAAGTCAGAAGTTCAAGACAAGCCTGGCCAATATGGTGAGACCACATCTCTACTAAGAATACAAAAATTAGCCAGGCGTGGTGCCACACACCTGTAGTCCCAGCTACTCGGGAGGCTGAGGCAGAAGAACCACTTGAACCTGGTAGGCGGAGGTTGCAGTGAGCTGATACCACACCACTGCACTCCAGCCTGGGTGACAGAGCAAGACTCCATCAGGAAGGAAGGAAGGAAGGAAGGAAAGAAGGAAGGAAGGAAGGAAGGAAGGAAGGAAGGAAGGAAGGAAGGAAGGAAGGAAGGAAGGGAGGGAGGGAGGGAGGGAGGGAGGGAGGGAGGGAGGGAGGGAGGGAGGGAGGGAGGGACTTCTATAAAGTATTTCATAACCCCTAAGCCCATAGTAGTTATCCTTTCCTTCCCCTCATTCTCCAAGAATGCATTCTCTGAAATAATCATTACATAGTTAAAATCAACAAATATTTAGTTTTTAATCCACTATAGGCTAAACATTTTGCTGGTGTGTAAGACCTATACTTAACAAACAATATAGAATGGCAGTTGGAAAAATAAGCTCTGAAGTTGGAGTTTAACTTCTGTCTGCTACTGCATAATAGTTATTTGACTATCTAAATCTAAGCATAAAATACATATAATCAAAATATTTACTTTTTGGAGCTATGGTGAGCATTAAATAAAATAATCCATGCAAAATGCTTTGTTTCATTGGTATTTTATATACATATATATGTGTGTGTGTATATATATATTTATATATATATATAATATTATATATAATTTTACTATGAACCAGGTACTTTACTTGGATATCCTAGCATATTTGGGTTTGAAATCTAAACCATGCAATTCCAAGACTAAAATTAGCATTAAAATTCAGTAGGAGTTATATCACCAAGAATACCAGGGTCTAAGGTCTAAAGAAAAGCACATTACCAGAAATTAAACATGCCAGAAGTTTCATCCTTAAGAAGTAAAGATGAAAAACCAGCTCATTCGGCCGGGTGCAGTGGCTCACGCCTGTAATCCCAGGACTTTGGGAGGCCGAGGTGGGCGGATCATGAGATCAGGAGATCGAGACCATCCTGGCTAACATGGTGAAATCCCGTCTCTACTAAAAATACAAAAAATTAGCCGGGCATGGTGGTGGACGCCTGTAGTCCCAGCTACTCGGGAGGCTGAGGCAGGAGAATGGCGTGAACCCAGGAGGCGGAGCTTGCAGTGAGCCGAGATTGTGACACTGCACTCCAGCCTGGGCGACTGAGCCAGACCCCATCTCAAAAAAAAAAAAAAGAGAGCTCATTCTACTCCGAGCAGAGTCGACATCAGCTGAGAGAGGGTTGCGGACCTGTAGCCCTGAGGAGCCCTCCAGCTATCCTGCTCTTTTGGCCACAGTTTCTTAAACCCAAGGCTGGCCAGAAACCTATGACTTCTGAACTAACATGTAAAGATGAGTTAGGCCAGTTGACATTGACTATCTTTAGAATTTGAACCAAGGTACTGTGAGAAACTGTGGCAACTAGCAATAGGATAAAAATCTGAAGGGAAAAATTCTATGAGATAAATTACGAGCCAGAGCAAGCTGAAGCAACGGTTTAAACTAAAGCTATAAGGAAGCAAAAACTATGAGTAATCTAGCAGATTGCTAATGAGACATGAATGGTGCAAATTAACTAAGACGTAGCGAAATATGTAGGCTTTGAGAGAGATGGAGCTCCTGACTGCCACAGTCTCTGCAACTCTCTAGCTCCACTTCCAGCCCATATGTAATTTTACAATAAATCCATTTTCTGCAGTGAACATGAGTAGGTCTGTTCCTTACAATTGCAAAATCCTAACTAAAATGCTTGACAAGGATCTTGCCTAATCTGTAACATCATGCCCAAGAGATCTTGTATTCCTTTTTTGGAATCTGGTCTTTCTCTCATTCACTGACTCCCTAGGTAAAGAGGATTCATGTTATAAATACTTTCTGGCTATTGTAGCTGTGTTTATGCTCATCAAAATTTACTCCATGTTTCAGATTTTTGGAGCCTCCTGGGGGCCCAGTTACTCAAATAACAAGTTAATGAAGAAAATGGCTTAAAGCCATTCCCTCCTTAGCTAACATGTTCACACTTCCATAAGTATTGTCAGTTATTTTACTTACTAGATCTAAATGGGGCAGTGCTACCACAGTGATGAGACCAGTAGAGAAGTTGACTAGAGTGTAGTTTCTGAATACCCTTCTTTTCCCATACATAGTATTATACTCTGCCTACAAATTTTTACCCTCCTAAAACCCTTGAGCTACATTGTCATTTCCCCATGTCATTGGTTTTCCATCTACATATAGATATATATTTATATATGTACACTAATTCATTTTAAAAATATCAAATGTGTTCCAAGAACTATGAACAAAGAAACTAAAGTCTTGTGCAAGAGATAGACAGGAGTGGGAAGTTACAGTATGGTATAATAAATATGTATTTAAGGAAGGGTTGGCCATTTTTTTCATAAAGGGCCAGATAGTAAATATTTTAGGCTTTGTGGGCCACGTGGTCTTTCTTTTAACTGCACAACTCTGCCACATGAAAGCAGCCATAGACAATATGTAAACAAGTGAGTGTAACTGTATTCCAAAATAATTTTTTTTACAAAAACACATGATAGGCCAGATTTGTTCCATGGTCCATAGTTTGCCAACCACTGTACTAGAGTAAGAACATTCCTTTCTTTAACAATTATTTATTGAATACTTAGTTCCTTTTGCTGTTGTAGGTGTTAGAGTATAATAGTCAGCCAAACGTATAAAAACCCCTTCCCTGGTAGAATTTACATTCTAGTGGAGAAAATGAATATTAAGCAAAATAAACAAAATAGCATGTTTGTGATAAATTCTAAAAAGAAAAATAAAGCAGGGGAAGAATTCATAAAGAGCCAAGACAGTGTGTACAATTTTACGTGAGGTCTCCAGGGAAGGCCTCACCTAGAAAGCAACTTTGAAAAAAGACCAGAAGAAAGTGGGAAAGTTAGCCATGTAGAAATCTGGAGGAAGAATATTCCAGAAAAGTGAAAAGCCACTGAAAAGGTCACATAGTAGGAGTATGTCTGGCAAGTCAGAAGGCCAGTGTGGTTGGAGTGCAATAAGGAGCATGGTAAGAGGTGAAGCCACAGAAATGACTGATGCTATATGACCGTATAGATCAGTCATGCTGTTAGCTTTGACTCTGAATAAGCTGGTAAACTGCTGGAGAATTAGGGGGAGAGGAATGACTTGATCTGAGTTATACCGTGATAGGATTACTCTGACTGTTGTGCTAAAAATAGACTCAAGGCAATAGTGCAAGGGCAATAGTGGGATACCAGTTAAAAGACTATTGCAATAATCCAGGTGAGTGAAGATGGGGACCTGGATTACGGTGGTGGCTACAGGGGGATGAGAAGTGATTCAAATGAGGTAGCTAATTTGTATTTGAGGACAACAGAATGCTCCAAGAATTAGGAAGGGACATCCTAGTTGAGACTTGAAGGATAAGTAGTAGTTGTTTAAGTGTTTGGCTCTGGAAATCAGATCCACAACCATTGGACAGCGTTCTGGGTAGGCAGTGAGAGAAACCTTGGAGTTGAAATTAATAATAGATCAGGAGCTTCCTCCAGAGGCTGGTGCTCTGATGGAACCTCAGAAAAACCCCTGACGGCCACGCTAACTACATGTGCCACCCGCTACCCACTCGACAACTCTGACATCAAGGGAATGAGGGCCTGGTTAGGGGAAGACCGACCAACAAGATTTCATTTATAACCAGTCACTGAAGTCATTACAAACAAGAGTCCAAGAAAAGGAAAAAAGAAAGAAAATGTGTAAGTGTGCAGCTGTCTTTCAAACTCTTAGGCTTAAATCCTAGGAAGGAACCTCTAAGTGAAATCATCTGAGACAGACTGGCATCTGGCCAAGGCACCAGGGCTAGCACCCCAACTCCTAGGAAAAAGCCGAAGTATTTTGAACAACTGAGTATAGTTGGAGACTGGGGTCTCTCCTGAAAAATTTCTAAGAGGAAATATTTTTAACCCAGACAGACTACACGGCTCACTCACCAGTCTGTCTATTTGGGTAGGAAATAAACTATGAAAAGGAGAAAAACATCCACCCTGCCCCACCCCCCACTAACCTGAGAAGGAAAGTCCACTAAGTCAGGTGAACAGAAAAACTTTGGATTTCATTTGCTCCATAATACAGTGCCTATTGGAACTGTGGAGAAACTGGCTTGTAGGAAAATAAATAAGAGACATTTCTGTTTGTAGGTAAACTTACTGTGCTTATCTATGGAACCTCCTCTTATTTCTTTCCTTCTATTCCCGTTGCCAGTTGACGTGACCATGAGAAGGTGACACTCGCTCTAGAGTTCACACTGCCTGTGAATTTTGAAGTGAGGGAACTGACAGTTTTTTGCTGTTTAGTTTTAAAATTTCTCCTCCATTTCTTTTCTTCCTGCCCTCTTCTACCCCTTATGCTTATTTTCCCTGCGTGTGTTTTTTTTGGCTTCAGGGACCTTTGAATCTCAACTTCAAAAGAAACCTATAATGAAGCCTGGCTGATGTTTAACAGACCAGCCACTGCAAGAGCCCAGCCTGACCATGCCTTTGGCTCAACAGCCTACGAGTGTGAGCACAGCTAATCCAAGGCATCCAGGTCTGTGCAGCACCAACTTCTCCACCTGTTCCCTTTGATGCCATGTGCCTCTGCCTTCCTGTCCCAAGAAACACCCTTTCTAGTGTATACCTGCAGACACCACTCTCTGCCATATCCCCCAGAACAATTCCCAGCCACCCTCTTGAGGACCTCTATAGAGGGAAGTATGCCATGGGCAAGTATTGCTATGTATAAGAGTCCTCTGCCCTTGAACTCCCCAGTGAAACCTCAGGAAATGAGGCAAAGAAGAGACAATGAGTTGCCAACATATAGAGATGTTAGCCCATCACAGGCTTCAGAAACAAATATACAGAAAACAAATATACAGTATCCCCATTGTCTGCTTCAGAGCATGGTCAGACACTAAATGATTGATCCTTGTTCAACTATTTGTTTTTATTTGGAGACTTTTCTTCACATTATAGCAATATTATGAGATCTGAGATATAGAAACCAAAAAAGAGAGACAAGCAGAGTTCCAGACTTAGTGAAATACTTGCTCAACTCTATTGTGAAAAGGAGAGAAAGCATGGGATGGAAAGTAGGTGCAGCAGCAAAGAACTGTAACTCTGAGACATAATTTTAGGGAGAAATGTGACAGAAACAATTAATAACCAAAAAAAAGTTGAAGCCTGCAAAGGTCAGGGAAGACAGGTTCCCCTGAGGGTACAGAAATTCCTTTGGGCTCGGCTCCCTAGTATGCACCACAGGGAACAGTCAATGACATTTGTGATTTTACTGAAGTGGACACTCAACACCCTTCCTTCCCTTAATTCTTGCAGATCATCTCTCAGGGAAGCTACTATGTAGAAACAGACATCTGGCTTATGTAGCCCTGCTTAGTTCCAAGTTCCTTTATCTTGGTAGGTCTGTTCAACTGGCTGGGTAATGTATCTATAATTCATATCTCCTCCTGACCAGTCCAGAGCCTGATAAGTACTCTCCCTTTGATAGGCTCATCTGGGTTACAGATGTTTGATGCTGAATTCTTCAGGCTTTCTCTCCTCTCAGAGCATTTGGGAGAGGAACTACTTTGGGCTAGATTTGTGGTTTCTTGCTGGGGGTGGTGGGAATGCATCTTGGTTTGTTTTGTGATGCCAGAGCAGAATACATGAGAATGGGTAATTTATGAAAAAGAGAGATTAATTTCCTACAGTTCTGGAGGCTGTAAAGTCCAAGGTTGAGGGGCCTGCATCTAGTGAAGGTCCTTTTGCTTCATCATCCCATGGCAGAAGACAGAAGTGCAAGAAAGCAGGCACGAGAGAGGGGTAGCAAACTCATCCTTTTATCAGAAACTCACTCCTGTGATAACAGCATGAATCCATTAATGAGGGCAGAGCTCTCATGACATAACCATCTCTTAACATTTTCACCTCTCAACACTGTTGCTTTAGGGATTAAATTTCTTTTTTTTAAATTTATTATACTTTAAGTTCCAGGGTACATGTGCACAACGTGCAGATTTGTTACATATGTATACATGTGCCATGTTGGTGTGCTGCACCCATTAACTGGTCATTTACATTAGGTATATCTCCTAATACTATCCCACCCCCCTCCCACCCCATGACAGGCCCCGGTGTGTGATGTTCCCCACCCTGCGTCCAAATGTTCTCATTGTTCAATTCCCACCTATGAATGAGAACATGCGGTGTTTGGTTTTCTGTCCTTGGGACAGTTTGCTCAGAATGATGGTTTCCAGCTTCATCTGTGTCCCTACAAAGGACAAGAACTCATCTTTTTTATGGCTGCATAGTATTCCATGGTATATATGTGCCACATTTTCTTAACTTTGGGAGACACATTGGAACCACAGCAGGAAGACTGAACAGGATTTGGGAAGTAAGGAGAGTTGTTCATACATCAATCCTTGCACTCAAATGTTAGTGATCTATTTGTAGGTCTGTCCCCCACTTTCTACTACTCTCCCCCAACCCTAAACTGTGAGCTTCTGGTGCTTCCACTGTGAGTGGAAAGACTCTGTGCCTGGAGCACTCCGCTCAATAGATGCCTGGCAAAGCATTTGTCAAAGTTGAGTCCCTTCAGAGTAACAGTATAATGGAATTGTGAGCTTGAGCTCTGTGATTTAACTGTAATAATAGGCAGGCTCTACAAAGGCAATCTAGTTCAGAGACTAACTCCACCAAGTCACAGGACCTTATGGAAACCCAAAGATCTATATCTCTATGAATCAAAAGTCCTTTCAAACAATCTAAGCCATGGCAAAGAAAAGCCATTCCTCATGTTCTGCTCTTAATGCCTCAGCCTGGATTTAAACCCAGAGAATTTAGATAAAATTACTGAACTTCTCTAAATTGTTAGCCCTTTCCATTTCCGTAGTCTTTACATGTGTCCCTCTGCCATGCCTGGCATATCATAGAAGCTTGATAAATAATTACTTTTCAAAATATTGCTCTTGCCAAGAGTCATAAAAAATTAATATTTTTATAATAAAAATTCAGCACAAAAAATAGGATAGGGAAGGCAGAGAAGACCGACACATGAAATAAGTATAAGAGAGCTGAGAAGAAAGCCTCTCTCCTCCACTATGTTTCTGCCTTCAAATTTCTTTTTTCAAAAGAGAAAATTCATAGATAATTATTCTTTCTCAGATAATCATAGGTAGAGATTTAAAAGTGTGGTTTCTACTGTGAATAAGCATTAGACATTTAAGGAAAGTCACCAGCATAAAGGACAGTCATTAATTTAAAATACAATAAAAAAAGAAAAGTTGACTTCAGAGGTATCAGATATAACACACACAAAAAAATTTCCAAATGAATCACGTTTTTATCTTTGAAAATGTCTGTCTTAAAATTTTTTAAAATTATATTAAAAATAATCAAAGAATAAGAAGGTGTTAAAGGTATGATTGTTAAAATATAAAAGTAAATAAAAGCATTGAAAGACTCAAAGAAATCTCAAAAAAAAAAAAAAAGTAGAACAAACTAACAGAGAACGTAGGAGAGAAAAGAGACAGTGAGTTCAGTAGATTCATCCCCAGGAGTATCAGGGGTAACAAAGAGAATAGAGAAAACTGAATGAAGAAATATCAAAGTAACAATTTAAGAGATTTTTCCAGAGACAAGGGGCATAAGTGTCCAAACTGAACAATGTTCAACAAAAGAACAATAAAAGTCAATCCCTAAAAAATAATCTTACAAATTCCTAGAGTAACAAGGCTAAGATTCTAAAAGAATATATAAATATATATATGTGTGTGTATATATATACTCACACACCTATAAAAGTACACACAATTATCAGAACAGACGCTAGAAGTAATTAATGAACTTCTTCATAAGTTTGAGATAAACTGTTTTTCAATTCAAAATTTTATACCGTCAAACTATCAGTTTTGTATGAAGGTAGAACAAAAACATTCTGAGAAGTGCATTTTCAGAAAAGATTACCTAAAACATCTTTTCTTACAAATTTACTTGAGGATGCTTTCCAGTAAAATAAGGTAGTAAATTAAGAGATATTCATGTAATTCAGGACACAGTGGCTCTATCCCCCAAAAAAACACATTGAAGAGAAGTCCCAGGATGACAACTGTGCAGCAGACCTAAAGATAACTGGCCAAGATTGGAAGAAGAGAATACAATTAACTAGAAGGGAGAGCTCTAGAGGAGTGTAAAAAACATTTTTTGAAGGGTAAAGAAGAAGAGTTTTATTTAGTGTTAGAACACTTCAGAGGAGGGGAACATTTTTATAAATTTATTCTACAAATTAGCCGGTAAAATAAAGCATTTGAAAGCAATCAAGAATATCAAGAAAGAATAAAAGAAGGAAGGAAGGAAGGAAGGAAGGAAGGAAGGAAGGAAATAAATAGAGACTCAAGGGGTTGGGCTGGGAATGGGAAGAAGCTGTGCAAGAAAAGAAATATAATAATAGAATAGTACTTTGTTCTGCAACAAATAACATTTCACAGTCATAATACTATAATACATACAATTGATTCAACAAAAATAGTAAAGTAATTATATGGAAGGATGTAAGGACAAGGAAGGAGATAATGTAAGGGAGTTAGTCCCGTCTCTATCTTAAGAAATCAATGGATAATGTTTAAAATTGATGAACCAAGCAATATAAATACAATATTTGGAGGTGTACAGGAAACTACCAGAAAAAAAAGGTGAAAAAAATAGATATAGTAACCTGTGCAAAGCAAGGACAGAGTGTGGAGAAGGATGGGGAAGAGTTAGGCAGGTGACTGATTTTCTTCCTTCTGTCTTTTGGTATAATTTGATATTTTAAACCATGAGCAATTTTCACTTTGAGTTAGTATTTTTAACTATCAAAAAGTATAAATATTTCCTTTGTATTCCACAAAGCAGGTTTTATATGTGGGGCTAAAAGAGTCACTTATGAATAAAGGTTCAAAACACTACTGGGTCTATAAATAGAAGGAGTGAGTTCCTCTTCTGCAGGCAGTGAGGTAAGTCATAAACACCCAGATAAGGGCAGTGTGATAGGAATTTAGAGAAAGAAAGGGAAATTCTGAGGAGAACAATACCTGGGTACCTTGAAAGACAGCTCTCTCAGACAGGGCAGGAGGTCATTACTATAAACTGGGAGACCAGACTTTCTCATTTCTCCGGGGGATCCTAAGTGTTGCTAACCACTGCTGTTAGTGAGGTTTAGCTTCTGTTTGAGGTTACCAAAATCTAAAAACCAAACCCAAACATAATTTTCTTTTCTTCTTCTTTTTTTAAATTATACTTTAAGTTCTGGGATACACATGCAGAACATGCAGGTTTGTTACATAGGTATACACATGTCATGGTGGTTTGCTGCGCCCATCAACCCGTCATCTACATTAGGTATTTCTCCTAATGCTATCCATCCCCTAGCCCCACCACTCCCTGACAGGCCCCAGTGTGTGATGTTCCCCTCCCTGTGTCCATGTGTTCTCATTGTTCTAAACAGAATTTTATTATACAAATAGTTCTGATAATTTGATTAGTTCTCTTTGCATCACTATGTAAATAAAGACTTCCTATCTGTCAGCCTTAATAATAAGAACTAATGTTATTTTAGAACTATTTGTGTACATTGAAAACTTTAGAGCTACTTTCCTATACTTTCATTTGATTTACAAAATAACCTGAAAATACTGATAATGCAAGGTATTACTGCAATCATCCTTACTTCATAGAGAAGACTTCTGAGTTTCCAAAAGTGACTTGCGTAACTTGTAAACCTAGTTAAGTAGTGAGGACTCCAAAATTTAATCGTGTCCCTTGATTCCAAATCGTATACTCAGTCTTTTACACCACATGCTTAAAGTACAGGCCACTCTATTAGTGGTAACTCATACCAAGAGGACTTCCCACACACAGGGGTACCAGGAACTACTTGTACAAATGGTGTCCAACACAAAAGCAGCCATCAAGACATTGGGTGGGAGCTGAGATCCTGTTCCCCCAACTCCCACCAGCCCTGTACCCTAGGTCAGGTAAGCCTTTTCATAATTTGAACAAAGGCACCAGTTGTGTACTGGGGATACCTTGTCCACAAACACATATTAACAAGTTCACTAGTTACCTACCTACTTTCTTACCCTCCTCTATTATGTCCAACCCCTGCATCAGCCATCAAATGAGAATCTTCTTATGGCTTCTGTCTCAGAACAAGAGACACATCAGATCCATTTATTCATCAACTTAAACAACTAAATGTCAGCTGCTATTCTAGGCCTTGGGAATATAGTAGTTAACAGAATAGATAAGAGCCCTGATCTCATGGAGCTGATATTCCAAATAGGGGAAAAACAGACAAATACATGAATGTGAAAGAAAAAATATCAGAAGTACTAAGTGTTAAACAGGAAATTTAAATTAGTTGATGTAACAGTAATTGATAGCTGCTTTAATCTGAGGGATTAGGAAAGGCCTCCCAGGTGGTAACATCTAAGTAGGCATTTGAATGACAAGAGAGAGCCCACCAAGGGAATATTAAGGAAAAGAGGATTCCAAGAAGATGGAACAGCAAATGCAAAATCCTGAGGGCAGAAAAAAGCTTGATCTGTTCAATGGAATAGAATCAAGTCAGTGAGGCTGTGCTATGTGGGTGGGGATGGAGAGGCAGACAGGGGGCAGATTGCATTAAGAGCCTGTGTGTCAGGTAGGGGATTCAGATTTTATTCTGAGTGCAGTGGAGGAAAAAATCTTAAGACGAGAAATGACAGTATCCAACTTACCTTTTTCAAAAGATCCTTCTGGATGCTGCACAAAGAATGGAATTTAATGGGGCAACAGTGAAAGATCTCAGTCACCTAAAGGAGACTAGTGGCTAGCTGTCACACGAAACTTTACGAAAGTGTTGAACTGCTTAGACTAAAAAGACCTAAGACCTTTTCACAGATCTGTATTACTTTGCCAAGACCCTAAGACTATAGGAAGTATTGTCACGTGTAATAAGTATTGACTGGTTTCTATGTCTGGATACCTTGTTCATTCTCCACGAAGATTTCCTGGCCTCCTCTGGTAGAGCAAGTTGTTCAGCTTTCCTGTGCCCCAAGTATCTGGTACATATGCCTACACTGTGTACACAGCTTTCTGCACCACAAATAGTGAGTTCTGTGAGGGCTGTCTCTTGTCTCAGTCATCTGTGTTCCTAATTACCTAACAGAACACCTAGCACTTCACAAAAGCTTAATACTGTCTGATGGGGTGGATTAATGTTGTATTCAGGGACTGTGTGAACACATTTGTCTCCAAAACCAAACAGATAAAATGATGTTAGAAATGCACCCTACAAGTAGGACACCCCAAACCCCAGTCCCTTACCTCTTCGGTGAGTCAGGGTCAAAGCAGGTCTTGCGCACATCAGCCACCTGGGGGTCGCAGCAGTCCCCGTCGTCGAAGTCGTTCAGCATGTTGTTACACTCCGCGTGACAGAGCCCATCCCTGCGGTTCCAGGAGTAGCAGCGGCCCTGCAGGCGGCAGTCACCCCCATCATAGCCTGTGAGTGGGTGCTCACACTCGGGGTCGCAATGGTCATTGCCAATCTTGCTGGGCTCACAGTTCACAAGCACAACCCGGTGTCGCAGGGTGGAATTGTGGACCTGGTGGACGCTCAGCTGCCAGCTGATGTTGTAGCGGCTGAAGGCCTCATTCAGTGCCTCGTGCTGCAGACGAATCTGCTCCTCGCTCACAATGGGGTTTAGGCCCTCATCATCACAGATGTTCACTACCTGGTAGCGTATCACCTTCTCTCCCCGAAGGGGCCAGTATCCATTGTACCGGGAGATCAATTCCACGTTGTCACAAACCGTTTGCCCACAGAGTGGGGGCCGCAAAGGCGACAGAATCTCGGGCTCTGGCTCAAAGCCCTGGAGAACCTCAAGTCGTGGGTACTTCTCGTCTCTAAAGGGAACCCATTCTGTGTTCAGAGGCTCAAAGCTCGCTGTCAGGACCAAGTCAGTCGCTTCCTCCTCCCCGCTTGAATGCTGAGAACTGTGTTGAAAATGGTTTTGTGGCAGGGCGGTCGACCAGAAAACCAGTGTGCCCAGGTGTCCACGGAAATAGCGTCCATCCTCAGAGCTGTCTCCCCCCAGGAGCAAAGAGCGGCAAGATGCCATGAAGGGGCTGTTCAGGGGGCCAGACTGATCTAGACTGCTAGCCACCTGAGTGCCATGCACATACAGGGCCATGCGCCGTCCATCGTAAGTGGCTGCCACGTGGGTCCATGTGCCTGGTTGGTAGCGACTGTGGCTAATCAAGATGGTGGCTTTTTTCATGCGGTCGGTGCGGAGGGAGAAGAAGAAGCGAGCATCCCGCTTTCCCTTGTCCTTCCCTGAGCGGATCCCCAGGGCCCAGCCTTTGTCACTGACAGTGTGGGAGCAGTTATCAAACACACCTGGGAAAGAAGGAAGAATCGAGGGAAGAGATACCAGATACAAAGGGGAATGGAGAAAGGGAGAAGAAAGCCCATGTAAATAACAGGAATGCAGGTTTTTAATGGGAAATAAAGTAAGTGACATAGACTTCTCATCTGAGATGCCTGCTCATATCCCTATATCAGGCCGTTCTGGCATATCCTATCCCCAAAAGGAGTGATTTGAGATTCCAGCCAAGTTAACTCATTCTGGTATGTTTACATAACCAAAATGGAAGCTGGAAAGCAGATGTTCAATGCAAATGGCAAGAATTCTCTAGCACTCCATCACAAATGTGCTTCATGCTGACTGGCTTTGAGTCCATGCCTTTCCTCACTGATCCTAGCGCTTTTCCATTTCCTCAGAAGCCCTGAGAGTAGTCATACTTTTTGCAAATGACAGCCATTTCCTACCCTCTGGAAGGTGATTTTTCTCTACTGAACGTTAAAAAGATGATACTCATGGAGAAAACAAAGAGTTGATTAATCAGGGACTCTTTTTAGAGAAGATGATAACATCCCAGACATCATTCCTAGCCCACTATTCCCTCTAACACCTCTCATGGGTAAGGATGCCCATCCACAGTGAACAACTGCTCCCCAGAGAAAGCAATATGGCACTGCCCCATGGTCCTAGCCTAAAAATCTAGTCACTGAGTTAGTAGAATGACTGTTCTATACCCAATACCACCCACCACAGTACAGAAGCAGACTGTTTCCAGATTAATAAAGGTCCTATCATACACTACCTGCCTTGCTCAGAGCAGGCACAGGGCATTTAACAGGCACAGGGCTGTTAAATCTAATTGAATAAACAAAGGATAGAACACCCATAAATAGTTAGATCATTAATAAGTTGGCAGCAGGAAGGGGCACAAACTTTCAGATGTGGCATGATTGCAGATGGGACTCAGGCAGTTTGGAGGCCTTAAATGTTCGTAGTAACCCATCTTCAGTTTAGCCACCATCTCTTCCTCAGTACCTCTTCTAGTACATAGTCTCTCAGGAATAGCTTTTACTAATAAATCACAAGAAGTCAGTACATCACATAGGAAATGCTTAATAAATATTGCTTGCACCGATGAATAAATGATGGAAAAATATACTAGCCTTTTGATCAGATACTTGGGTAAACATCAAGAGTCTTTCTCCCCAAGCTTGTTAAATAAGACTTTTATTTGTTCCCTGACCTCCTATGCAATCCAGTCCAACAATAATTCTTCTTAGACAGTCTAGATTTATAAGCCATGAGGATTCCTATTCTGATGGTAGGCAAGTGCTTTACAAGTAGTTATATTTCCAAAAGTGATAGAATATCTTCTCTTCTGTCTTCAGCATAAATTAATAACTCATGGTTTACAAAATAGAAGTACTTTTTAGCAAAAATATTTCCTCCCTAACCCAGTAATTCTAGCAACTATACTTTGAATTACTAGTGATGACTAGCTACAGTTCAATGGGGTATTCCGATTTGGGTTTCGGGATTTCAGTTGTTATTGTTTTCACACTGGGGTCTATCTGTTAAAGAAGTGTAAGGAATACTCCTCTACAAACTCTTGTATTGAGCGGATTTTCAAAAAAAGCAAATAAATCTAGTGAGATTAACACTAAGTTCCCTGATTCATATTTTCTCCTGGTCCACTTATTTTAATAAGTAGTAAGTAGTTTTAATTATCTATCTGACCTATGATCACATGGGCTGCAATACTGAATATCAGGACCATGGAGTTACTCATCTATCAGCTATTTGCTGATCTTTAAGAGAAAGTACTGGGGAGGTTACTTTATATTTGATGCATACACACAGGTATATGTATGAGTTCAGATATAAATTGTTAGACTTGACATATAAGTTACCAGATAATTAACATGATTATCTGCCAGGCATCTACTTGCAATTTTAAACATTTTAATTTGCTGTCCTTAGAACTTCTAGTCTATTATCAAAAAAATAATTGTTCTTATTTGTCTCATAGAAAGGCATAAAGTTATTAATAGTGTATCTGAAATGATATTTCTAACTTCTTGAAATACTAAATAGAAGATGGAAAACTCTGATTATACTAGTCTAGTTCTGATTAATATAAGTTAGCAATTATATCAAAAAATATTTATAGCCAAGAGCACTAAGATCATCTATATTACTTGTGAGATGTAGCCAGTATGTAGAGGTATTATTCTGAATGATTACCAAAGTAATGATTATTTGCTCTCTAATTTAGGATGTTCAAACAGCAAATGAAAAACCTCACTATATTGCTTAGATAACTACATTTTACTTGCTTTGTTACCATTGTTCATACTTCATCTGTAGGGAAATAGAGTATATAGTTGCTGAAGCACTATCCTGCACTCCCTCCAGTTAAAAAGGCATACTTAGCAAATAGAATTCTCTGATTCAGTGCCAACAGCTCTAGTTGTGAATCAGTCACATGTGAAGCTTTCACAAATACAGACTATTTTGAAGCCATATGGAGAGCTTATCCCATATTACAAAAGAAATCAAGTTCCTCACTGCTGCTTAGTAGAATGAAATGTAGAAGACAGAAGTTGAGAGCCTTAGTATTTTTCATTCAGTGAAGGAAAGTTAGCAAGATTGATATCAATGGTAAGTTAAATCAGACATGAAAATGTAAAGATCATCTGGAATTCTTTTAAATCATTTGTTTAAAAATTATACTAGATCAGGAATCTTAGATTTGTCCAAGGTGTCCATGCAACAGTGATACATACTTGTTCATTAATTCAGCAAACTAATGGAATGAGGGGTAGTTAGGATAAACGAAGTAGTTAGGATTCATAGGACCTGTTATGAATAAGCGCACAGAAGCATACTAAGTTAGCTCACCCATGCAAGTGCAAGTTTGGTAGATATTTACAAAGCAATACTATCTGCCAATCTCAGTACTTAGTGCTGGAGATTCTATAGTGATCAAATAATTATATGATATCATGGAGAGTTCAATGTAATGCAGAAAATAAACCTGAAATGAATAACAATGGAATAGGCTGACTACTGAAAGTATAAATAGCTATGGGTGCAGCAAAAGGACCTCTTTATTAAAACATGGACATAACATAGCAGAAATTCTCCCTAAAGCCATTAAATGTCAACTTCCCAACACTGACCTGTCTTGTTAATAATTTGATTCCTAGAAGGTATCCACCATAAAAATCTGCCCACGAGATTAGGACTACCTTGATCACCAGTCAGACTGTCTGGGAAGGCTAGAGAGCACCAAAGCCAAAGAATTCCAAGAGATAAGGTCAGACATTGCCAAGCTCAACGTCCTGCCAGTTTACCCAGTAATATTCATTGCAAGAGTCCTCAGAACCTGCCTTTATATAAATTACTCACTTCAGCCAAATCTTCTACACTGGAATTTTGTGTGTATGTATGTGTGTGTGTGTGTGCCTGTGTATGTGTGACTCTATTTACTTTTACTTAGCCTATAATGTTATCTCCCATTTATATAGTCCTTGAGCTTTCCAAATAAATCTTTTGCATACTGTTATTTAAGTGGTAAAACCATCCTCTGAGGCAGGCAGAGTTATTGTCATTGGCCTTCTTTTATAGATGCAGACACTGAGGCTTTGAGAGATCAGGTGTCAGACTGGGTGCAGAGAGTACACTAGAACCAAGATATCATTATTTTGAGCCCAGAACAGTTTTCTACAAACCCTATGCGGGAAAGACCATAGTGCATGTGGTTAAAAGCATGAGTCAGCCAGAAATTATATTCTACAATCTACCACTTACATGCTGTATCATCTCAAAAAAAAAAAAAGTTATATCACCTTGCTGAGCTCTGGTTTCCTTATTTGAAGGTTTTACCTGAGAAATAAAATCTGTGCATCTTCAGCATCCTTCAACCACAAGCTGAGACCTTAGACCGCATGAGGTTGCTGTGAGAATTAAATAAAATATCATATGCGAAGTATCTTAGCACAGTGTTCAGCTCAAATAAAGTGATTAATAAACATTAGCTATGATGAGGAGAAGGACTTTCATGATGTGTTATCAAAGGAAATAATAAATTAGATATAAAACCAGTGGTATGCTAGTAAATATTTAACAACTGGTCCTCTGAAGATTAAAAAAAAATCCAAGTCCTGATTTGCAACATTTGCCAATTTCTGTGATATAAATTACTGCCACAATGGCCAATTTTAAGTTACCAGTATGATGTCACTGAACATGGATTTGGGAAGAGATATGTACAAGTTTCTCTGATGAACCAGTTTGAGTCGATTCCATTACTGTAAAGACTAAAAAGGAAAGCAATTGCAAGCTGCCAAATGTCTCCTTTTCCCTTGGACTACAAAGTTAGATGTGGCTGCTTTGCTGATAATATCATTTTTTTGTAATTTAAAAGGGGGTAAATATTACCTATAATCTGAGTTTTCAGCCACAACATGTCTACTGGAAGACCCAGTGACCAACTGTACCTGTGGACAAAATGTGTCCATCCCAGGCCTGCTCTTCTTCATTCTTTAGCTACAAATTGGGGTCATAGAGCAGCCTGCACAGCTCCCCACATGCTCTCAGGAGGGACCCTCAGTCCTACTTTATTGACCTCATTAAGCAAAAGCAAGATGAACTTTGTTTCAAAGGAAAAATTACAGAATCCCACATTTAGGAGACTTCTTCTCAGTCTAGCAGAGTAAAGACTGACAAAACCAATGAAGTCCAAGCCAACACAATATACGTGGTGAAACTCTTGAGTTTGTGCAACATTGAGATTTTATAATTTTGGATGTACGTGAGATAGAAACAAACATGTTATAACTATTGTTTATTCATCAAAGCCACATTCTTGGAAAGAACAGAGGGACCAGTACATGAATATGATTTATGAAATTACTCAACACTAAACTGAACCATGGTAGCCCATGGATTAGAAAAATCAGATCAAATGATGTAACTCAAAAGATGGTGGTAGTGTGGAAGCCAAACATTTGGACCATATCATCTTACTAAGAATCATTTTCTCAGCTCTTTCTTGTGACTGGCTTCCATCATATATGTTAACTAAATTTAAAACTGTTCAAGCACCTTACCTTGTATTTAATCTGAGTTTTGAGAGAAAGAAAAGTAAATTAAGGGAGGATATCCTGTTAATTGTATACCTGCTCTCAACTCCAAAAATTGTACTTAGAGACCATGGGTATCTCACAGAGCAATATGCTCTTGTGGGTCTTAGCAAACATCACTTGTATCCACTTCTCTACTATCATTAATTACCAGCACTTGGAATTGATAGAGTCAATTATACTCAAGGAGAAAGATTGTCTCTCAAACTGGAATATATTCCTCCAAAGCAACTACGAAAAATTCTAATAAAGCACTGAACATCATAGATAGAGTTACAAACAGCTGTTTCATGAAAACAAAAGTTTTTAATGTGGCCCCTGTAAAGTAGTAATCCTGCTTCTTTCCATTACTTGAGTGTTTTTTGCTTTTTGTTTTTTCTTTTTTGATGCTCAGGATATCTGCTGCTTATGCCAAAAACAGACAAAGAGACTTGAACTGTGTTTTATAATTTGTCTACTATGTGCAACTCTATCCCTGGTGGACATGCTGCCACCCATAACAAAGTCCTGAAAAACAGCTTGGCAGGCCACCTTGGGCAGACACATCTTCAGACTGACCAAATGACTGTGTGCCTGTTCTTGAGGTCTGAAAAACAGCCCAGTGGGCTTGCTCCTCAAGGACACATCCCCAGGGTAGCCAAGGAGCTGTATGCCCATACCCCTGGCCAGAGTAAAAGGCCCATAGCCCTAACCTCAGTGAGCCAGACCCCCAGCTGACTGACTTACCATGGGCATTATGTGCACTCACATCCCTCCCTCCACCTAAGAAACGGCCCAGCAAGTACACACCCAGCAAAGCTGTGCCACTGCTGCCACAAACTCTTGCAGCCTAGGCCACTGAGATAGAAAAATCACTAGCATGAATTACAGCTGAAGAAACTGACTAGAGACTACTGTGTCCATGTGGAATTAAAGCCAATACACCCTACCCAACTGACACCCTAAGACCTATCTATAGAAATAAGTCTTTTTCTAAGATTGCCCTCTCTTACCACTCCTATCTGACATAGTATTGGAAGTTCTGGCCGGGGCAATCAGGCAAAAGATAGAAATAAAGGGTATTCAAAGAGGAAGAGAGGAAGTCAAGTTGTCTTTGTTTGCAGATGACATGATTTTACATTCAGAAAACTCCATCATCTCAGTCCAAAACCTTCTTGAACTGATAAGCAACTTCAGCAGTCTCAGGATACAAAATCAATGTGAAAAATCACAAGCATTCCTTTACACCAACAACAGACAAGTGGATAACGAAATCATGAATGAACTCCCATTCACAATCACTACAAAGAGAACAAAATACCTAGGAATACAGCCAACAAGTGATATGAAGGATCACTTCAAGAAGAACTACAAACCACTGCTCAAGGAAATAAGATAGGACAAAAACAAATGGAAAAACATTCCATCCTCATGGATAGGAAGAATCAATATCATGAAAATGGCCATAAGGCCCAAAGTAAGGTATAGATTCAATGCTACTCCCATCAAATTACCATTGACGTTCTTCACAGAATTAGAAAAAAACTATTTTAAATTTCTTTATTTTTTTAATTTTATTATTATACTTTAATTTCTAGGATATATGTGCACAACATGCAGGTTTATTACATAGGTATACATGTGCCATGTTGGTTTGCTGCACCCTTCAACTATATTTAAATTTCATATAGAATCAAAGAAGACCCCAAATAGCCATGACAATCCTAAGCAAAAAGAACAAAGTTGGAGGCATCACGCTACCTGACTTCAAACCATACTACAAGTCTACAGTAACCAACACAGCATGGTCCTGTTAGCAAAACAGACATAAAGACCAAGGGAATAGAACACAGACCTCAGAAATCACACCACACACCTACAACCATCTGATCTTCGACAAACCTGTCAAAAATAAGCAATTGGGAAAGGATCTTCTATTCAGTAAATGGTGCTGGGAAAAGTGGCAAGCCATTGTCAGAAAACTGAAACTGAACCCCTTTCTTATACCTTACACAAAAATTAACTCAAGATGGATTAAAGACTTAAATGTAAAACCCAAAACCATAAAAACTCTAGAAGAAAACCTAGGCAATACCATTCAGGACATAGGCATGGGCAAAGACTTCATGACAAAAATGCCAAAAACAATTACAAAAAAAGCTAAAATTGACAAATGGGATCTAACTAAACTAAAGAGCTTCTGCACAGCAAGAGAAACTATCATCAGAGTGAACAGACAACCTACAAAATGGTTGAAAATTTTTGCAATCTATACATCTGACAAAGGTCTAATATCCAGAATTTGTGGGGAGCTTAAACATATTTACAAGAAAAAAAAACAAACAACCCATCAAAAAATGGGCAAAGGGTATGAACAGACACTTCTCAAAAGAAGACATTTATGTGGCCAACAAACATATGAAAAAAGCTCAACATCACTGATCATTAGAGAAATGCAAATCAAAACCACAATGAGACACCATCTCATGCCAGTTGGAATGGTGATTATTAAAAAATCAGGAAACAATAGATGCTGGTGAGGATGTGGAGAAACAGGAAAGCTTTTACACTGTTGGTAGGAATGTAAATTAATTCAACCTCTGTGGAAGACAGTATGGTGATTTCTCAAGGATCTAGAACCAGAAATACCATTTGACCTAGCAATCACATTACTGGATATAGACCCAAAGAAATATAAATCATTCTACTATAAAGGCACATGCACACTTGTATTTATTGCAGCACTATTTACAATAGCAAAGACATGGAACTGACCCAAATGCCCATCAGTGATAGACTGGATAAAGAAAATGTGGTACATATAAACCATGGAATACTATGCAGCCATAAAAAGGAAAGAGATCATGTCCTTTGCACAGCCATGGATGAAATTTGAAGTCATCATCCTCAGCCAACTAACACAGGAACAGAAAACCAAACACCACATGTTCTCACTCATACATGGGAGGTGACCATTGAGAACACATGGACACAGAGAGGGGAACAACACACACCAGGGCCTGTTGGGGTATGGGGGTGAGGGAAGGGAACTTAGAGGATGAGTCAATAGGTGCAGTAAACCACCATGGTATACAAATATCTATGTAACATACCTGCACATTCTGCACATGTATCCCTGTTTCTTTTCTTTTTTTTGAAGAAAATCTAATAAAAAATAATCCTACCTGGATTTGCTGCCAAAAAATAGAATTGTATTTGAGGCAAAACATTTGAATGATTTTTATCAAAGATATAAATTAAAACAAATGTAAAAATAAAAAACAAAACACACAAACACACAAAAAAAGAAAAGTCTCTTTTTATAAATCTATTTCATAAAATTGCAAGAGGTGACTGTTCTACTGGATGCACAGAAATCAATGTAAGAACACATCAAACATAGAAAATCAAGGAAATATTACACCTCCAAAGGAACAAAATAATTCTCCAGTAACGAAATTCAATTATAAGGAAATATACAAAATAGCAAAAACAATTCAAAATAATAATCTTAAGGAAACTCAGTGAGATACAAGAGAAAACAGATAGATGATTAAACAAAATTAAAAAATTCATTATTTGAATGAGAAATTCAATAAAGAAATATCATAAAAAAGAACCAAACATATATTTTAGAGCTGGATAATTCAATGAATAACACAACAAAGAGTATAATCAATAACTTAAACAACAGATTAGACCAAGTAGAAGAAAGAATTTTTTGACTTGAAGACAGATCTTTTGGAATAACTCAGGCAGACAAAAAAATATTTTAAAGAAAGAAAAACCTACAAAAATGTATGAAACATCAGTAAGTGAACAAATATTGGCACTATGGGGGTTGCAGAAAGAGAAGAGAAAAGATCAAGGAAACCTATTTAATGAAATAATAGTGAAAAACTTCTCATGTCTTGGAAAAGGGGTAGACATTCAGATCCAATAAACTCAAAAGTCTCCAAATATATTTAATCCAAATAAGTCCTCTCCAAGGCGTATTTGAATTTTGCCAAAAGTCAAAGACAAAAATAGCTAGAGAAAAATATAATACCAAGTCACAAATAAGGGAATACCCATTAACCCAATTGCAGATGTCTCAGCAAAAAACATACAGGCCAGAAGAGAATGGAATGAAATATTCGAAGTACTAAAAGAAAAAAAACAAACAAATCTGTCAGTTAAGAATATTATACCCAGCAAAGCTATTCTTAGAAATGAAAGAGAAATAAAGTCTTTCTCAGATAAGCAGAAACTTGGAGAATTCATCACCACTAGATCAGTCTTACAAGAAATGTTTAAGGGAAGACTCCCTCTGGAAGCAAAAAGACAGTAACTGCATGTGTTCGTGAAAACATATGAAAGTACAAAACTTGCAGGTAGAGTGAATACACAAAAAAAAGAAACAGATCAGTTCAGGCACAGTGGCTCACGCCTGTAATCCCAGCACTTTGGGAGGCCAAAGTGTGCAGATCATGAGGTCAGGAGTTCAAGACCAGCCTGGCCAAGATGGTGAAAACCTGTCTTTACTAAAATACAAAATACAAAACTTAGCCAGGTGTGCTGGCAGGCACCTGTAATCCCAGCTACTCAGGAGGCTGAGGCAGAGAATTGCTTGAACCTGGGAGTCGGAAGTTGCAGTGAGCTGAGATTGCACCACTGCACTCCAGCCTGGGCAACAGAGCAAGGCTCCATCTCAAAAAAGGAAGAAGGAAGGAAGGAAGGAAGGAAGGAAGGAAGGAAGGAAGGAAGGGAGGAAGGGAGGGAGTGAGGGAGGGAGGGAGGGAAGGGAGGGAGGGAGGGAGGAAGGAAGGAAGGAAGGAAGGAAGGAAGGAAGGAAGGAAGGAAAGAAGGAAGAAAGAAAGGAAGGAAGGAAGGGAGGGAGAGAGAAAGAGAGAGAGGGAGGGAGGGAGGGAGGGAGGGAGGGAGGGAGGAAGGAAGGAAGGAGGGAGGGAAGGAAGGAAGGAAAGAAATCAAACCTTATCACTGCAAAAACCATGCCAAACATAAAAATAAACAATGAAAGTAAGAAATAAAGAATATACAAAACATTGAGAAACAATCAATAAAATGAACTAAAAAATATAGATTGATCAAAGGGATTTTTAAAAGATCCAACTATATGTTGCCTATAAGAAACTCAATTCACCTGTAAAGACACACATAGACTGAAAGTGAAAAACAATATTCCCGGAAATGGAAATCAAAAATGAACAGGAGAAGCCATACTTATATACAATAAAACAGATTTTAAGTCAAAAACTTAAAAAAAAAAAAATGCATTATATAATAACAACAGGATCAATTCAGTAAGAGGGTATAACAATTATGTATGTATATATGTACCCAATACAAGAGCACCCAGATATATAAAGCATATATAAAGCAAATATTATCAGATCTAAAGGGATAGCTAGACCACAATACCCATTCTTGGCATTGGACAGTTCAGCTAGATGTAATATTGACAAAAAAAGCCCATAAGATTTGAACTGGTCCATAGACTGAATGGACCTAACTGAAATTTACAGAACATTTCACACAACAGCTGCAGAATACACATTCTTTTTATCAGTACATGTAACATTCTCCAGTACTGGCAAAGCATTAGGACACAAAACAGATGTCAACACAATTTTTTTTGAGACAGGGTTTTGCTCTGTCGGTCAGGCTGGAGTTCAGTGGCAGTACAGCCTCAACCTCCTGGGTGCAAACAATCCTCCCACTTCATCCTCTCAAGTGGCTGGGACTACAGGTGTATGCCACCATATCTCCCTTTTTTTTTTTTTTTTAGTGGAGATAGGGTCTTACTATGTTGCCCAGGCTGGTCTCAAACCCTTGGGCTTGAGCAATCCTCCCATCTCAGCCTCCCAAAATGCTAGGATTACAGGTGTGAGCCATTATGCCTCAAAATAATTTTAAAAATCAATGTCAGCCAGACACAGTGGCTCATGCCTGTAATCCCAACATTTTGGTAGACCAAAACGGGTGGATCACTTGAGCCCAGGAGTTTAAAATCAACCTAGGCAATATAGTGAGACCATGTCTCTAAAAAAATAAATAAATAAAATAAATAACATCAAATATCTTATCTGATCACAATGGAATAAAATGAGAAATCAATAATAACAATAGGAACATTTTTGAAACCATAAAAATACATGGAAATTAAACAAGATACTCCTATATCTAATGGATGAAGAAATAATAAGATAATATATAAATTTCTCAAAAAAAAATGAAAATAGAAACACAACATACCAAAACCTATGGGACACATCCAAAGCAGTATTGAGACAAGATTACATCAATAAAAACCTACCTCAAAAATTGGAAATATTTCAAAAAACAATGATGTAACAAAGCACTTGAAAGAATGAGAAAAGCAAGTACAAACAAAACCAAAAATTAGTAGAAGGAAATAAATAAAAATAAAAGGAAAAATAAACAAAAGAGAGACTAAGAAAGTTCAATGAAACAAAAACTTGGTTTTTTGAAAAGATATACAAAATGGACAAACCATTAGCTAGAGTTAAACAAGAAAAAGGCCCAAATACATAAAATTAGAAATGAGAAGATGTTATAATTGATGTCACAGAAATACAAAATATCATTACAAACTATTATGAATGCTCCAATAAATTAAAAAGTCTAGAGGAAATGGATAAATTCCTGGACGCATGCAACCTGCCAAGATTTAACCAAGAAGAGATATAAAGCTTGAACAGATCAATAACAGGTAACAAGACTGAATCAGTGATTTAAAAAGTATCTCAACAAAGAAAAGTCTTCACTGCTTCACTACAAAATTCAAATGAAACTTTAAATAACTAATATGAATTATTTTCAAACTAATCCAAAAAAGTTTAAGGGTAAGGTAGTTCTAAACTCATCCTACTAGGCCAGCATAACCCTAATACTAAAACCAGACAAGGATACAGCAAAAAAAGAAAATTACCTACCAATATCCAATAAATATAGATGTCAAAATCCTCAACAAAATATTAGCAAACCAAATCCAATAGCACATCAAAAAAAGCATACACTATGATCAAGTGGGATTCATCCCAGACATGCAAAAATGGTGCAAAAATTATTTATTCATTTCAATGAATGTCTTACGGAAAAATAATTTAATAAAATTCAACATCCTTTAATAATAAAAACTTTCATAAATTAGGTAGAAAGAAAGTACCTTAACACAATAAAGGCTGTAAGTGACAGCTAACATGTACTGAACAGGGAAAAGCAAAAAGTGTTTTCTCTAAGAACTGGAACAAGGCAAGGATGCCCACTCTCACCACTCTTATTTGACATAGCACTGGAAGTCCTAGCCAGAGCAATTAGGCAAGAGAAGAAAACAAAAGGCATCCAAATTGGAAAGAAGCAAGTAAAATTGTCCATTGGCAAATGAAGTGATCTTAAATAAAGAAAAACCTAGGCCAGGTGCCGTGGCTCACGCCTGTAATCCTAACACTTTGGGAGGCCGAGGTGGGTGGATCATGAGGTCAGGAAATCGAGACTATCCTGGCTAACACAGTAAAACCCGTTGCTACTAAAAATACAAAAAAAAAAAAAAAAAAAAAAATTAGCCAGGCGTGGTGGCGGGCACCTCAGAAAACTGGATATCCATATGCAGAAGAAGGAAACTAGACCCCCACCACTCACCCTATTAAAAAAAAATTCAAAATGAATTAAAGACCTAAATGTAAGACACAAAATGATAAAGTTGCTAGAAGAAAAAATAGGGGAAACACTTCAGGATATTGGTTTGAGAAAAGATTTTATGAATAAGACTTCAACAGTACAGGCAACAAATGAAAAAACGATTGAACTGAAAGCTTTTGCACAGCAAAAGAAACAACTGAAAGAGTGAAAAGACAATCTATAGAATGGGAGAAAATAGTTGCAATTATTCATCCAACAGTGGACTAATATCCAGAATATACAACAACTCAAACATTTCAATGGCAAAAATACAAATAATAGATGAAAAAATGGGCAATGATCTGAACAGATACTTATCAAAAGAAGACATAAAATAGCCAACAAATATATGAAAAACTGCTCAACATCATTAATTATCAGGGAGATGCCTATCAAAATCACAATAAGATATAATTTTACCCCAGTTGGGATGGTTATTATTAAAAAGACAAAAAAAAAAATGCTGGCAATGATGAAGAGGAAAAGGAACTCTTACATACTGTTGGTGGGAGTGTAAACTAGTACAACCACTATGGAGAACAGCATGGAAGTTCTTCATAAAACTCTAAATAGAACTATCCTATAATTCAGCAATCCCATTACTGGGTATTTATGCAAAGCAAAGGAAATCAGCATGTTTTTGCAGCACTGTTCACAATAGCCAATATATAGAATCAACCCAAGTGCCCAACAACGGATGAATAAAGAAAATGCAGTATATAAACACAATGTAATATTATTCAGCCATAAAAAAAAATGAAATCCTGTCATTTGCAGCAACATAGACAGAACTGGAGGACATTATATTAAGTGAAATAAACCAGCAACAGAAAGTTAAACATTTCATGTTCTCATTCATATGCAGAAGCCTAAAAAGTTGATCTCTTAGAAGTACAAAGTAGGATAGAGGTTTTAGAGGCTTGGAAGGGTGGCAGGAAGAAGGAGATAGGGAGAAATTTGTTAAAGGATACAGAATTACAGCTAGGTAGGAGGAATAAGTTCTAATGCTCTATAGGATGACTATGGTTAAAATAATATATATGTTTCTTAATAGCCAAAAGAGAAGATATTGAATATTCCCAATACAAAAAAGGATAAATGTTTTAGATGAAGGAAATGCTAATTACTCAGATTTGATCACTACATACTTCATAAATATATACAGTTATTACATATCAATTTTAAAAATAAACGAAAAATTGTTAATGTTGCTGCTCTAGATGCTGCACATGTGCCACTCTATTAATCTCTACCATAAATGTATGAGCTGAGTGTATCAGACCAAAAAACTGAGAATCAGAGAAGTTGAGCAAGTCATCCACCATCTCACAGTTAGCAAATGCCAGAAAGGTATCAAAAACAAGTCTACTTGACCAAAAAGCCCATGCTCTTTCTACTACACTAAAACATTTTAAATACGAAATAATTAGTTCTTGGTTGTTGTTTTGGGGCAAGAAGAGTGACAAGGGCTGGTGAGTGTGACATTAACAAATTTGCAGACCATTACTTGCAGATGACTGGAATCTGACTCAAAAAAATGTATAGACTAACATCCACACCTGGAAAGTTTGGAGGACAGAACAGAGTGGCTGGCCCAGCTGTTTATATCTCCCTGTTGGCCATTAGTAAGTTGACAGGCTGCCTTGCCAAACATTTGGTAAAATTTCTGGGTGGCCCTGCAGACTTTTGACACATAACATTTAGTAATCACTTCTAGAGGACCCCAAGATAAGGAGGGGCTAATGGGAAGAGCAAACAACTGAAAACTCACTTCCAAACAGGTGACTTCAATCCCCACTTCCTCCTTTTTCCTGGTTTCCCCATTTGGTATGTACCTGGCAGAATAGAATCTGTATTTGAAGGGAATGTAACAAAAAAAAAAGTGAGATAGCCCAGCTAGGAACTGCTTCTGCCCCTCAAATGCTCTAATTGTTCACCCTTTCTCTACTGGAAAGCTCCCTTCTCAGTTACTGGAACCTTCTGTCTGTGGGTTTTCACAGAATGGAGTCACCTGACCACAAGACCAGATAGACTGGGTATGCTTCAACAGTGCCCCACCACCCTAATGAGAAGGAAAAGTATAATCCACCCTTGGAATTGTAATAGTCAACTAAAAAGTGAGGAAAATATCTTCTAAGAACTGTCAGAAATCCATCTCTCCTTATTTGATGTTCTTATTTGATGGTAGTGCAAAAGAGGAAAGGCACTGTCTCATACCCTTTTCTTCCTCAAAGCCAGGTATTTCAGGAACATTGTGCCAACTTATTCCAGGGTGTTCAAATGAATGGAAAAGCAAAAAACTGCCCCTTTTATATAGGTTATATAGGCCTGATATACATTATCAATATGTATCTCTCTCTTTGTCTGAAATGCCTCCCTTCTATGGATATGCCCTTCAAAACTTACCTTAAGTTTCATCCTGTCTGTGAAGTTTTCCTTGACTACCTTAGTCAAAGTGATCTTGTTTTGCTGAACTTTGTTGAGCTGCTGCTATTTGTGAAGCAATCTGAGAGTCCCCTGATGACAAGAGCCTATCTTAGACATCTATGAATTTACCACAGGAGCAAGAAAGGATGGGTTGTATTTCCTTGTTCCCACTCTGCTCCTGAAGTCAAATGGGGTCATGAGAGACTTGACCCAGAAAACGAGCATTTCCCACAAGTCTTGGGGAATGCTAGTAACCTTGCAAGTGCGTCTGACCTAGAAGAATGATCCAAGGGGACCAAGCATGCCCCTTGCTCTGCAACTACATGTGGTTGATTTTCCCCATAATGTTAGATGAGCTTTTCCACAGCCATCACATACTAAGATGCTTTCTTCTAGATCCTACACAGTTAGATTACAGCATATGTGATAAATCTTATTGACAGCTTTTCTTGGACAAAGCCTCATTCTGGAGGGAACATTTATCCATGGCAGAGTTTCGCAGAGGAGATCATTTAACAACAAGCCAAGGTGGCAGAAGATGAAGATAAGGTCCAGGCAGAAATGCTGCTCTTGGCACAGACACATCCATGGAATCTCACTTCCAGGAAACCCCCATGGCAGAGTTCTGCTCTGTACCTCTGGGAGGACTAAAGTTAGGAGTGAGAGTCCTCCTTCTCCAAGAAGCCCCATCAGCTTCCAGGAAGGTGAAGCTCTATTCAAAAAAACAGAGGAGTCATGCAGTGTCATCAACTCTGGTAACTAAAAAAACATGCTGTGTGGTGCAAGTTTGTTTTTAGGAGGAAAATGAGCAAAAACAGGGCCAGGTTAGGTCATGACCATAAATCAACACCCTACGAGGCAAGGTCCTCTCTCAGGATGTTATGCCTGTGGCTGTCCCACACACGTACGTGCGGCCTTCTGCAGAACTACTTATCCAACACCCTGACCCCCCAGAGAGAGCCTGAGGGGAATAAAACAACCGAGAAGGAGAAGGAAAAAAAGCCATCCATCAAAGATCAGGCAAACCTGGCAGAGAGCAGGACCGTGTGAGCAGGAAGAGTGGGAGAAAGTGAAAAAAAGAAGCTTGGGGAGGTGTTTTTCAGCTGTTCTAGATAACTTTCCTTTAAGACAGGATTAGGCTTAGCTTTTTGTCTGTGACTCCAAGCTTTTACAAATAAGAGCACGGAGTGGGAAAAACCTCCTGGGGACTGTTTCACTAGCACCTTTCCAGTAAATTTTTCACCTTCTCATTACAGTCTATTTTTATTGTAGTCATGCTTTCATGTGCAAGGATAATAGAAAACAGGAGAAGAGATTCCCCTGGCCTTCCTTAGGCCACCCGTGTGCAGGGTGGAAGTCAATGAAGCAGATTTGCAGGGAGAGCACGGGGCTTGCTTTTGTGATTGCTTGAGAGAACAGGAAAACAGAATGGTGAGATGGGGGATAAGAATCTAAAGGAGTTGAAGAGGTGGCCTGCACATGATGCCCATAGAAGGCAGTTGGCATGGTTCCTGGCACAGTGTCAATAAATATTAGCTACTCTTACAGTTATTATTGCTAGTTATTAGGAATGGGGGAAGTGCAGGGAGCTAAATCAGAAGCACCAACATTTTCTACACTATCTAAAATCAGCAGCACCTATCTGGAAGTCAAGCTGAAATCGCACACAGACCTCCTGAAAGACAAGTCTGGAGCTTCTCAGATTTTACTGTGGATATGAACAACCCGGGGATCTGAATAAATGCAGATTCTGATTTAGCAAGTATCAAATGGCACCTGAAATTCTACATTCCAATAGACTATCTGGTGAAACTGATGCTGCTGAATCTCAAAGCATACACTGAGGAGCAGGACTCCAAATCAGAGCAGACCACGATCTGTGTCCTGAGGATGACCCTTTGTTAGCAGTGAGTAATGGACAGAGACTTATCCACTGGCTCAATACAATCAACATCCTCAGGCTAGTCTCCACTCCTACCTTCATCTCACTTATGACAGACACACACAAACACACACACAGCCCCCCCGCCCCCGCCATTGACATGTTTGCGTTGTGACCATTTGGGACACTTCTCTCTACTTACATATCACCTGCACAGTAACATTGGGTGACAGCAATAGGAAAAAAGAGGGTGGAAAGACACTGATGGGGTAACTCAAAAAAGAAATACAAATTTTAAGTCTTTAGTCTCAAGAAAATGTAAATGAAGTCAAGATTAAAACTTCTGTCCTTTAAGTTGGCAAAGAGGAAGAATAGTAACAGTCTCTAGATTTGGTGACACTGTGGGGAAAAGGGCACACTCATGCACGGCTGGAGTGAGAGAAAATTAGTAAACCATTCCGGAAAACCATTTAGCAACCATTTGCCAGAAACAGCCACACCCTCCAGCCCAGTAATTTCACTTCTAGGAATCATTGTTAGGGAAACAACCCAAGAACTAAAGATGAACATGGATGTTCAGAACGGCACTATTTATAATAGAGAAACAGTACAGTCCATCTGAACAATAGACTACTACCCTACCATTAAAAAATCACACGTGAGAAGAATATTTAGGGACACAGGAAAATATTCACAGCCTACTTATTAGAAAACAAAGTAAGTTCTGGGACAATACGTATGCTCTGATCCAAATGGTATAAAATAATAAATAGGTGTTAATTTCCTAAGTACAGATTTACAGGAAAAGCATTTTTTAAACTTCTACAGTAAACCACTTATCTGAGTCTGTTCATCTCTAGAACAAAACTAAAGATATATCTACTTCATTTGAAGATTAAATACATTAATACACGTAAAGCCAAACTATAGTAAACACTCAAAAATGTTAGCTGTTATTAATTATGGGCATTTTTGTCTGGTTTGCTGCCATATCTCCAGTGCCTGGAACAGAACTTAGCACATATTAGAGACTTAATAAATATTTGTTGAATATACAAATTCATGAATGAATTACACACAGGCATGCAGGGCACTGGCACGAAAACCAGATATGTTCATTGGAGCAGATCATAAAGGACATTGAATAAGAGTGAACAAGATTTGACTTTACACTCTGGGTAACAAATCAGGAGTCACTGAAGGATATCAAAGGTAAACATGGCAGATGGTGATCTAATCGGATTTATTTGTCAAAAATTGTAGTGATTATATTAAAAAATAATAATAATAATGACAATGTAAGGACAAAAATAGATACATGCTTGCCTATCGACCATTTCCATTTCTGCATGGGCCTGGGGTTAATTAGAGGAATTTTGCACACTGTGGAAAGTCAAGAAAGCAAAGGACTTGGGTCACTGGGAAGCCCACAACTGCAAAGAACCAGGTCCAGCATGCCATTGACCTGAGATAAATCTGGAGCAGCAGGGGTCTCCTTCCTAAAGAAGCTTCCTTGGCCATCCAGCAAGTATAAACATGGCTTTAGGTGCTCATCACCTACTGCCTGGGTGTCACGCATTGCTTAACAACCAGGATATATTCTGAAGAATGTGTCATTAGGCAATTTTGTCATTGTGTCATAGAGTGCACTTACACAAACCTAGAACATACCGAGGCTATATGGTACAGCCTATTGCCTCTAGGCTACAAGCCTGTACAGCATGTGACTGTACTGGATACTGCAGGCAACTGTAAAACAAATGGTATTTTTGTATCTAAACATAGCTAAACATAAAAAAGGTACAGTATCGTTGCTATGGTATTATAATCTTATGTGGCCACTATCGTATACATGGTCTGTTGTTAACCAAAACATCATTATGCAAAACATCCGTGTATTTTCTTGCTGAAAAAGTAACCCACAGGGATCAGTAAAAGCTACCTAGGTAGTCAACCTGGAGTTATCCTGTGCCTTCCAGAGAGTGGCCAATACCTTCAGGAGCCTCATGAGAATCTCCCAGGACAAGTCTGCCCCATTCTCAACTTCCCAAACTCTCTAAGCCTTGATCTAGACCCAAGAATAGCCAAAGGGAGCTGCCCAGCAGTCATTTGAAAAATTTTTTTAAAATAGTAAACGATATCCTAGGTAAAACATCAAATGGTGGGGCTAGAGCCACCATCTGGATCAACTAGCTAAATTACTAGATAAACTAAACATAATAGCTCTACAATCTCAAGCAACATAGAGAAATCCTCAATACCTCATTTTCCCCATCCAGTAAATGGAGATATTAATAGTATTAATTTATACAGTTTTGGAGAAGACAAAACTAATTTGTACATGTAAAATACAGTACTTATTATGCTCAGCACATAATAAATACTCCATGTTATTATTCCTGGCTAATATTATTATCATCTTAACATATATAGGCCTATGTCTTCAACTGTATTGTAAGTTACTTGACAGCTGGCAAATTCTGCCTTGTACTTCTCCACATTCATTTGTATCAAGGCCAACATCTTGCCCATGGTAAAAACAAGTAATTCACTAATGGATTGAATCGACAAGAGATAGTTAGCAGAGATGTCGATGGTATCCTCCAAAACAATGATGTGTCACATGACACTCTAAAAACTCCATTTCCCCTAATTTAAAAAAAAAAATCCCTTTATTACCCTTTCCCACCCAACACACACACACACATACATACACCAGTCACTCTCCACAACAAGAACAGTTACTGACTTGACCTAGCACAGCTCTGCCCACAGTGCTCCCCTCTAAAAGCATGCCAGCTGTTCATCCCCTTTGATATTACCTACGAGGGATCAGGAAGAATCAAGAGTTACGACCAGACTTGTCACTCCCCACTCATCTTGGACAATTTTCTCTAGAGTCAATACTTTGCTCCAATACCATCCATTATCTCAGTACATTTGAGAAACTTTAAATTATTTTTCCTCCAACTAAATTATTTAGTTGAAAAAGTAATATATTTTCTATGTCTAGTCATTACCCCCAAAAGAGAGAGAGAGACAGAGAGAAAAAGAGAAACTTCCTGAGTAATTTTAAACACATGATTTTTTTGGAGTGTAATTTCAACCATTTTCAATAATCTTCAAGAACAACCAGTGTGAAATTTCCTGAGCATTCTATATTCTCTGCTGGTCCTGTGACTATGGAATTCCATAAACAGCACATCAATGTCCAATGGCTAACTGGCTGCAGTTTCCATAATGAGCATATAGAATGTGAGGAGGTGTCGGGCGCTGTTCCTCAACAGAGGTGGAGAGCTACCCGTAGGCTTCTCTTTCTATCAAGATGATCTTCCACCTAAACGAAAATAGGAATTCATGTGCGTGGAATTCCAGTAGCACAACAGAAAGGATCTACATCCCCAAATGCAGAGGATAGCTCATGCAAAAGCCAGGAAGTCATACACCTTAGGGGGCGTGAAGTGGGTCACATTCCTTAACCTTCATAAGATACCTTATTGCCCAGCACCTGTCATCCTGGAAGAGACACAGAGACCTGGTGGCACCCACAGCAAGGTGCCTCAGCACTTCTCCACCCTCACCCCATCTCTCTCAAGGTTCTTTTGAGAACTCTTTGATAACTCCAATGAGGCAGCACCACACCAATTTCCCAGATTTTCCTCTTCTCAGTCAAATAAATAATTTTGAGATCCCTCTCGGAAATTTTCTTCAGGGTTCCTGTTACCAGGTACAGTTTATAGAATTAATACTACCCTTAAAAAGTGTTTAAATAGTGTTAAATATATACTCAGTGATCCAGGGACATTACAGGAGACATTATTCAAAGCAAGTGTGAAGAAAATCCTATTGCAATGAAAATGACCTCTAAGCTTACCCATCAGCTAAGGTTAGACATTAGCATGTCAGGTTTTCTTAAAGTGAAATATGGTGTGACTTTCACAGCCTTAGTAACTGTCCAATGTGTCTTATATTGCTTCAGTGTACATATCCTACTCGCACTCAATAATACCTGAATGTTTTTTGTTTTTTGTTTTTGTCTCTACCATGTGGTCACAAATAACCCAAGGAGACTCTGACTGCTTTCTAAGAAGCAACTTGTTGGTGAGGTTAGGCAACCCAGGGATCACACAAAACCAAATACTATGGCAATCAGAACCTAAAGGCTCAGAGTCTCTTTTTTTCCCCACTGGTTTGAGAGTCTGAGAGGAAACCAGAGGATACAGAGTCTGTGTGTTCTCAAATTGAACCCAGGTGAGTCTTCAGAGCCCAGTGTTCAAAGAGGATGCGTAAAGCTGACCTCTGGGTCAACCTCTGCTGTGCAATAGCTTTGGCTGCTTGGCCCCTGAGTGAGAAAGAGAAAGGTCAAGGAAACTAAGTGATCTGAGGAATTGACACAGGTTAAGTAAGGACTAAAGCCATACATTTTCTTATTGAAAATCTTTCTAACATGTTTCCTTCTGCTTTCCAGTAAGAGGCTTAAATTAGTCAGAGGCATCCTGGAGGAGTGGAAATAACACCAAATTAGGAGCCAAGAACTTGGATTGGGGTCTCAGTCTGCCCCTGTGTAATGTCAGGAAACTGCCTTTCCTTCTCTGGGTCTCACTGCCCCATCTGTGAAGGAGAGATGGGCTGGGGTGTCACCTGGGCTGTGATGCTCTGACAGCCCATGTCCAGAGTCTTCATCTTGAGGTTTATCTCGAAGGGCTTTAAGATCATCAGCCTTCTAACCACTTCTCACTACCCCATACCCTGAGTCTGTGGCCAGAGAAGGTAAAAAGGATTGGGCTGAACCCATAAGTTAATGGGCAGGTTTTGTTTCTACTGGATTCTTCTTTTGAATTTATCTTGCAGTCACATATCTCTATCTCCTACGAAATAGAATAATTAAAACATTAGAGTTCGTTAAGGATAGTGGTTATGTGGAATCTGTGTAATCAAAATCTCACTACAAATAATTTCATGCTAAGTTATATCACATTAATATACGTGCAACAAGCATTCAGGAGGAGAGTTTGCATGGACTAGAACGGGTAGAGAAGGCCTTGGGAATGAGGAATATGAGCCAGACCTGGCCAGTTTGGATGGCAGCATCTTTGGGGCAAGTCCTGGGTCCCTTCTGTGACATCACATCATCACAGAAGGGTGAAATAGCAACAGGCATTAACCAAGCCCTAACGTTCCAGGCATGGCACTCAACACACAGTTTGTATAAATGTATTTAACCACAACAATTCTGAGACGGAAATTACCATTGCCTCATTTTACAGATGAGGGATTTCAATTTGCCAAGTTCCCACAGCTAGTAAAGGGCTTGAACCCAGACCTTCAGGCTCCAGATCCTGCATTCCTAACTATACAGTGAGGGAAAGAATTTAAATGGATGAGGAGGTGGAGGTAGGAAAATTAAGGTGATGGCTTGCACAAAGGTAAGGAGCAGTTAATGAGTGAGTCATGTGGAGAGAAGAGAAAGGAACATCATTCATTCTAGGGAGTCAGGAGAGATCAAGTTCTGTGTGTATGAGGAGCTAGATTGTCCTCCATGCGTCCATTCAACGCTATTGCCCATTCGGCTGCAGGCCCAGGTGCTGGAGGGACACACAGATGATGGAGATCCATAGAAGCCCCCAGAAGCCTACAGGCTATCTGAAGGCTTCCACTGCTAAGCAGCTTGGACTTTCAGGAAGTGAGAACAGTGTGGGAGAGAGGAGGACAGTAGCAGTGTAGGGAGGCAGGGTCAGCAGAGGAGATGTTCACAGAAGGGCTGGGAATGGCAAAATGAACAGCTGCCTTCTTCAAATGTGCTTGGCTTTTGGCAGCACACCACAGTAGAGGACATAGATGCTAAGTTTCCAGAAATGCTGTAAGCAGAGAGCCAGAGGGGCTGGGACCACCTCTTGTGCCCCCTCCTCTGCCATGGCACCTGGCTGTCACCTGCCTGACCTTAGCCCAGAACCAGCCATGGCAGAGGAGGGGACACAAGGAGGTGGTCCAAAGGCCCAGCGAGGCTGCCACACCCAGGAGGGAGTGTTGCCCAAGTTTCCTTTTATCTTCAGGATCCATGCCATGGGTTTTATTATAAGGATTATAAGGATATTCTATTGTGCAATTATTTCAAGTTACTAATGTGCCTTGAAACAAACAATGTCTAAAATAGAGCTCTGCTGTGGTTAGTGTTTACTATTATTCTGCATAAAGTTGGAGTTAATTTCAAAAATAGTAATTGAATACCTACTTTGTGCTCAAGAAGCATCAGTTGAATAAATGAATTAGTGAGTGAGCGAACGGCTAATAAATAAACTGAGCTAGGAACAGTCTATAAACACATTCGATGTTAAAATAATTTCACCCTCCCAAAAGAGCAAAGACAGAAAACTAAACACTGCATGTTGTCACTCATAGGTGGGAATTGAACAATGAGAACATTTGGACACAGGAAGCGGAACATCACACACCAGGGGCTGTTGTGGGGTGGGGGAGAGGGGGAGGGACAGCATTAGGAGATATATCTAATGTAAATGACCAGTTAATGGGTGCAGCACACCAACATGGCACATGTATACATATGTAACAAACCTGCACGTTGTGTACAGGTACCCTAGAACTTAAAGTATAATAATAAAAAAAAAATATCTTCACATCAAAAAAAAAAAAGAGAGAGAGTTTTTAAAACTCCAGATTTTCAAAGGGCCGGAGAAGGAGCAAACTTCGGAGTTGGAGAGACTTCGAACTCAAGGAGTGTTTCCTGGCCCCCTGGTGGCTTCTTCTTCTGGTAGCAAGATCTACATTTCTCTAGGTATATACACTCCTCCTCTTCCTCCCACCCACGGGAATAATGTGCACCAAACAAAAGTTCTATGAGAATGAGAAAAAGACAACCCAGAAGAAGTAAATAAATAAAAAAGA
Organism: Macaca fascicularis; assembly: GCF_037993035.2. Taxonomy (NCBI): domain Eukaryota; kingdom Metazoa; phylum Chordata; class Mammalia; order Primates; family Cercopithecidae; genus Macaca; species Macaca fascicularis. The sequence goes on along the minus strand of NC_088375.1, from coordinate 34,109,193 downwards.
TAATTTCTGAAAGTTTAGAAATAAACATAGCTAAACCAAGTTGTAAATTATATCCAGTTTTTCTATGAGACAAATTCCTAGTCCACATTTGTCAGATATATGTAGATTTGTGGGGAGGAGAAAGGGGGAGTTCAGGTAGAAGGTAAGGATAACTCCTCCTTCTAGATACTACTGAGGGGAATTTAAACTTCCTAGCCATCTTCAACATCAATAGAACTTAAAGATTACCAGGTTTTCATGTGCCTACTTCCAAAGAGAATTAGTTTATCCTTCATCCTCTTATCAAATACATATTGAATGAGTTGTTTGTTATTAACTGACAAAGCACTAGGTGCTAGGAAGGCAGCAAGGAACCAGATGCAGCCTCTGACCCCAGACAGCTTACAGCCCAGTGGGAGCTAGCCTAGAATAGAAATGACTGGGCATTGGAACCATGTCTGCTTATTTAACATCAAACACTCTGTCCAGTGCCTAGCAGACAGTAGGAGCTCAATGAGCTTGTGTTCAATTAATGAGAAGTAAAATGGAAATTACAGTAGGTTTCTCTTAGTGTCTTGATAAGGCACAGTATAAGGTATCAGGAAAACGTACTGGAGAGGAAACCTAAATCAGTCTTTAGAGAGGTCAAGGAAGAGTTCCTGAAAGAGATGTCGTATTCACTAAAAATCTAGGGGGTTAAGTAAGAACAATTCAGGTGCATTTGGTTTTGGAGAGTGGTTTCATATTAGGAGAAAAATTACAAAGGATAGACATCAGGGGCTAGATGCCAGGGACAGTGGTATGTCTGTGTCACTGCTAGTGGTTTGGTGTTGCTAGAAATTGGACTGGAAGTATATGTGTGAGTGCATGTGAGTATGGTGTGAGAGCATGATTATATCATATATGATGGTGTGGGTGTGTGGTGGGTGTGCATGTATATCTGTGCACACATGTGCACATGTGTACATATGGGTGTGCAAGTTTGTGTAAGTGTGCCTGTATATATGTGCATGCATGTGTGCACATGAGTATGCACGGGTGTGTGTGTCTATTGTAGAGGCAATGATGAGACTGAAAAGGTAAGTAGGGTCTCATATGACAACTTAAGGAAGCTGAACTTTATCCTGAGGGTGCAGTGGAGTCATCTGATGGTTGTAGGCAGGAAAGTGACTTGAGCTGCTTTGTATTTGAAAATGCTCTTCTTGGTTGCAATCAAACAGCTGAAGAATAAATTGATCCCTTGGTTTAGAGATGGTCGGAATTATTGTAACCAAAACTTAGCTTTAGTTTGGTTATTGGGATGAATACAACAGGGCCAAAAGAAACTGAAGAGGCCAACCAGACAGAATTTGGTGATTGATTACTGGCATTACATGTCATGTGGAGAGCGAGGGGCAGTGATGTGAGACAGGAACTCCCAGAGTTCTTGGCTGTGTGCTGAGATAGAGGAAACAGGATAAGCAATGGTTGTGAGACGGATGAAGGGTTCAGTTGAGGAAGGTTGGGGCTCTTCAATCCTTACTGCTCCTGAGATAAAAGATAGTGACAATATAGCACAGTGGAAAAGAACTCTCAGGACAAATGTCCAGGTTCACATCTTGGCTCTGCCTGCACCAACTGTGTGACCTTGGACAGTATCCTGTTTCTCTCTATGCTCTGATTCTCCGTCTTTTTCCTTGAGTTGTCCTGGGGAGCATGTGAGTTAATATTTGTAAACAGACTGCAGTAATGCTTGGCACAGAGTAAGTGCTACAGAACCACTTGTCAAAGGAAAATTTATGCAATAGTTTCTTTAGAGTGATTGAGCTTGCATTTGCATGCTTTACATTTCTGTTACTTTATCTACCATCATTTTCCTGTGTTTATGCTGTCTCCTACTTTAGATGACCAGTTCTTTAATACAAGACCTTGAGTCTTGGATCTTTCTGAATTTAAAATAAAATCTCTCTGAACCCATATCTACTTCTGACATCTCCTCTGCCCCTTCCATCACAGCCGAGTTTCTGCATAGAGTGCAATAGACTTTGCTCCCCGTCTTCACTCCCTTACCTCTCATTCATATCTCTACTTAATGTGATATGGATGCACCCATAACTGAGGTGTGAAACTACTCTCCCTAAAGTCATCCATGATTTCCTGACTGGTAAATCCAATGCACCTACTTTAGGCCTGATGTGTTATTTGGTGCTCCTGTGCCATCTGACACTTTGAAAACTCTATCATTTTCTCTTTGTCCTAATTCTGCTACTTCCCAGTACTCTTTTTGTTTCTCTGGTTACCAGCTCTCCTTCCCTAGCCTCAACAAATCCTTTGGTTTATCCAGGCAGGACTGGTCACTCTCAGTAGCCAGGCTGTAATAATCTGTTTACATATACACATATAATCTGTTATTAAAACAAATTTAATAATTTGTTTACAGTTTATAGGCCTAAACTCTGAGCACCTTCCAGGCACAACTCCTGCCTTAGTAGTTCTTGATTCCCCAACATGTGGTTAAAGGCTTGATATTTCACTTAATAGAAGCTCAATAAATATTGAATGAATGAACAAACTAAACTACTTTTATAACCTGCCCAGAATGTAGAGCAATTATTTGTAGGAAAGATAGCAAATGCTGAGTCACCACTTGAATGATGACTCACTAACTGATTAACTTATAGGCTCTGCAATGTTCCCTCTGATCAGGTAACTGGATTTCTAATGCAGAAATGAACATACTTGCTCATCTTGATGGCCTAACCAGTTGCCATGGCAATACTTCAAATGTTCTGAGACTTTGGGTTCCCGGTTCCACATTTTATATTTGGGCAGAACCACTTTTCTTCCCCACTCAATTCTGACTCATAAAGAGAACTAGGATGTTTTTGTTTGCCCACTGAGTTTTCTTTACTGGATGTTCTCTTTTAAAAATCCAAGGAGGAAGATTGTTTTGAGACAGGTAGTAAACATGGGAAAGAAACGATGCTGTTATTTTTCGGATACAAACAGCGTAGAAATATGCTTTCTGGAAGGTGCTAGGGCAAGGGGGTGTACGATGTGAGCTGAAATTGATCTGATGAGCCCCCAGAGCAACGTAATTCCATGTACTCAAGAGCAGAAGTATGGAATCTGTGTCCTTGTTTATGACATCAGGAACTGAAGCTAATGGATGTGCACGGTATACAGGTTCAGGAGCCAAACTAAGGTGTTGCCCTTCTGTTAGTAAACACCAAATAAAGTGTTTATTTAGCCTCCTCAAGGCACAGATTAGAACAGGAAAGAGGAGTCAGACCTCCTGGCACACACATTCTGAGTGAATCACATGGTCAGCCCAAAGAAACAAGAAGGAAGTGCACAAAGGAGGAGGCAGGAGGTGAGGAAGGACAAATTGTTGCTGCTGACAAGAGAATAGTTGGATGTGTTTGGGCTGCCAAAAGTGATTCCTACTTTCCAACCCTGTCTCTGTCACTCCTGAATATTTCCAACCTGACAATCTTTGCTCTACCCCGAGAAGAGAGTCTCTGTGGGTTTCCATCTCATTCCTCTGGTCTGAGAAAGAACACACAGCTCCCAGAGGATTGCGGATGAGCAGTAATGGTGCCACCTTGGTCAGTCAAAGCCTCATCCACTGTATTGTCTCCCTGAGATGCAAAGGACCAAGAATAGTATATTTTACAGTAAATGAAAACTGGGGTATGAGGGGAGGAAAGGCAGTAACAGGTGCCAGGCACTGAAGCTGGAGTGTGGTGAATAGGATAATCACAGGCCATTCTTACAGAAAATCCCTCTACGCCACTGCCTGGAAGTGATTCTCCTTCCCCCACCTGCACCCCAAACAACTGGACGACCCCAAAGGCCCAGATCTAACCCTGTGAGTCAGACACCAAACCCTGAACAGTCTGCCAAAGAACCCAGCTGGGGCCAGACATAGAGCTGGAATCTAGGAGAAAGTTCATGGCTATGTGAGCTATGTGAGCTTCATCTTCCCTTCTCCCCTTGGTTTCTCTTCTCTTTTTCTTTCTGAAGGTGCTGCTGCATCAGAATCTGATGCACCATGACTTCTAAGTGCCTGAGTGTTTTCTGTATGCCTAGCATTGGGGATTCAGCCAGGTTGCAGGTAATAGGAAGTAATATGCTACAGGCCAAAGGTGAAGGTTCAGGGAAGCAAAAGCCCATCTTAGGATACCTTCAAGAAGCTAGAAGAGGGAGCTTGGTGAGAGAACCCACTTCAACTAGGAAGGACTCCCTGTGATTGCAGAGGCCTCAGCATCAGAGCCCCAGGTGTCTCTTCTCATTGTGCAATAATGGCACATTTCTCCAAGACCACTGAGGTGCTCTCAGATGCTGGCAGTGGCCAAACCATACTCACCAGTGATGTCACAGAAGCCCATTTTATTTTATTACTTTATTTTATTGAGACAGGTTCTTATTCTGTCCCCCAGGCTGGAATGCAGTGGCACAGTTACAGCTCACTGCAGCCTCTACCTCACCAGGCTCAGGTGGTCCTTCCACCTCAGCCTCCTGAGTAGCTAGGACCACAGGTGCATGCCACTACATCCAGCTAATTTGTGTATGTTTTGTAGAGATGGGGTTTCGTCATATTTCCCAGGCTGGTCTTGAACTCCTGGTTTCAAGTGATCCACCTGCCTCAGCCTCCCAAAGTGCTAGATTTACAGGCGTGAGCCACTGTGCCCAGCCCCCATTTCATTTTAGAGGGTCAGAGGTATAAAACCAAGCCTCTATGCATTGATGGGGATTACTAAATTGTGCAACCACCTTGGAAAACAGTCTGGGAGGGCCTCAAAATGTTAAATATATAGTCATCATATGACCCAGAAATTCTACTCCTAGGTATCTAACCAAAAGACATAGAAAAAATATCCACTTGTACACAATGTTCACAAAAGCCAAAAAGTGGAAACAACCAAAATATCCAGTAACTGAAGATTGGATACACAAAATGTAGTATATGCATGTAATATTACTTAACGATAAAAAGGAATGAAGTGCCAATACATGCTGCAACATGGATAAGTCTCAAGTGAAAGAAGTCAGCCACAAAAGATCATATATTGTATAATCCCATTTTTATGAAATGTACAGAATGGGCAAAATGTATAGAGATAAAGAGTAGGTTGCCAATGGTTATGGCTATGGTGAATTTGGAAAGGAAGGGAGGGAAGTGGGTAGGGCTAATGGGTACAGCATTTCTTTCAGGTGCCATTAAAATATTCTAAAATTAGATTTAGATAATTGATTGAGACAATTGAGATAATAGATTGAGATAAGTCTGTAAGAATACTAAAGACATTATTTGTACACTTTAAACATGTGAACTTTAAGATAAGTCACATCTCAGTATGCTTTTTTTTTTTTTTTTAAAAAAAAGGAAAGAAATAAATATAAACTCTACCTGGAGTGCTCATACCAAGAAACTAGCATGACTTGTTTCCTGCAAGAAATATCTGGGAAGTTTTGTTTATACTTCAACAAAAGGTATGTCCCTACCACTGACAGTGCCACAGTCTCTCTGTTGGAGTTATTTTTCATAGCGTGAAACTAGAAAGGAAAGCACAAAAGGATGGTGGAAAAAGCAGTTGGCAAACTACTGCTCATGAGAAAAATCTAGCTTGCCACCTGTTTTTGTAAATAAAGTTTTATTAGAACACAGGCATAGAAATGTGTCTACATATCATTTATGACTGCTTGCACATTATAACAACAGAGTTTAATTTTTTGCAACAGAGACTGCATGGCCCAAGAAGCCTAAATTATTTACTATCTGTCCTTTTACAGGAAAAGTCTGCTATCTTCTGCCCTGGACTCAAGAGCCTGGACTCAAGAGTCTAGAGTCCTGCAACTTGAATCATGGTCCACATACTAGCAGCAGCAACAGCACCTGAAGCTTGTTACAAATGCAGAATCTCAGGCTGCCCCAGACCTGTTGAACCCAAATCTGCATTTGCATAAGGTAGTTGTGTTAGTACAAGAAGTAGATGCCAATACAGGATTAAATATGTAGGATCTTACTGGAGGAGACAACTCTGAAGAAATATAGAGAGATCCTGAAAAGGCTGGGAGAGCCATCAGTCATTGCTGCAAGTCTGACTCTGAAGCAAAAAGAAAAAAAAAAAAAAAAAAAAGAGGGAAGGAAGGTGGGATGGAAGTGTTGTTGACTACAGTGCAGTCTAAGGAATTTCCTGCAAGGCCTTTTTGAGTCCTCCAGCCAAAGTCAACGACTGTCTCTCAGGAACTGGCCTGCCTTTATCCATGCCACCCCAGGGATCCGTGGCCTCAGTGCAAATGCAGTGATGTGTTTCAGAGCACAGCGCCTGGGGTCCTTGGTCCATGAAACTCCCTGCAGTGTGCAAGACGTACTTACATTGCACCTGCTACCAGGTGCATTGCCATGGCAGACAGCTTAAGAATAGTCTCAGCTGATCTCTATTCACATTGAAGTTTGAGAAGCAATGTTCTAAAGCATGAGTTGGCAAACTTTTTCCACAAAGGGCCAGACAGTAAATATTTTGGGTTTTGTGGGCCAGAAGGTCTCTTTTGCAACTACTTACCTCCACCAGTTAGCAGGGAAGTCACCACAGAGAACACATAACCAAATGGGTGTGGCTGTGTGCCAATAAAACTTTATTTACAAAAACAAGCTTCAGCTTTAGACCTGATGTGACCCATAGGCCATAACATGCCAACCCCTGCTCTATAGTTGTGGGGTTTAAACTTCCTTAAAGTAATTAAGCCCCTCCTTCCCGTGAAACAGGTAAGGAAGGGATGCTCCTATTGAAGGTGGAAAGGGAACCCTGCACTCAGTGATTTCCCCTCAGAAGCTAGGAAGATACCTCAGTAGGCAGCAAAAACAGAATCTGAAAGCCACTGCTCTGGATTCCACAAAGAGACTCCAGTTTCAGAAAGTTCCTCCCACCCTTTTATTCATCCCTAATGGGCAGTCAGCAGTCTAAATTTCTATTTTTTCTATTCTACAAACATAACTGAGAGTCTCTAATACTGTGCTAGATATTTTGGAATGACAAAAGTTAATCAGACATGCGTTTGGCTCTGGAGGAATTACCGGTGGATAGAAATGAGACATGCACATAACAAATAAGGCAGGAATCAATATGCACCCTAGAAAACCACACATGAAGAGCCCTGGAGGCAGAGACATAGAGAAAATTACTTTCCCATATGGATGAGGGGCATGGCTACAGGCTGTAAGAAGAAGGGTCATAGTCACAGTCTGGTTTACTTCTTAAACCAGATACCATACAGTCTCTCCACGTTCCTCTCTTCTTGGGGGCCATGCAGCCACATGATAAAACCTTCTATACAGAGATGCTAATTTACAACCATCAGGGGCTATGCCCTATTCACACAAGACAACTTGTGCAACTCGTACTCATCACTGTGGGTAAATCCATCCCCAGAAACCAACAGCAAGCCCTCACATTCATGGGTCGTCCATGCCTAGGGCAGGTGGCCATGACTTTGCTGCACATGTGGATCCTAACCAGGGAGCAGGGTTATAATGTGGAGGGAACTGCACAATTCCACAGGATTCTTGGAGGACGAACACTCTGACTTCAAACCTTGCTGTGATATAGGAAGAAGCAACTAAGGAGATGACTGTGCAAACCTCATCTTCAGGAAGATTCTGGGAAAAGTATAGATTTGTCTCTTCATCTGTCACTAAGTCCTATCGGATAAAGGGAGAGATCCCACATATGGCCTGCCTTTTACATTCTCTTCACATGTATGTGAATCTGCCTTCTATGAAGCTCCATATTCTACGTGGATGGCACCCTCCACCTTGTGTATAAATCTCTCTTATTGGGAGAAGGGGATGTTTCAGCATTCTGTGAAATCTCATTTCTTAGATGTCAAAAAAAAAACACTTATCAATATAGGCCTTAAACAATGGGTTTTATACATAATGTCAACAGACCCTCGCCGTCAGGAAATCGTGAAGAGTATTGAGGGTCATTTTATATGGTTTGGCTGTGTCCCCACCCAAATCTCATCTTGAGTCATAGCTTCCATAATTCCCACATGTTGTGGGAGGGACCTGGTGGGAGGTAATTGAATCATGGGGGCAGGTTTTTCCTGTGCTGTTCTTGTGATAGTGAATAAGTCTCATGATATCTGATGGTTTTATAAATGGGAGTTCCCCTGCACACGCTCTCTTGCCTGCCACCGTGTGAGACATGACTTTGCTCCTTGTTCGTCTTCAGCCATGATTGTGAGGTCTCCCCAGTCATGTGGGATTGTGAGGCACCCCCAGCCATGTGGAATTGTGAGGACCCCCCCAGCCATGTAGAACTGTGAGTCCATTAAAGCTCTTTCCTTTATAAATTACACAGTCTCAGGTATGTCTTTATCAGCAGCTTGAGAACAGACTAATACAGCTCTGAACGTTGTGTGAACTATGTGAACATGTTCATTTTTCTAGGGAGTGGACAAAGCTTTCATCAGATTTTTAAAAGGTTTTATGGCCTCCAAAAAACTTTAGCACCATTGTCCAATTTATTCAAAATAGTACTGCTCAGGCTAAAAAGAATGGATTTTTTTAAATAAAATAAATGAGCCCTTTGGGGCCTCTGATTCTACTGCATTTACAACACATTAGACTGTGTTGTAAAAAGGTCTGTTTACTATCATTCTCATTTTACAATTTAGTAAACTGAATTCCTAAGAAATTAAAGTGAATATTCCACCTAAGGAAAAATGATAGGTTAGTGGGTTAGAACCAAAGACGAGCAGGTTAACCTGCTGCTCCCAGTAATGATTGCCTCCGACTCTTAGCTCCTGCCAGGCTATGAGTAAACACAACGGCCAAACCCTGTGGTGGGCACTTTACATGCATGACTTGTTCAAGTATTGTAACGACTCTGCAAGACATCGTCTTAGTTTTCATTTTTTGGAGCTTTTTTCATTTTTATTTAAATGGAATGATATTTTGTACACATATATTTTTGTCCTTTTTCCATTTGAGGAAACCAAGGCATAGAAAAGCTCAATGGATTGCCAAAGACCACAGCCCTGATAAGCGTCAGAGATGGAATCTGATGCCGGGTCAGCCTGCCTCCCAAGTTCTACACGAGCATATACTCTAATGCTCAGATCCTCAGAGGAGAAAAACTTGTCTTCATGTCAGGGACAGTTTCTTAGACATCTTTGTGCTCCCCTCAGGGCCTTGCCATGCTTTGCATGGAAGGCACTCAATAAATATTTGTTGAATGAAGAATCCTGGGCTCAGGCTCCAATTCTGCCATGGACTTAGTGACTCAGTCTCCTGCAACTTGGAGCTGCAGGTGGTTACTCAGCTGGGCAACTTCAGGGAACATTTGAAATCAATTACGGGTGAGGAGGAACCTATTAAAATCTTCTCTTTTGTGTATGTTGGGGTTGAAAGAGAGGAAAGGAAGTTGAGAAGGAGGGAAAGGAACAGGATGGTTTCGGGGTTGGGTGCTGGAGCTTAAAAGTTACACACGTGGATGGGACAGAATTTGGCTTACATCCAGTACTCAGTTCCAATGGCCCAACCAAATGGGCTCTTGACTTCAGTCTACTCCTAGGTGGCTACATGGTCCTGAACTGCCAAGCCCCTTCCTAGCGACTCTTATGGAGGACTCTACAGTGGAGCAGTTGTACACAGTCCTCTCCTACACCTTGGTTGCTCCGTCTCTGTTACGGGAAATAGGCCGCTTCAGAAGATCTGTCTTGCAGGGACCCAGGTACCATGTCTCCCCTTCCGAGGGCCAGAGAGACGTTCAGCACCCAAAGCCTGTGAGCTCCGTGCTGTCCTCAACTCTAAATAAATGTATTCTGGCAATTCATTCTGGAATTCAACTTTCTATTTTGGAAGAATGTGGAAGTTTGGAGTGGGGGAGGGAGAGGGGAAACTTTAGTTGATTTTCTTTTCTTTACCACTTGCTAAAGTGCAAGTTAGTCACAACCCCAAAAATGACACTTTTGCCCTTTCACATAAGCCCCGCAAAAAACACTTGCATAAAGCTGACCCCAAGGGATGCCTACGAACAACATTCTGGGAGAGGACAATTAAATACATACAGCCCAGAGCCAGGGCAGGACAGTCCTCCAAGAAATCAGAGACATTCCCCACTACGTGGCTGCCTACTCTCCTGTGAATGAAGCAACACTGCCACCTAGTGTCCTGTGTAGAAAGTATCCTCTAAGACACCCGCATCTGGGACTGGGGAGGAGAATGTTCCTCTGTAAATGGCTATGGCTGCATTGCTTGAAGTCTCTGTTGAAGAAAAAAATGCCCTAAGTTGGGTAGATTAAGGATTGGGAAACTGGGTTTAAGTTGAGTAGACAGAAGCTACGCTTTGAGAGCTGTTGAAAAAGTGTAGGGGCCAAGTCTCGCAACACCTCGGATCATTCCCAGTGGAACAGCAGAATTGCTGAATTGTATGTGGCTCCCAGGGACATGATTCTATTGTCATTCTGCATAGGGGGACATGATTCTATTGTCATTCTGCATAGGTGAAGGCCAACCATCCTAGGAATAGACAATGACCAGCTCAGGGGCAAGTGCTGTATGGAAGAGAAGGAAGATGGTCTGGTCTGTCCATAGGCATGAGTAGATTAGGGCAAATGCCTTTCGCAACATTATGGTTCTCAGGCATGGAGACCACAGGTGAAGTGTAAGCAGCTAAACACAGTGAGTACGCAAGGATGCCCAAGCCCTCAGGAGCCCTGTTGCTAGAATCCTGAAGAATGAAACCATGTTCCCAACCTCCCTCTTTCCCAGACCTTTACCCTACATCTTTACTGAATATTTTCTGATGTACAGAAATTGAAAGAAAAATACAGAGTGGTAGGTGGAGATGAGATAGCCCTGGGCATTCCCTGCCCTCAACCTTTCTGCTGTAGACCTAAGGGGGGAAATGTCAGTACACCACAAGGATACTTTGATTTGAAGAGAAGGAAAACTCAGAAGCTAGACAGTTTGCAAAAGATTTCCTGCCCAATTTTACATGCTTACAGTTAAAAGAGTTCAGATGGGCACTTTAGAGAAGGATCTGAGTGGGTGCTGTGGCAGTGTTGGCAGCGGTTGGTGGCAGTGGACAGGTGGGCAAGGGAGAAAGATGTCCTGGGGTGGGGATGAGGGAGGTGCCATGAGAAATGCTGTAACTGGAATCAAATCATGACACTGCTTTCCTCTATGCAGAGCATCAGACAGGACACAGGAGGGACAGGGCAGGAGTCAAGTTTCCCCAGGTTTGGCCTCTAGTAACCCAAAGCAGTAGCCCCTTAGAGCCTCCCACATAGACTCCTATTGGATCTTTCTCTCATTTTCTTCAGCCAGGGAATTGATCCCAGGTCTTTACGTTGCTACTGCAAGAGGAGGGGAAAGCAGAGTTGTGGGTCTTAGTCTAGACTGCAAGCACACAGTTTCCCTGGCAGATGGGTACTAGGAAGCAAGATTAAGCAGCACAAAGATGTCATCTGGGAGAAACTGTGGAGCTGCCAACTCTGATCAGATAATCATCTCATTATTTCTTCCATTTGGCCCCAGAATAAGGATTTCCTTCTACTCTTTCTCTTCCCCACCTAACTTACAGCCCAACCCTTCTTTCTCCCCTTTCCCCACCCCCTCTCCCACCCAAAAATAAAATACAGCAAAACCACAAGACTTGAGGATGCTCAGTGTCTGGGAATCCCAGCTTCCGAAGAAGAAATCACAGCCAAAGGGGGGGAGACAGAGTGTCCGGAAGGGATGTTCCAGCAACACCCCCCTTGAAAGAACTTCCCTCCTTGCCAACTTCTTTCCTTCTTTCTGAAACTTTCTTGCAGGCAACCAGTAACCTGAGAATTTTTTCTTAATTTGGAAATTTTTCAAGCAATTCAAGTGTCCTGGAGTTCTATTCCCAGCCTGCATTGCATGCCTTTTATTGCCTCAGTTTCCCTATCAATATAATGGAACTGGAAAACATGAAAGGGCACTGTGGATAATTCAAATTAAGCAGATTATATGGTTCTACTATGCACCTTGCTTTGTGTTAGGTTCTGTCATGGGGAATTCAAAAGGATAAGGTACTAAATGATGAAATATCATGTCTAATCCATGACCCCTTGCTTCATTACAACCTTCCCAGTAAGGCAACAGGAAACAGTTACTCTTAACCTAATTTTTCTTTGCCCTTCTGGGTGACTCTCCATGAAAACCAAGATCTGTGTATAGTGGAAAACAAATGTGGGTCATGTTCCCAGGCAAGTGCTCCTGATCAAAACCATGGAGTTATACAGGTTTCATTTTTTAGGTCGTTACAACAGCAGGCCTAGAAGTCGGGATCTTGGCTTATAAGTGCTCACTTTTTCCAGTGGGCCCTACTGTTCCTAAGCTGGACACATGATTGCTGGGACAAAGTGAAGGGAACTCCAGGACCTGGACCAGAGGGTAACTTTCTGCCAAGATCCAGGGCACTCAGAGAAAAGGAATCCAGGCAGGACCTGACAGCTGTGTACCTAGCAGCCTTGTTTCCTCACCGCCTGGACCAGCCCAGGTGTGACTCATTGCTCAGGTCCTTGGATTCTCATCTGTCTTCAAGGTTGCCTGGGTATTTCATATTGGTCTACCAGCAATGGAGTGTGAAACCCCTTCTCTTTTGGCAAAGAACCAAGGAGCTCTATGACTTCAAACAGAGGTAAGAGAGCTAAAGTCTCCTAAGTGCAAGCACAATGTATAGAAGGACATGAGATCAATACAAGGTACAGAGGCTGATATGGCTAGAGTCACTATCTCCTTTTTGATGGTGTCTGGAATCCTGCTGGGCTGATTACTAACGGCCCTTCCCCCTCTCCCTGGCTAGCCCTTTCTGGCTTTCCTGTTGGGTCCCCTTCCCATCCTCGCTCCTTATATCTGACCTGTCAGAAATAAAGCCAGCCAAACCCTCAGGATCTCAGAAAGCCCAGGAGAGGGGTGTTACCTGCGATGATGGCTGGGTTGTTCTGTCCTCCCTCCGGTTTAACCCAGGCTTCCACTGTGAATGCCTCCCGGGGAATCTCAGCCAGCACTTCTGGACGCAGCAGCAGCCGCTCCCGCCTCCCAGAGAAGTATAAGATGGGCAGTCCTACTTGGGAGTTAAAGGTCTCTGCTTCCCGGTAGGAGTCCTCTCCACCATTTTGGTTGCTTTTGTCTGGTGGACTCTTTCTGACCCTGTGTTTAAGGGAGTGCTTGGACCAAGGTTGGAAATGTGAAGAGATATCGGAGTCTCCCCACACATCTTCTGCCCGCCTCTTCCACACTTGGCGACGCTGCCTGGACTTGGTCCAGCCCCTCCTTTGGGTCTCTGGTTTGGGTTCCTTCGGGGTTGTGAAAATGGTGGCAGTGGTGGCAGCCACAGCTGAGCCTTTCTGAGTCCCAGCCTCACCTAGAGACTCCTTGGATCCTTGATTGCCAAGATAAGTGTCATCATCTCCCAGCAGCTCAGATTGCCCAGTAGGACTATTCTCTACCCATGGGGCAGGTGGGTGTTCAACTGCACCCCTCAGTCCTGCTGGATTTTCAGTCAGGTCTCGGGGAACAAGGCTCACAGCATTTCCTTCAGTGTCTGGTCTGCTGCGTCCTGTATGACGGATTTCCTGCTCCTCCACGGAGTAGGGCCTTAGGTAGTTCCCAGCCCTGCTGGGGTAGACTCCAAAGAGGTGATGCTGTGGAGAAGCTCTGGGTCTTCGAACCTTGGCCCCTAGCCAACAACGTTCTCCTTCCAACAGCACCTGATTCAGGTGTTCCCTCTCAACCAAGGATTTCTTGCGTGTCCAGCCCAGCTCAGAGTTGGCAGAACAAAGTGCCCACCCAGCCAAAATCGCCAGGCTTATTCTTAGGATATTTAAGCACATCATACCTCCCCTAGCTCTTTCTACAGAACCAGAAGTCAACTTCTGGGTACCACACCAGAGTGATGGGCAGATGAGAAAGAGGCAGCTAGCAATGGATTTGCAGTCACCAGGGAAACTGTTTTGTTCACAGACCAAACTTTTTCAAATAGCCCCAAGAATGCCTCTGCTGGCTACCTGTGCTGGCCACTCTGCCAGCGTGGCTTCTATGCCTCCCCGGCGCGTGTGCTTCCTGCACGCTTCTCCCTTGACCTCTCTCCTCTTGCTCTATTTTAGTCCTTGCAGAACGAACTTAATTTCTCTTGGTTCCTTTGAATTTCCTCCCAGAAAGCTCAGATTTCTTTTTTTTTTTTTTCCTTCTTCTTCAATAATCCCTCCCCTCACTGATAGTAGAAGAGAGACCCACAGGCATGAGCCAAGTGTCTCAAATACACACTCACAAACAAACACTCTTCGCTACCTGAAGTCATTCAAAATAATCTTATTCTCTAATTTTCATTTCTTTCTCTTCTTCCTTCCCTGTGAATTACCTTCTCTTTTTGTAGTCCTTAAGTCAAAATAAGTTCACCTTAAAACAAATTGCTAGAACTTTTACACAGAAACATGCAATTTCATGCTTCTTATTTTAAAATGCAAAAATAATCTAGGGGCACAAAAATCCAAGCTGGTACTTAACTTTCATTCTCCAGATGTCCTCAGTCAGGTCCCCATCCAGCTTCCAGTCTGTCCGTGAGGGTTAGAATGTTTCCTTCAGTTTGATGCTTGGGGTTGTTGGTTGTTGAAGGATTTTAATCCCTCATACAACTTGTTGGTAGGTTGCAAGTCTCCGTAAAGTTCTTTGGGGTGCCAGTTTGCTGTTCTAATAACCTTATGAGTCTGGGAGCTCTTAACTTCACCTTCTAGGAGTCTTATGGGTTCCTGGGAAGATCGGGAAAAGAGCAAAAAGAAGAGTATATACTTCAGGGGACCTATTCTCTCCAGTCTCTCCTGCTCCCCTTGGTTCCCTTTCTCTCTGCCTGTAGATATCTTCTTGTTTTGTTTTGTTTAGTTTTGTTTTTCATTTAAAGACAATGATGATGTCAAAGCTAGTAAGTTCAATGCATCACTCCACCTACTCCTCCCTGTCCCCTCCTTCCTCCTGAAAACCTCCCCACCTCACCAAGGCACAGGGGACAGACACTACTCTTGGTTTCCCCAGTAAACATCTCGGGCTTTCTCTTTCAGCAGCCGCAGCCTACACAATCAATAGCAAAGAATCAATACTGTTTTGGAGTACTCTTCTCTGTGTGTATTCTCTCTCTCTCTCTCTCTCTCTCTCTCACACACACACACACACACACACACACACTTACTGTGAACCCATCTACCTACTGCCTAACAAGCCCACACTAACCTTTCAGGGATCCCTTGTATCTTTCTTTTGTTTTGTCACAAACAAAACAAATGAAGTATTTTTTCTCACTTTGATCAATCATTTGGGATTTAAAAGAACAATATCTTAAATTCACTTTAAATTGGACATGGGAGAAAGGAGAAATCAAGTATCCTGCTGTGAGAAGTATTAAATGGAAATGCCATGAATTCATACTACATAGATCTTCTTTTTATCTCAGAAGTTTCTCAATCTCAAGTTACTAAAAGTCACCATATGCTGAGTGAGCAAATAAACAAATGAGATGTTCAAAATAAGTAATTTACCAAAATGAACAGCTAGACCCAAGCAACCATGTTTCCAATTGATTTGAAATGGATAGAA
This sequence comes from Macaca fascicularis, assembly GCF_037993035.2. Classification (NCBI taxonomy): domain Eukaryota; kingdom Metazoa; phylum Chordata; class Mammalia; order Primates; family Cercopithecidae; genus Macaca; species Macaca fascicularis. The sequence continues at coordinate 34,093,607 of NC_088375.1, read as the reverse complement.
AGGATGGGGAAGAAAATGTCATAATTTTAACCTATGCAATGTTTGCCTAAATGCCTCGATAAAGGCTTTCTCAAAGGGTCCCCACCCCCCAAAAGCATGTGCATGTACAGAAATACATACATGTATACATGGACAAACACATGGCATGGTTCTGAATTCTTAACACAAGTAAGGATGTCTGACCGCAGGTGGTATGAAACAGTAGAGAAACGCATTGTGTCCTTCATTCACATAATAAGAAAAATCACTTACACTTTTAAAGTCACTGCTTGTGTTGCCCACATCTAAAACATGCAGTCCACATACTCTGGAGTAAGATCACACTGCCTCTTCTGCCTTGAGTCTCCTCATCATCTTCTAAACTCCTCTACCCCAACTAAGAACTGACTTGTTTGCATTATAAATGCTGTATCTTAAACACTTCATTCCCAGTATGTCCTGTTTCCTTATGTAGCATCCACTGGAGCCTCGATGCAAGTCCCCCAAGAAGATATCAACTCAGGCACGTGGCTATTACTAAGCAGATACCCCTCAATCCTAGACTGCCCTTCTTCCTTCCCTTCACTTTTGACTCAGTTTTCTCTCTCTCTCCCTCTCTTTCTGAAGCAGCTCAAGAATAAAGATTAGGGCTCTGGGGAGGGGGATATAAAGAAAGCCAGGAAAGCAGAGGGAAGACAGAGAGAGGAAGCAGAAAAGAAAGGAGGGAAGGAAGACAGGAGGTTTAGTTCAAGTAAAGGGAAGATACTCAGGTAAGAAAAGAAGTAAACTTCCCCCTCCCGCATGCCACCCCATAACCCTCAGAAAAAGGTTTCCTACCATTCATTTCAGGAAGGAGGGATAACACAGCCAGGAAGAAGAATTCCGCCTGCTTTTCTCCCCCTTTTAATGTGTAAGGGATCTTGCATCCCCTATAGGTCTCTCCTGGCTCTCAGCTTCTAGCAATCCATTCATAAGGTTTCAAGAAGCTACACAAAACTCAAGCTTCCAGTTTAGTTTCTCTCTCTCTCCCTTCATTCCTTTGCTCACCACTCTCCTTCAGCTCTTGGCAGTCCCAAGTTAAAAAAAAAAATGTTGAACCATTTCTGTGTTTTCCTCCTGTTGTAACTTTTGCTGTGACATCATAACCCTGCCCACCAACACCCCACCTCCCTCTCCTTTCCATCCCACCCCTCATCAGCCCCATACCCGCAACACACACCCCCACGGAGAAGAAGGGCTCCTGTCAGTTCCAATGTGTGAAAAACACAAAGCTACTAGAAGGTGCCCCCTCCCTCCCTCGGCCCCCCTCCTCTCTTCCCCCTCCCTGCCTTACCCACCGCTCAGCCTCGGCTCTCTCAAGGCTTTTAACAATGATCCCATCTGTTTGACATGTGCGGAAAGGTGGGCTGGATTCAAATAATCTGTCAAGTGAATCAGATCAAAAACACAGCAACCCCCTCCTCAATTCCATCACACATACACACCCCCGAGCAAAAGTGTGAGGGAAGTCAGGCTTGCACAGCACCCACCCTCGATGCCAGGGAGAAAGACACCAGACATGCCAAGGGAAACCCAAATTTATATAGACATAAATTCTGTTGCTATTTGTTTATGACAAACACCCACACCCCAAGTCCCCTACCCCTCTTCCCCAAACCCTGCCACTCCGCAAGTGCACAGACTTGAAAGCTGGTCGAATCTGTTTTGAAATCTCCAAGGAGAGGGTTTTTCCCCCTTTTTTTCACTCCAAAGCACTATCTGTGGCGATCAGACTGAGCAGGGTTGCCAGCAAATGCAGGAGGCCCCTTCTAGGGTACAGGCTTTCAAACCAGCGAAGCTAGAGGGAATGGATTTAAGGACACACAGCAGGAGCTGGCTGGATTCATTTTATTTTGACGGGGGTAGTTGGGGGAGGAATATCATTTCTGAAATGCCCAAGGAATGAAGGGAGAGGATATGGATTTCTTAAACAGTTTTTTTGCAAGAGGAGCGGTGTCTTGTTCTGCAGGTAAATCTATAAGGCAAGAAATTGGAGCTTACAGATAAACAAGGACCAGGACGGAGAGGGAAAGGGAGGGAAAGGGAAAAGAGGAAAGCAAGGAGAGGGAGGAGAGGGGATGAGGAGATGGGAAAGGGGAGAGAGAAAAGAAGGGGAGAAGGACAGACAGGGGTAAGGGGGGAAGAAAAGAGAAGAAAGAAGGAGGCGTGGGGAAAGAGGGAAAAGGGAAGGGAGTGAGGCGAGGGGGAGGGGAGAGATGGAGGAGGAAAGGGTAAAATGGAAGGGGGAGGGTAGGAGGACTAGGAAAAAGAAGATTCTGGGAGGAGAAAGAACTGGAAAAGAGAAGTAGAGAAGAGAAGAGGGAAGAATGAAACAGGGAGGAAGAAAAACTAGAAAGAGGTGAGGCACAAAAATATGGAGACCAGGAAGGCAGTTAGATCCATGATGATTAAATATAAAGAAATCTCAGAGGCAGGTGAAGGGAAAAGACACTATCACATGGGATCGAGGTTAGGTTTTACGCACAGAAAACAAAGGACACACAGTAGGGGACTGTCTCTTAGTGACTGGACACGTTTTACAAAATCCGATTGCAAGGCTTCAACATTGTCTCTTTAAGGGAACTCCTCTTCCCTCCGCTTTCCCTCCCTGCATCTCTGCCTCCAACTTCCACCTCCACCTTCCTTCTTTCACCTTTCATTTCCAACATATCTTCCCCTGGAGAATTCATGAGTAAAATTCAGACACCCACTCCCCCAAAGAAACCCATTCTTCATAGCCCCTTCCTTTATTTCTATCCACAGAGGTTCCTGGGTCCTCTTATCTAAAGAATGGGCTGTTTGTGATCATCTGCACTTCATTTCAACCCAAATTATATGATGTTTCCTTTAAGCCCAGGACGTCAGGAGTGTTTTGCTTGTATTTACTCCCATAGTGGGGCTGGTCAGTTTTCATTAGCTTTGTCATCATTATTATTAAGAGTCTTTGCACAAAGAGAGAAGCCAGTCCACGCTGGCATCCACCTGCAGTATACAGCATTAGCAGAGAGAGAATGAGAGAGAGAGAGAGCGAGAGTGAAAGAGAGAGAGAGAGAGAGATGCCCCTTAATATGGTCACTGATCCTCTTTGACTTTCTGGTTCCAAAATCTGATCCCTTGAAGGAAAAGCTCAGCTGGGAGCCAGCCAGGGAGCGTAGTAATAAAAGCCTCCTAGAACACAACCAAATGCGGAATCTATATATAGAAGCCAGATCTGTTTTAGCTACTTGCAGTCTAAAATGACACCCGGAAACAAACATTTCAGCAATATGTTTATTGGAATCTTATTCAGCTAGTGCTGGAAACAGGGAGCTTCTCTGAAGGATTTCACTCCGAGGCTCAGGGTTGCTGCTTTCTGCTCCCCTTACTCTGGTGCTCAGAGATGGGAGTCGGGCTCCATCTTTCGGGTGTAACTTGTGATTCCTTCAGGGTAATCTACGACAGTCCCCTTTTTTCATGGGTAAGGGAACAAGCACAAAGTCACACAATTAATGGCAGGGCCAGACGTAGCATCAGGTCTCCTAAATCCCTGCCCAGCTTTTTTGCCTTCTCTGGCTATGCACTGTCTTCACCTGTCTGGCTGGTTTGCCAGCCATTTGTCAATTGGATGGGAAGACAGTATCAGACACTGACCTCCCAGGTTCCACATCCCGGCAAAAATGCCCAGGGAATATATGTTGGTCATATGTGTTCTATAACTCAGAATCACATAACACTCAGAAGGAAATGCAAATCTGGATTTCACCCTCCTCCCTGTGCTTTTTGAGCCAAGACAAGCCCTATCTTCTTGTGGAACTGTTTGGTGCTCCATATGTCAGATATTCATATTTTTTCCAGAACACAATTACCATTATATTTTATTAGCAGTGTTAATGGTCATGTTTTAAAAGCTACTTTCCATCCAAATAGATCAAAGTATGTCATAGACAGGTTAGGTTTCCCAGCACCTCAGGGGAGCAGTATGGTGAAAGCAATATGCCAGAGATCTACATTCCCTGGTGGCAGTCCCTATTGGGTAGGTGTTTTCTGTAAGATTTTGAGGCTTGGGACTAGCCTGTGGAGCCCTTTGGCTGGGGGAGAGTTTAACAGTGATGCTGGGTTCTGCCCTGCTCATCAGACAAACAAAGGCTCTGCAGGGTTTATATTTCAATTAGGATTGCTTTTGTAGCTGGAATCTCTTCAAAAGGCAACTTCATAACAAAAATAATGAGTACGTTTGTACACTTGCATTTCCTCTTACTTAATCCACATTTGTATGCATTCTTTCTTTCTAACCACAACAACGTGAATGCAAAGCAAGTGTTAATGCCCATCTTACAGATGAGGACACTGAGGCTGAAAGAGGTTAAACTACTTACCCACAGACCTGCAGACAATAAGAACACAGCCAGAAACAGTTTCAAATGCATTATGCTAAGTGAAAGAAGCCAGACTTAAAGGGTTACAAACTGTGCGATTCCATTTCTATGACATTCTGAAAAAGGCAAAGCCTTGAGGACAGAGAATGGATCGGTGGTTACTAAGAGCTGAAGGTTGGGGAAATAGTTGAATAGAAAAAGCACAAAGAGATTTGGGGCTTACATGGCTATTCTCTATCTTGGTTGTGGTGATGATGCATGACTGTAAGCATTTGTCGAAACTCAAAGAACTGTGTACTAAAAAAGCTTGCTATGGGTAGATGATGCCTCAGTAGATGTGGTGGGGGTGGGCAGATAGAGCCAGGGGTAAGTCTAGGGTCTTTTAATTTTGAATACAGTATTCTTCTATCTACATCCTGCGAGTGCCCAAAGACTAAAAGATTGTGTGACATTGCTTGGTGGTGGTTAGGCACTGCTCTGTGCCCGAACTCTTCACTGGCCATCTCGCCTAGACTCTGAGGGGACCCTTCAGAGCCAGGCTGGATGGAGCACTTAGCTGGCTTAAAGTTCCAGCTCCATCAGCCCAGATGGCCTCAATAAATCAAATACTCTATCACCAAATAAACAATTATGCCACTGTTCTGCCATTCAACGGCTGCCTGATCTTGGGCAAGTTAATGAACTTCTCTGAGCTATCCGTAAAATGAGATTCTCTTATTTTTCAGCCCAACACTTTTCTAACATTCTATCTTCTCATTTATAAAAGACAGCCAGTGCTCACTTCCTATAAATATACCAGAGACTCAAGTGTACATTAGCAGTGGGCACCTATGACATTTATTTTGGTCCTTAGAGAAAGCCATATATTCAAATGTGACTTTATTAAAACACTGATGTGCAGAAACAGGGGTAGTATGCGAAGAGTTTTAGAGCTTTGCTATTGTAGGGGAAAAGATGTCCTATGCATCTGTAGCATTATCACGTATTTTGCAACTCAAATATAGAACACATGGCATTAGTATGAAAACACTTACATGAGAACAGCTTTTTTAAATTTGGTACTGCACTAGAATTTTAAAATGTGGTGATTTCCATGAGATGGTAATAGTATTAGCAATAATAAAAATGTTTACTTACACACTGTCCTGACCACTTCATATATACTAATTGATTCAATCCTCACAACAGTCCTGTGAGGTGGGTGCCTCTATCATCCCCATTTTCAAATGATTTGACTCCCAGCATGACAAAACCAGGCTTTCCTGTCTTGAGTAAGGGCCCAATGCCTCCAAGAAATGTAGCCCATTTTCATCCCCACTTACAACTAGTAACAGTAGTAGCTAGCATTTATCAAGCGCATACCACATGCCCAGTGTAGCATCAATGTAAATCTATTAATTATCTCATTTAATTCAACAACAAACTTGTGATATAGCTCCACTATGATCCCCATTTTTAGATGGAAACACCAAAGCATAGAGTCAAGCAACTGAACTTACTCACCTGGAAGAGAAGTGCCCGTTTCCAGAGCTCTCACTCGTGGTCACCACACTGCACTGCCTTTTCATGAAGGGTGTAAATACACGCCATGATTTGACCCCCAGCATGACAAAACCAGACTTTTCCTGGTGAGGACAATTCAGTAATTCCTCTGGAGTAATGGAAAGATCTTTCTTGGGTCTTTTCCTAAAGTCTCTATTGAGTGAGGGTCCAATGCCTCCAAGAAATGTAGCCCAGCCAACAGCAGCAGTCAGGGAAAGTCCCACTTCTGCCAGTGCTAGAGTATCTTCCACAGATTCCCCAAGAGCTCTTGTTCCTACTACCCTTGCTCCCCAGATCGAACATGCCCCCTTTAAAATCTAAGAGACAAATAGCCAACCAAATATAAATGGAAAACCAGTCATTTCCCCAACTCATTAATCCCATTTAGAAGGAATCATACAAGATAAATAAATGTTATGTTGTCTATTTAACTGATACTGACTTTTTATACTAATAACTGCTGAGTTGATAGTCTATTAACATTTATTAAAATATTTCATTTTCATCTAATTAAAAAATTAATAAGATATGACCATCTCTAATGTATCCTGCACTTTCCTCTACATGTCTGTATTAGTCAGCTTTCACTAGATTATGTTGTGCTAACAACCAACCCAAAAATCTCAAAGACAAGAGAAAAGGTTGATTTTTCATACATGTTACATGTAGTTGTGGGTTGGCACTCCACTTTAAAAAAAAATCCTGGAAAAAAGAAACAGCTCTTATGGGACATACCATTGTTGTGGTAGAGTAGTGGTTCTTAACCAGAAATGATGTCACCTCCCAGGGAATACTTTATCATTATCTCCAGGCATTTTTGGTAGTCACAACTGAGAGACAGATACTGCTGTCATCTAGTGGGTACAGGCTAGGGATGCTGCTTAACATCTTCCAATGCATAGGACAGACTCCATCTCCACCAGCAACAAGAATTATCTGGTCCTGAGAGACCCTGTGTAGAGGGAAAATGAGCAATGACAAACCATGCAATTGCTGTTAAAGTTTCTGCATGGGTTTGGCACAGGTCATTGCTACCTGTTTTCTATTGGCCAAAGTAAGTCATGAACAACCAAGGCAGATGTCATTGAGGCAGGGCAGGAAACTACAAGAAGTCACACAGCAATAGACATGATTATATAATCTTCCTACAGGGATAGGAGCAAATTATTGGGAACAGTAGTGTAATCAACCACAATTTACTTAACTGAATTGAGGCAATGAATGAAATGATGCCCTAGGGTTTCAAGCTATCCAAGAATGGTGGGTGGTGGGTGGCAGTGGGGTAAAATGTATTGAAGGCTTAGGAGAGAGACCCGTAAAAAGCTGGGTCTTTTCAGATGAGCTATATGAACAGGCTGACATGAAGTTTCTGTATCTGCAAAAGAGAGGTGCTAACATCTATCACACAGATTATCCAAAGGATTCATGAAATGGGAACTTCATTGTATAGTGGGTGGCACAGAGACACTCATGAGGATTGTGGTTATTAATTAACTTTTACAGGAAAACTTCCACATGCAAGCCAAAGGTTCAGAATACTTTGGCCCACTGTTTTGATTAATTTTTATCTCATCATTTTGACCCATTAAATCATTTCAATGCCACCATTTTTGGTCCATGGAAATAATTTTACCTCAAATTACAAAAATGCACACTAAAATTTGAAATTTATTGATTTAGAAATAAAAAGAAATCACAAAATCAGCATTTTTCCAAAACTAATTATATTTCAAGAGGGAAATGTATTAAGTCATGTTACTTCTTTGATCAATTCCTATCGATGTGGTTAAGCATTTTCATTCTTTTCTATTTGTATGTTTATTTTACTAAAATCAATTTTCATCCAAACCAATTCTTAGCTATTGTTCACATGAGACTTATCAATTACAGCTTCAACTGTTGTGCATTATCTTTTGTAATAATTATTGCTACTGAGTCCAATTTTCCCAGGACAAATTTTTCATATGTAAATTCATATGTAAATGTGCAATTTTATTTTATTCCTTATCAGATTGATTTTATCTACCATTCTTATTGTTAATATTCATTAGGAGTTGGGTAAAGTTTTTTATTTTTATTTTTGACTAATAGAAAAATGTGAGCAATTTTTCTCAAATATTCTAGAATTACTCTCTTATCCAGGGCTGATTGCCCTATTGTATTCCCCACCTAAATTGTTTTCAATTACTCAACTATCCACCCCAGAGGAGAAGAGAAAATAAAATAACACCACCAAAATGTCCCAGGTAGAGTGAGTGCGGTGAGGTGAGGTGGATATCTAAATTACAGCATTAAAATGGGTAGCAAAAATCTCTCTACTTCAGCAAGGGGCATTACAGGTTTTAGAGCAGTGTTTCTCCAACTGTCCAGGAAGCAGCCCTAGACAAAGGAGAGCAAATCTCATGTTCTATTATTTTAAATAAATAAATAAATAAATAAAATGTGCATGTTACTCTACAATACAATCTGTCCATACTTATTTTGACATTAATTAACCTTGAGTCAAATTGATATTCCAGGAATAAATGCCATATTAATGCTCTGTTTCTGCCTTCCTCTTGCACACTGCTACCTTCCTCAGTTTGGTAAGTGTGCATCAAAAGAATCCAAAGAAATTACGTTTCCATGACGGAGACTCGGGTGCATTAAGAACCGGGCACCGGGCTGAGCATCAACTGAGACTCAATAATTTGATGCCAGAAGGCAAGCAGGAAGAAAAAATTTATGACTGAAAAAGAGTGAGAGAAACTCTAGTTCACTGCCCACCTTTTCATCCTAGCTAAAAGAAGGCTATGACATTGTGGTTTATAATAAGAAGTATGCATGGTCATCCCACAGTTTCCATAAGGAATGCGTTCCAGGACCCCCCCTGAGGAGACCAAAATTTGAGGATGCTGAAGTCCCTTATATAAAATGATGTGGTATTGGCATATAACCTACACACATTCTCCCGGATACTTTAAATCATCTCCAGATTACTTATAATACCTAAATCAATGTAGGTGCTATGTAAGTAGTTGTTATACTATATTGATTATGGTATAATGACAAGAAAAAAATCCTGCACAGTTTCAGTTCAGGTACATTTATTTACTTATTTATTTATTTATTTATTTATTTATTTATTTATGTATTTATTTATTTCAGATGTTGGTTGAATCCATGGATGCAGAACACAGTCATACAGAGAGTGGTGACTATATTTGGTCTTTATCCCAGGTACTGGCACAGAACTCCTAAAACCCTCAAGATTTCCTAAGTGATAGGGGAGACAAAGGTGAAAGGAGCATTTTTTGTTATTCATAGCAAGGTCCTTCAATCACGCCTGAGCATGATTAAGGAGGTGACTTTTGGAAAGCCCTAAGACTGGGAACTGATTATAAGGGAAACCAGCCGTATGGTTAAAGGGTTGGAATTTTCAGCCTCACCTCTTCGACTTCCAAGAGGGGGAGAAGGGATGGAGATTAAGTTTAATCACCAACAGCTAATGATTTAATCAATCACAGTTACGTAAAAAACCAAAAGGAAGAGGTACAATTAGCTTCCAGGCTGTTGAACACATGGAGAAGCTGTGCAGGTGGCCAGCTGGAGAGGACATGGAAGCTCCGTGCCCCTTCCCCACACCTTGCCGTATGCATTTTTTTCATCTGGTTGTTCCTGAGTTGTATACTTTTTCACTAAGCCAGGAATCTAGTAATAATCTGCTTTCCTGAATTACGTGATCTTTTCTAAGCAAATGATTGAACCTAAACAGGGAGGTTTATGGGAACCTCAGATTTGTAGCCAGGTTGAAGAGAAGTTGTGGGTAATCCCTCAATTGCATTTGGTGTCTGAAAGTTGGGGGAGAGCAATCTTGTAGGACCGAGCCCTTAACTTGTGGAATCTGCACTAAGCCCAGGTAGATAGTGTGGGAATTGAATTGAATTGCAGGACATTCAGTTGTCATCTACAGAGTTGAAGAATTGCTTGGTGTGAAAGAAAACCCCACTCAATTGGTGGCCAGAGGTACTGCATACGAATATAAAGAAAACCAGTTGGGATTTCCTACTCAAAAGTAGTTGAGGAATGACACTGAGTACCACTCAGTATTTAGAACCTGAGCTAACACCTGGAATTCTAGATCAGAGCTGACTCTAAGATAGGCCATCAGTGTTTCAGAATCAAGTGTTAATATAACAATTGGTATGTATGGAACAACTCCTACATTCCTATACTAAGCACTAGCCATGCATCATGGCATCAGAGCTAGATATTATTAATAGTGTCATTTTTATGTATACAAGGGTTGACAGTTGAACTACTTAAGCCACTTGTCCAAGACTATTACAGACTGCAAGCAACCAGATTGAGGTAAATCAGCAGGTCTCAGTTACATGGTGCCTTTACAAGCCTGACATCAAGATTGGGGTATTCCCTAGGCTCTGCCTATCCTCATGAAAGTCCTGCATCTAGAGGTGAGGAAACTGGGGACACACTAGGGAAATGCTCTCTGATCTAACACTAAATCCCAAACCTAAGTAACTTAAATGATAGAGTCTATTTCTTGCTCACTGAGACCCAGTACAAGACTTGCTGCTGATGAGTGGTGATTCAGTGACTCAGACCCCTGCCATCTGGGCTCCACCCTCCCTTACAGCCTTGAAGTCCACTGCCTTCAGCTACTAAGTAGGGAAAGAGAGATGGCCCACTTCTTAACCACTCCAGCTTGAAAGTGACACAGATCACACATCATTGGAAAGAAATAGTTAATGTCTTCACCTCAAACCTAATGGGCTGAAAATACAATCCCTTGCTGGCAACAACATCCTTACAACTCTACACCATGGAAGGGGCGTAGAATCCCTGACAGACACTTTGTGCCACGAGAAACATGCTCAGTCCTTCCCCCATCTCCAGGTGTGGCATTGGAGATGAAGCAGAGGAAGGAGGGGGTGTCCTGACCTAGTCAGTGAGGTGCTGAAAGTCTTGGGATAGTTCCTCAAAGAAGTCAAAATTGAAGAAGCAGCTGAGCTAAACACAGAAAGACATCAACCACAAAGTTAGAAGGGGAGTCTGAGGCTCCAGAAAGTGACCAAACAGAAGAGGCCAGGTGCAGAGATGAAGCTGGAATGTGGGGCTCAATATTGAAAAGGCAGAGAAAGGAGAACAAGGGGATTGAGGGAAAACTCCAGGTGGGGACTCTGGAAGGATTTTCTTAAACAGAGTCTACTGCTTGTGTACAAAGCAATGGAGGTGAGAGTGGGCTGGTTCCAGGGCTGGGGACAGCATGCACAGGAGAGTGGCACTTTCCGTTGACACACATATGGAAGAATAGGCGGCCACACATGGACTCCCTAAAGCCTAGCTGCCTCTTCGTCATAACTGCACTTCTGTATAGTGCCACCCCCAAGATGACGGGGAACCTGAAGAAGCCAACACTGATCTTTAGAATTCATTTTCCCTCTATCTGAAATAGAGTAACAGAGATGTTGTAGGTGGTTGTGGAATTCCTCCCACACTTTGAAACTCCAAGGAAAGGAGCCACAGTCCAGGAATTTGTGGCAATGCAAAGTTAAAACTGTCTTTTTGAAGGAATTAAAAGAACTCATACTGGAGAACTTTTGTAGAGCCTAGAAGATTTTAAATACATTGAAAAGGAGTTCCTGTTGCTGGTCTGTTATTAAACAATTTGTTTAACTGATGAAACATGGTTCATGTGTAAATATCATTTCAAAATAGATATGCCCCCTGGATGTCTTTGGGGAAAGGAGCAGACCTACTGAACAGGACATTTTACCCTTCCTAAATCCCATTCCAGCCTAACCTTTCCACAGATCACAGCGATAGTGGGAGCAGGAAATCAAACCAAGGCAGTCTGAGCCCATAAGCTTGTCAGATGTCCTCCTACTCATTCAACAGAGATCCTGTCCAGTAAGGACCAGGGGGAGGTTCAAGCTTGTATTCCACAGATTAAACTGGCCAATGGGGTATCGTTGAGAGGGCAGGCTTGGTAGACTGGCAAACATTGTTCTAATCTGGGCTCTGCCCCTATTGCCTGTGTGGCATCAGACAGCACAGGCTGTCTGAGAGCCTGTAACAAAGAACATTTCTCAGCAATGGATCCAGCACAAAGGAAGCACTTGATATACATTAGCATTAGTAAAGAAGTCAGCTGCTTCAAATCTTCAGTCCTACATTTTTTTAATTTTAAATTTTCTGTCACTCCCAAGGGTCCATTTTGATATCAATTCTCACCATACTCAAATAATTAATCCTTTCCTATGTCCCAGTTGCTCCTATGTTTGTCTAAAACTGTCAATCTTGTCAGTCTCAGAAATCCCATTTTTATTGCAAACATTTGGTATTGAAAATCCAAACATAGTATGACCTACCTTATGTAAGTTCAAAAAAGGTGAATGCTCTATCTATAAGAGGAAATAATTTACAGTGAAATAATAAAAATGTTCATGTGTAAATACTTCTGACACAACTACATTAAAAGGCAAAGTAATCAAATGCTTGAACCTACTTCCTGTGAATCTGTTCAGACTTCAGGAAAATAAGAAACTATTCAACAAACATGATAGGTATTTTTCTTTACGTTGACATTTTGAATTAAGTGCTAAAAAGTGTATCAGCATGTATTTGTAGAGTCAGCATGACTACAACAGCTCCAAATGAGACTGATTCTGGTGTGTGGTCTGAGTGACTCAGATACTGTGGGCAGCATTGCATCAATGGTGTGACTTCCCAAAATGGAGAACAAGTCTTAGTGAAATTAGTGAACAAATCAAAAGGCAAGCTTCCTTCAGTAACATGGTAGCTGCCTTCTTGGGAATGTATATTTAAAGAGTACAAAAAATACTTTTCATTAAAGTGTTTATATCAAAATGGAATTAGCTTCTCGATGTGGATCATTATAAATGCATTTTTCATCTGCATGGATGTTTTGCATGGCATTCAAGAGTCAAGCAGGATGCAGGAAAATTTATTCAGTGGCACTATCTATGCACTAGAGGAATATCAATGATCCCTGGTGCCTGCCCAAGGATGCCAGGCGTAATTTCCAATCATTTTGACCTTAGTAAGGATGCCAGTGGTAATTTCCAATGATTGTGACACCAAAACTACCCTTATTACTTTCCAAAATGTCCCTATGGGACAGTACTTCCCCCATTGAGAACCACACATCTAAACTAAGGCCAAAATACTGTGCAGATTATTCTGACTAAATCCTGATGACAAATGTATTTGCTGTTGATGCACTGTCAAAATCCACAAGTGGAGAAATCGTGTGGAAGCCTCTAACTGCATTTCTGTATGGTTTGTGGAGATAAAGCTGAAGCATATGCTCCTCAATAGTGGTTAGAACTGTGTGTCCCCTATATATACACAGATGTATACAGCACATTCTATCAAGTGATCACCTTTCTAAATATCATACAGGAAGCTTATCCTTGCTCAAGTAGCCATTTACTCAGTTCCATTGAGCTCCCACTACTGAAAAAATAATAGAGAACGATGTCCAGGATTATAGATCTTGAAACTCCAATCATTGACTCTGGTTCTTAGCCCCCAGTGCCACATAATGTGCCTCAAATTAACACTGGAAAATGTTAGTTACAGAGTCCAGGATCAACATAGGCTTTGAGAAGTTCTTGAGGTAAGCCAGTAAGAACTCAGAAGCCATGGTGGGCAGGTTTTAGTTGTCTCTGGTGGGAGATGATTTCCATAAAATGCTACACATGCACTCTGCTGAGGGGTGTTGGAGCTCTCACTTTACTTGGCTGAATTGAGAAGGTTAGGCTAACTGGTCACATGGCTCAGAGTTTAGTGTATGTGCTGAGACATCTCAACTTCAACTTCACGTTTTGGCCTCATCTTGCCCTTTGAACTAGATCTTGAGTGAAAAGAAAATTAAGTCATTGTGGCTTTACCTAATCTTCCAGGAAGCATAAGTTGAGCCCTTCTAGATATGAGCCATCACTGTAGATTCTGGGGATACACCAATAATGACATACTAGCACTGCTCTGGATTGCCTCACAGATACATTAGGGAGAAAGACACAGAGTGTATAAATTGTAAGATATTGCTATCAATGCTATCTCAGAATTTCTAATGAAGCACTGCTAGGCACTAAGGATAAAGCACTAAGGATAAACTCTTCATGCAGTAATCAAGGGCATTTCAAAGACAGAGTGTTTTTGAACAGGGAGTTTTCAAGTGAAGGGCATTTCTTTTTATTTATTTATTTATTTATTTATTTATTTTTATTATACTTTAAGTTCTAGGGTACATGTACACAACGTGCAGGTTTGTTACATATGTATACTTGTGCCATGTTGGTGTGCTGCACCCATCAACTCGTCAGCACCCATCAACTCATCATTTACATCAGGTATAACTCCCAATGCCATCCCTGCCCCCTCCCCCCTCCCCATAATAGGCCCTGGTGTGTGATGTTCCCCTTCCAGAGTCCATGTGATCTCATTGTTCAATTCCCACCTATGAGTGAGAACATGCGGTGTTTGGTTTTCTGTTCTTGCGATAGTTTGCTGAGAATGATGGTTTCCAGCTGCATCCATGTCCCTACAAAGGACACGAACTCATCCTTTTTTATGGCTGCATAGTATTCCATGGTGTATATGTGCCACATTTTCTTAATCCAGTCTGTCACTGATGGACATTTGGGTTGATTCCAAGTCTTTGCTATTGTGAATAGTGCCGCAATAAACATACGTGTGCATGTGTCTTTATAGCAGCATGATTTATAATCCTTTGGGTATATACCCAGTAATGGGATAGCTGGGTCATATGGTATTTCTAGTTTTAGATCTTTGAGGAATCGCCATACTGTTTTCCACAATGGTTGAACCAGTTTACAATCCCACCAACGTGTAAAAGTGTTCCTATTTCTCCACATCCTCTCCAGCACCTGTTGTTTCCTGAGTTTTTAATGATTGCCATTCTAACTGGTGTAAGATGGTATCTCATTGTGGTTTTGATTTGCATTTCTCTGATGGCCAGTGATGACGAGCATTTTTTCATGTGCCTGTTGGCTGTATGCATGTCTTCTTTTGAGAAATGTCTATTCATATCCATTGCCCACTTTTTGATGGGGTTGTTTGTTTTTTTCTTGTAAATTTGATTGATTCTTTGTAGGTTCTGGATATTAGTCCTTTGTCAGATGAGTAGATTGCAAAAATTTTCTCCCATTCTGCAGGTTGCCTGTTCACGCTGATGGTAGTTTCTTTTGCTGTGCAGAAGCTCTTTAGTTTAATTAGACCCCATTTGTCAATTATGTCTAGAAAGGTAACAGCTTATGTAGGTAGCCTCAGTAGCACTTTATTCAAGCCTCCAAAATAGCATTTATTGCAATGTCTTGCAGTTTACCTACAGTTATGTCTGTCTACCCAATGACCCTGCACAGCAATTGAGGATGGTACTTGTGTCTTATTACTCGTGTATTACCAGAGATCTGAAAAAAACATTCTCAGTATGAAACTGTGTGCAATTTTGACCATTGAGGAGAAGAAATTCCTAGAGAGAAGCAAATTGTCCCTCCCTTTCCTCTTCTTGTTAATAAAGAGCCTGGAGTCCTTCCCAGCAGACTAAGATCAGAAAGGGTATACATAGGTTAGAATGATACCCACAGCTTTCCAAGAGACAATGAAAACAAATACTATTTGAATAGCAAACAGCTAACTGATCTGCATTTTTTCTTTCAGCATCAGGCTCAGCCAAGGCTAGACCTGAAAGCAATGCATGGCCACAGCAAAATGTTCTGTGACTTTCCATCCAGCATGAGTTCTCCTGAGAATGGAACAGGACTAAAGTAGAGTTCCCATGGGATAAAGGGCAGAAGATCAGGTGTCCAAAGGCATCTTTGCTGGCCCAGTGGGAAGAGTGCTTTATTGGGGTAGAAGCACCCACTTCCTAGTACACAAATCTCCTACTCATATGCCCAAAGCATACTATAGCTCGTTAGGAAAAAAAAAATCACGTGACACTCAGCTGAAGTCATAACCAGCACCTTGAACATTCCTTTCTCTTTCTAGAGGTCTTCCCTCCACCCCAGACTGTGAGCTACTTAATGGAGTAGACCTTTCCTTATTTAGCTGTATGTCCCTAGGGCCTAGAACAGGGCCTGGACAACAAAATAGGAGCTACAGTAAATGTTTGTAGAATTGAACAGGAATAGAGGCCATGTGTAAGGGATCTCCTCTGCTGAGGGTGGCATCTGTGGTTCCTCCTGGATCAGGCCACCATGACGTGAGCCTGTGCTTCACTTCACATGCCTTCAGCCTACCCCTGGCATTCCCCTCTCTGGCTGGACCCCATACAATTTATTCAGCCCTAGCTCATACCCTATGTTCCATACAAATCCTGGCAGCCAGATGAGGAAATTGGAGCAACTCCCGAATCCTTTAAGCTCTGCTGTCAGAATGATTCTTGTCTGCCTAGCTGCACCAGCACCCAGACATTTGAACTAGATGAAAGGGTTTGGTGAGGGGATTATCCAGAAGGGAAATAAAAGACTTTACTTAGAACCTATTAAAGTTGAATCTCCGTTTCACTCATCAATATGTGAGCCTTAGAACCAGCCAGGGAATTACCATGTAGGTGAAAGGAAAAGGGCTCAGAGATGACTGAAGCCTCGTCAAGAATCTGAGGGATAATCCTTAAAGGTTATGTCAACAGCCATAATTTTAACCAAAACTTTTTAAATCTGTGAGGTCAAGCAAAAACAGGCTGTAAGACTGTCAGAACCAGGATCTCAGCTGGCCTCTTTTATAAGTCTGCTTTTTAAAGACCCATGAAATGAAGATCTGACAATAGGGTTTATAGGTGGCTTGAGTTTGTGGGGTATTGTCTAGTGATGAGGCAAAGAAACTTTTAAAGGAGATTGCCTGATTGCCAGTGAATTCTGCTGAGGAAACTTGGGCCACCATGGGTGGAGATGGGGAAAGGCACAAAGAAAGAGACTGAAGAAAACTGAGGGAAACAGAAAAGAAACGGAGAAAGGTTATACATTCCATTTCTCCCCCTCCTCTCTAAAAGCAATCATGGGACCTTGTTCAGAGGAAAATCTAACTTGGTTTGACTTCAGGAAGAAATCTGAATTGGAAGAGTGGATCAAGGCACAGACCTTGGCATGATTCTGATGTGGTTCTGGAGCCTGGCATTGTCATCTACTATCAATGTGACCTTGGATGAATGCCTTCACCTCCCCATGTCTTCATTTCCACTTTTATACATGGAGAAAGTATAGCACTGACCACACAGGTGGTTGTGAAGATTGAATAAAATACATGTGAAGTGCTTGGTTCACTCCTGACACCTAACACATGCTCAAGACATGTGAAGAGTGATAGTCCTGGAGACCATCCCAACTGTTGGGGAATTGAATGGGAAAGGAGAAAGGGGAGATTTGGAAGAGGTAATCCTGACACGTGAGAGTGTGTATGAACAGAACGAAATGTTAGGAAGAGAAGGTGAGAAGTTGTGAGGTCAAAACAAGGCTTGTAACACTCTGGATTACTATGCAGAGAAGATGAATAAGCAGAGTTGAGGCGAGAGTCTTCCTTAAAGCTTTTCAGGGTCTCAAAGGAGAGACAGAGAGAGAGAGAAAGAGGGACAGAGAGAGAGAGACAGAGAGAGAGAGAGAGAGAGAGAGAGAAATATAGTAGTTCTGGCTGAATGGTTGGATTCAGGACATAGAACTCCAGTAGAAGAAGGAATCCATGAAACATGAGATTAAATTATGCAGGGGTGGGTGGAGATGAAAAAAGCAACAGAAGTCCAAGTAGCCAAGAGGGTAAAAGGCAGAAATATCAAGGTGACATTATGGCCCTGAGTATCAGGGCCAGGGTCCCAGAGGTCACAGCATTAACACACACACACACACCCCCACACACACACTCCATACCTACTCTGCTTTGAAACGGACATCTTGTGTACTTTCTCTTTTCAGCCAAAAGTCAAAAGACTTGGCTCCTTAACTGCCAAAAAGAAGGAAAATAAGTTTTAGAACACAGGACTTGGTGCATGGACAAGGTGAAAGTTGTATTCCATTCTGTACACCTTCTTTGATGCACCAGGCAACTGTGTAGGAATTTTAAAACATGTCAGAGTATAGAATTTATTGAGCATCTGTTGTCTTCAGAGGACCCATTTAAAATACACGCCAGATGAATTGGCATGAAAGGAACTAAAGTCTTAAGGGACTAATTAGAAAGCATTGGATACAGAGTTGCAAGATGGTACAGCACAGATGATGACATTTTAGTACCTTCACTTTCTAACACCTGAGCCTTGTCCACTGCCTTGATAGGAGTAGGGCTGGGGAGCAACTAGTGGCTATCCACTGAGTCAGCCCTGGGGAACAGAATTAAATCCATACCATGTATACTCAGAGCAAAGGAGCAACGAGAGTACAAAATTATTTCAACAACATGCTTACCCTTCATTATTAGTCAGGTCTAGGAGAATCTATAAAGAAAGTTTCCTTTAGAAAACAAATCGCTAGGAAAATATCTGCTCTACCTCAATTGGGTCATGAATGGGGAAAGTATGTTATGAAGGCTAAATGCATGGGCCCTGGAATTAAATAACTAGGGTTCACACCGAACTCTACCAAATGCTATGTCTGTGCCTTAAGCCTCAGGCCTCATTCACAAAATCAGAATGGTATTGTACCTCTCTCATAGGGTTATGAACTGATTAAATGAGGTAATATGTGACACGAGCTTAGCACAGTGTTCATGTACAGCATACGTATCCAATGCCATTTGTACTGTATTGCTTCATGGTTCCAATTCTTTACTCTTTCCTGGGTTGGCTTTTGCTGTGCCCTCCCACTCAGACTCCGGGCTTGGTCAGTGGAACGCTAGCAAACGTGACCAAGCAGATGCTTGAAAAGTGCATGCAAGATTGGGCATGCTTTCTCTTGCTGCTTTGCCATGGTCTTGAGAAGATGCCCAGGTTAATTGCTGGAGAATGGGAACCATGGAACAGTAAGAAGTGCTCCTGGTCATCCCAGTTGAGGCCATTCTAGATCTAGCCAATACCTACACAGGTAACCAAATCTAACCTAGATCAGCAGAGCCACTCAGCCATCCTGTAGCCAACCTCAAAAGCATGAACAAGCCTAGCCAAGATCAGCCAAGTCAGATCACCTAAACCCCACAAACTCATGAGCTAAATAAATCTATACCATGTGTGTCAGTGAGGTTTTGTATAAGATTGTTATGTAGCATGATGGTGGCAACAGATAAACTGAACATGTTGTTCAGCATCAATGTTGTTACTGTCATTATTATTTACAGTCATTACTTTTAAAAGAAGTGCAGAAAAGCTCACCCAGACCCTACCTAGCTGTCCAAGGCAAAATGTCTTTCTCACAACTTGTTATTCTTTCCAGAGAGAAAAAAGAAAACATCAGACAAAGCAAGCAAGTGACTGCTTCCTCAGAACTTTGTGCCTTGTTTTCCTGACAGGTTGTTGCTAATGATGCTATTATTTTTTTGTGAGTAGATACCCGTGACAGGGGAACCTTACAGGCTGTTATGATGAATTGTTAATTAGCTTAATTAGTGAGGAGCAGAGAGCTTCTTCCATCAGCTGAGATGCTAGCCGTGTATGTTTTCCCTGGGACGTTACAGTGTGAGGTTCTAAAAAAGCACTTGTCAGGAGACCATCAAAATCGAAGGCACAAAGTGGAACATGTCCTGGGGCTTCCTGCCTTCACTTTCACATAATGACGGGCAGCACTTACTCTTTGCCAGGCCCTATGATAAGCACTATTTGTGCGATATCTCATGTATTTCTCACAAAAATTTGAAAGGCAAGAACTACCCTTATTCCCAAAATATACATGAGAAAACTGAGGCCTAGAGAAGTGACACAGACTTTTCCAAGCCTACATGGTTAGTATGTGATATTGCTGAGATTAGAACTCAGTCTGTCTGATCCCATTCTCATAGCTGCTATAGATATTGCTTCTCTGCCCCCACACTGCACCCTCTCCCTCTGGCCTGGTGCTCTTCTGCTCTCTGTCTCCTATAAAAACCTGTTCTCAGAAGATACCAGAACACTGGCCCCCACATCTCTCATGTACCTTTAGGAAACCACACTCCTTTTCCCAAGTTATTTGTGTGTTATGTCTCTGTTATTAGTACAATTAGTTTATCTGCAAAGGAGAGCAAACTCAAAAAAGTAGTAGAGAAAGCGTGGTAGAAAACATCGAATTCAGCTCTTACAAAAATGAAATCTAGCAGTTAGCAAAATAGGGTGGGTATGGGCTTCCCAGTCATCTGGAATCTGGGTTCCCTCTCTCTTGTTCTACAACCTCAACACATGCTTCTGCCTCATAGTGCAACATGGCTACTGGAGCTCCAGCTATCACATCCACATTCTACCCAGCAGTAAGGAAGAAAGGAGAAGACAATAGGCCCATTTCTTTTGAGGACACTTTTTTTCTCATATTTTATTCTTTTATCCTTTACCTCTTTTTGGCTTCCTTCTTCCCATTTTTCTCCACCCTGTGGCAAGCTGATTCATTCCTTGGTACTCTCTACTTTGTATGGCAGCCTTCTAGAGTCTCCCTCTAGTTCTCTAATTCCTGATGGGAACCAGAGCACAAGGAACACAGTGAAGAGTAATTTTGGATCTTCTTGCACCCCAGTAAGCAAGACATTCAGCAATTTGCAAAGGATTTGAGTGTAATTCAAGCAGGATTCCCAGAGCTAAGCATCTCTATTCCAACTATTTGCTGACCTTCCTTCTTCTCCTTTGTTCTTCTTTCAAGATACCCTCAAAGTCACATCTAGTATGTACTTGCAGTTGAAGCACATGATTCACAAAGTTTTAGGAGTCTCCATTAGAAATGGATGCCCATGAGAAAGCCACTCTGAATCTGGAATTCTTGCTACTCTCAGAGATAAACCACATTGCTTCTCTCAAGCACACACCTCTCATATACTCCATTCAGACTAGCCACAGCTCAGGTTGATATTGACTTTCTTGCAGTTAGCAGTCCTAAGTAATATGATTCCCTCCTAGTTGTGAGCCTATTCTATCTGTTATCAAATATCTTCAAATGTGTTCGTTTTCTTACGTCTTTCTTATCTAAAGACAGCCGATCCTTACAATATGTTCTTTTCCTGTTCTAGGCAGCCAGAATAGCTCTTCCAATCTGGGCAAATTTTAACCACTGTCTTGCTGAGGCTGTGGGAAGCTAGGGATCATGGATACGGAGAGAGGTCGGGACTGGAATAGAAGCAAGTGAGTAGGCTGGGCCCAGCGAATACAGAGAAATTAGCAGTCAACTCAGACTCTAACATTAGAACCTAGGAAAAATAGGCAGGGAGTTAATGGGAATCCAATATCCTGGGGCGACAGGGGAGAAATGCTAGGGGGTACCAGAACATGGGATCATTCTGACAGAAGCTACTTTTCCCTACTGCTTTCTGTGGGTACGGTTCTCTAGATCAGGGCTATCCAATAATGGCCCTTTGTATAATTTTAAATTTTCTATTAGCTATATTTTTAAAAGAAGTAAAAAGAAACATTACATAAAAATTTTGTATAATCAAATATGTATATCCAAAATATTATCATTTTAAAATGTAAATCAACATTTAAAAATGATTAATGAGACAGTTTACATTCTTTTATATGAGTTAAGTCTGCAAAATCTGGTGTGTATTTTACACTATGGCAAGTCCCTGTTCAGACTAGCAGCATTTCAAAAACTCAATAGCCACGTGCAGCTAGTGGCTGCTCTGTTGGACAGCGTAGGCCTACACCCTTTCTGTTCAAAGTGTGGTCCGGAGACTAGCACCATCAGCATCACCTGACAGCTTGTTAAAATTGCTGAATCGAGGGCCATTCCACTGAATTAGAATCTGCATTTTCACAAGCTCTTCAAGTGATAGGTACATTCAAGATTGAGAAATGCTGCTGTGGGCAAAGGCAGAATCCCTGTAGAAGGAAATTTTAGGTGACAAGTGTTTATGAAGGTGTAACCATGGCTGTAGAAGTGGCAGGGAGGAGGTACAAAACATCCTCACTCATCCAGCTGGTTGGTCAAAGAAAAGTAATTTAAATAGCACCACAGTTGAATAACAAATAGATCCAGATGGAGTGGTCTGAAGAAACAAAACACTTATCTTACTATCTCCTCAGTAGCTGAAGACCTTTCAGTGATCCAGCACTCTGGGCTCAGCTTCAATAAAATGGCTTATGGTGGTGGTGACTGCGACCTAGTCTTTTGCCAAGGCAGAATCTATGGACAGAGTCACAGGGAATATTTCAAGCAGAACCATGTACTTGCCCCCAAAATAATTTCTTCAGCACCCTGCCAAGGTGCCTAACATTCTTAGCATTTGACTCACACCTTTGCGTTGAGTTGTTATTTCCAGAAAGCCTCTGGCAACATGCAAAGTTCACCCCTGGAGAGGGAGGCTTACCTACACCATGTTCAGAATTTGTTTGGCAGGACACAGGCAAGAGGAAAGGAGTAGAAAAACAAAGCTTCGACAGGAATAAGGGAAAGTTTTGAGTTATAAAGCAAGCAAAGAATGACCTTGAGGAAGGGCAGAGGGGCTGCAGAGAGGAATCAAATAGAAACCTCACAACCCTCATATGCCTCACTGTGAACCACCCACAGGATGGCCATGGGCAAATCTGGAGTGAGCAGAGGGGCTGGAAGTCTAGTGCAGGGCACCCACAGGGGGTGGGCAATACGTGTGTGGGGAATTGAGTGATTATACTGATGCTGAGTGTCAGAGACGGAGACAGACACAGAGGCAAAGGTGGATCTAGGGAGCCGAGAGCAAAGTCAGGCCAGGCCACATAAAAACATGACATGACATGGCGGTGTGTGTCAGGCATGACTGGAAGCAGCCAGGATCACACCCCTACTGCGTCTGACGTGAGAGGGTGATGCTACGTTGACCCACAGCCACGTGGGGACAGGAAGCTGGGTTGCCTTTTGGCCCTTGTCCTGATTAAAGGTGAGTACCCAGGAAGGGTATACACGTAAGACTTCCCCTGGCACACATTTGTTACCCACGGCCAGAAGGAGAATCAAACAAACACTGTTTAAGCAGGTGCCTTTTTCCAAATGAAATTGCGTGTGTTATTTTTAATATCTCTTGTCCATCTGCTTTGGTTGTTTCCTCTGGCCCAGAAGGGAAAGCTCCGCTGCATTACCTGGACGCAGATTTGACCATGCAGTCACCTTCGCAGGGCTGCAGGGACGTGCTTGGCTTCCCTAATACACAAACCCCAGGAAGTATAAATAGAAATGCTGCTTTTATTTGTAGACTTAATGCTTATGGGGAAGCTGGCTCAGAGGCATAAAAGCTTACCTCTTCCAATTCACTGAACTTTGGGCCCATAATTCTTGCAGTTCAGAAAATTAAATAGAGGTCAGCAATTTATGCCTAAGGTACCGGAGGTAGAGAGAGGGAGCAGGGCTATTAAACCGGTAAATGTGCTTATGTGTTTTCAATTTTCTCTTGTTATTTCTGCCGGGGTCTTCCACAACCAAATTGCTCCTGGTTTATGGACTGAAAAACCTCGGAGTGAGAGACAGCTTTTCTTCAGCACCACTGCCAAAATGTCAGGGCCAGTTCTTGAGCCCCAGGCCAGGCAGCCCTAACACAGGAGGCCTCTAGGAAGCCCCATTCCCAAGAAATGGATGTGCTATCATTAACAACAATCGTCAGTCAGTGCCCACATGTGCCGGAGAGCCAGCGAACATTCAGTATGAGTGCTTTAAAATACTAAAGAATACTCGTTCCATTTTATGTTTGTGCCTTTTACATTTTTAACTGATCTGTATACCGTTACCACTTCAGTTGGGAGGAGAATCCTGGGGATCTGTGTAAAGAGAAATACTGACATCTAGACCCCCTAACCAAAGTCAGATATCAGTTGCTTGTTCAACAGTGACCTTAGCACGTCCTTGTAAGGAGTACCCACAAATGCTAGGAAGGAAAGCATCACAGCTACTGTTCTTCATGAAGGTAGAACAGTAGCCAGTTTCCTTGATAAAATTGACTGAAAATCTAGACACTATGGGAAAACTTGAAACCGACAAATACTACATCCAGAAAGTCATCAATGCTATGTTCCCAGCACCTAGGATAGGTTCTCAATAAATATTGATTAATTCTCAGACTATAATTCCAGGATTAGGGTCATCTTTATGTCATGGTATAAGCATTCTCAACACCCTAGCGCCCAGACAGAGTCTTTTCTCAGATCCCAGCCTTGTTCAGGAAGTCATGTGTCCAGCAGCCTTGGACTTTGATACAATACACTGAAAACCAATGATGGTGAACCTTGAACATCCCACAGGAGCAAGCTGGATTTACTTACATCAACATTAATGAAGAGCTACTGGAAACAGGCAGAATCCAAGTTGGATCTGGCTTGCCTGCCTGCTGCTAGAAACCGTGTTGGTGTGAACACTCCTGTTTACATCAAAAGAGCTCCATATTTGCTTGGCAAATAATTCAATACAAATTAGAACATTCAGTTCCAGTTTGGCCTGGTAGCCTCATCTAGACAGAACTAAAACTTTAGTTGTCTTTTATGAACTACCAAAGTGGCCTGAGATATTGGGACTAATGAGACTTTCATGTGGTCATAGAATTGATTCTCCCAGTTGGAAACAAGAAGTAGAAATGTATAAAAGTAGGGAGAAAAAGAAAAGAAAAAAAATGCATAAACTTTCTTAGTCTTATCAAACTTGGGGTTCCAGTGTTCAGACCCTATTTTCCATGCTAATTCAACCCCCTATCTCTAAGGGAACTCCATGAAATGTATGCCCCTAATATAGAATTATGTCATTTTTCCAACTCATGTAATTTATCAATCAAAAAGTGAAGATCCAGAGACTTTAAATGACTTTTCCAAGACCACAGAGCTATTTGGTGGACGTTGCTATTTCTTAGCCTCAACTTCGTTCTACCACATAATTTAAGGGGAAAGGAAGAGTTCTACAGATTTTTTTTTTTTTGCATGAGATGAATATATTTTTACAAATTTACCAAAGCTTTATTTTTTTGATTTAACAAGACTTAAAAATGAACAATAGTTACCAAGTGCTCTCTAGGCACAAAGTAAGCCAGGAATTCTAGAGGATGGGATGCTAACTTCTGGAGTTGTTTTTTTCTTTTTAATTAATTAATCAATTTTTAATTGGCTTGGCCCTTGCTTGTGTTCCTCACTGTTCCTGTCCCATTGAGTATATTATGTGGGTTACAGTGGTCTTCTAAGTTTTCTTAAAATATAGATGAGTCTTAAGCTTCACAGAGTTCATAGCTACTGACTTTAGCCAAAAGTCAAAGCCCAAGGAAAATGTGAGGTTTTACCTGTCTTCCTTAAAATTGTGACTTGCAGGTTTGGCCATTCCAAATGACTGGGAAAATCATGTCTCCCTGGGACTGCAGGCAGCAGCCGGGACCCTGGGCCTCTTTTTTTTTTTTTTTTTTTTTTTTTTTTTTTTTTTTGAGACGGAGTCTCGCTCTGTCGCCCAGGCTGGAGTGCAGTGGCCTGATCTCAGCTCACTGCAAGCTCCGCCTCCCGGGTTCACGCCATTCTCCTGCCTCAGCCTCCCGAGTAGCTGGGACTACAGGCGCCCGCCACCTCGCCCGGCTAGTTTTTTGTAGTTTTAGTAGAGACGGGGTTTCACTGTGTTCACCAGGATGGTCTCGATCTCCTGACCTCGTGATCCACCCGTCTCGGCCTCCCAAAGTGCTGGGATTACAGGCTTGAGCCACCGCGCCCGGCCGACCCTGGGCATCTTGATTTATGTTTCAAGTGCAGGTAGCCTGCCGGTCCTGTTGAATTGTGAGCTTTATTTATCTTCTCTTGTGGCCCCTATCACATGCCCACTTGCAAAAATGAAAGAGAGAGAATGTGTGTGAAGTAATGTTGTTGAGGTTTTTAGCTGGTCCCCGTATATTAAGCTTTGGAATATCTCCAGCCCATTGATATTGCTTCTCCTGGCATCAAAGAAGGGATTAGAGAAGAAAAACTCTTTAAAAATATGGCACAGATGGCAAAAAATCAGGGGAAAAAAATTGGCCTCAAGAGACGGTAAGTAGCAACATGCATGCAAACTTGCTGATAAAAAAGGCAAGTGGCCATCTTGAAGGTTTAAAAAAAAAAAAAATTTGGTGATGGATCACCATGCTGCCAAATGTTCCATGGTATTGAAAACAGAGCTAGCCACAAAATTATTTTTCTCCAGGTGTCTTGTTTGGGTTGGAGAATGCAACGTCAGGGCGTATTTAGAAGAGATGTGTATGTGGTAAGGGAAGGCAGCACTGGTCTCTTGCTGGGCACCAGCTTGTGCAGTAGCTCTCTTGAGCTGTGATAGCTGTTCTCCTTCCCTCCTCCTCCCCTTGCCCCAGGATAGAAGAAAATGCCATACAACCTTATGTAACTGACATCTCCAGCACTTCAAAGTGCGGACCTCGGTGAAATCGGCAGCCAGGAGACCAAATCCAAAGCATTCCCCTAATTGTCTGCCTCCCTTGGTTTACTAAAGGCTGGAAGGAGAGCTTCGGAGTGGGCTTTCAAACCACAGGGCAATGTGTTCCAACACTTGGATAAAGGTCAGAGAGATCAGTTTCTGGCTCCTTCTGAGACTTTCAGGGACACTCAGAATAAAATGGGCTGCTGGCTGCACTCTCTCACCTCTATTTCTATCGTCTCTTTTTTCCCACCTGATTTTCCTCAAATGCACTTCACCAAATTAGCTTTTGTCCCAATTCTAAGTCACACTCCAGGGAAAATCTAAAGACTCCCTTTTCTTCTTAATTCTTCCACTGCATTTCAACAAATGTTTATAGAGTACGTGCCTATTCAGTGCAGATTGCTATGTTCAGTTATTTTGGAGGTTACAAAATAAACTGCATGGTCTGCTTCCTGCCCACAAGGAACTTGGAATCCAATAAGCAAGACAAGTTATTGTGGCAATAACTGGATGCAAGGTGCTTTTAACTGCAGAGAATCATAAGAAGGAAGGCATCACGAGGATTTGAAGGATGGCAACATCTTGATAAGAGGGTTGGAGGAAAGGGCATTCCAGGTTGAAGTCATGGCAAAGTAGACACACAAGGTGGGGAAAGCATGAAGTAGCCTTATTTGGAGAAGGAAAAGGTATGTGGAAGAAATCATGGACTGTCGACCTGAGAAGATAGGTTAGGGTTGAAACCAGGGGAGTCTTGAACATGAGACTAAGAAATTTGGACTGGAGGGAAGGGAAACTGGTGCGTATGTAAATCAAATTAGTCAGATGAAACAAAGAAAGAGAGAGTTGTGAATGACTGCATATCTAAAAGTCCATTAGAATGGACAAATTACTTTTCATTCAGTGTTTGGAGCCACTGTGCCTCCTAAGGGAAAGAAAACCAACATTTGGGCCAGACACACCTGTATTCAAATGGTAGTTCTATTATTTAGCTGTGGGCCTTTGGGCACGTCTTTTGTAGCTGATATGAATTTGCTCACCTCTTTAGGTGTAAGAAACATCACATTGCTTCTTTCTTCAAGTCAAATTAAATCTAGCTCTGGATCTCCACAAGGAAGCAAGAAATGTATTCTCTATCATGTGTAAGGGGTGGGAAGGTCAAGGAATGAGCTGCCCTCCATAGGAAAGTTCAAAAATCTCAGAAGGAGTATATAGTCACCAGACTATGAGGAAGGGCCTCTGCTCTTCAGTCCATCTTGGACCACTTGAGTTATTAATGTCAGAGACCTCCGGGTCCATTTGAATGCAGTACATGCTATTTCCCCCATGCCAAGCTTGGCATGATACTCTTTCACTATAAATCCTCAGATACAGCAGTAGAGTGACCAACTGTCATGGTTTACCCAGGACTAAAGGGGTTTCCATGATGCAGGACTTTGGGTTTTAAAACTAGAAAAGTCTAGGGCAAGTTGAAATGAGTTGGCCACCCTGCCTGGCATTCAATGTCCACCAAACTAATGACTCTTACATCTACTCCAGCAGAATCTCTGTTCCCACACAGAGCTCTGTCAGGGAGCTGGGCAGAGCTGCCAGCCTTCAATGGACTTGCTTCTACCTTCCTCTCAGTGCCAGTTCTGCCCCTTTAACTCAAGCACCAGTCTTGTTGGAGGGTTTCTTCTGAATGGAAACTTCTTTTTGGCTCTAAAACAGTCATCAAATAACACTAGGAACACAGGGGTCTAGAAATCTGAATATACAGGCTTAGCCATTCTACCTGCAAGTGAGAGGAATAGAGTGTGGGGACAAAAGCAAAGGAACAAATCACTCTTTTATTCTTCTGAGATATTAACCAATCATTCAGCCCAAAACATATACAGTGAGCATATACTCTGTGCCAGGCTCTGTGATAGATGCTTGGCATACAGGGGGAAAAGACAGACAATAGCTCTGTCCTCATGGAACTTACATTCTATCTATCTTTATCCTGAACCAAGAAAGAAGCAGAAGCAGGAAGAAATGTCTCAAAAAATTATCCAGCTACAAACTTACTCTTGATGAGCCTTAATTTCCTCATCTCCAATGTGGAGATGATAACACATACCTCACAGAGTTGTCGTAGGGTCAAATGTGATAATGCAGGTTAAGCCCTCGCTACAGAGCCTGCCACATAGACTCTGCACAATATGGCCATGGTGGCATCCACTGGCTTTCTGGACTTGCTATTTGAAGCTACAACCTGTTCTTCTTCAATACAATGTCCTTCACCTCTGCTAAACTTTTGCTGCATTTCCAAAGACTCTTTAGGTTTAAATAAGTTTATTCAGGACATGCATGCTGGCTCATGCCTGTAATCCGAGCACTTTAGGATGCCAAGGCAGGAAGATTGCTTGAGCCCAGGAGTTCAACAACAGCACAGCCTGAGCAATGTAGTAAGATCCCATCTCTACAAAAAGAAGTTTAATAAAAACAAATTAAAAAGTAAAAATAAAAAGTTGTATTGAGCACCATTGCCAGATACCTTTACATATGTTATCTCATATTATTCCCATTTCACAGGGGAAGAATCTCTGGCAGGACAAGCAATTAGTTTATGTCACACAATTGGGCAGAAAGTGAGACTTGAATTCACATCTTCCAACCTCAAGCCCTGTGCCGTGTCACTTTCCTAGTAGCTCCTGTGAAAGACCTCTTCCTTTTGCCCACTGGCTTAGGACTCTCAGATCAAAAATTGTCAGTACAGCTACAGAGGTGTGGAAAAAAGGGAGGGCAGCTTTATTGGTCAGGGGAAGCTCACTGCTGTAGCAAATCACCCAGAAACCTCAGTGTCTTAACTTAGTAAAAGGTTTTCTCCCCACAAGATCATCTACTAAGGGTCCACACAATCATTCAGAGACACGGCTCCCTCCACAGTAGCTCTCCTTCCATGCGGTGCTGTCATCTTTTAGGGCTTTTTCATTTGCCACATTCAGCCTACAGATGGCAAAAGAGAACAAGCCCAAAGGATTATACTGGAGCTTCCTAAAGTGCTAAACCAGTTTTGCCCATATTCCACTGGCCACAACTCTGTCACATGGTCACACCTAACTGCAAGGGATGCTGGGAAACATAGGGCAGCTGTGTGGTCATAAGAAACAGCAAGGGGTTTAGTGAATACAAAGCAGTCTTTTCCAGAGCCAGCAATGGCCCCAGCATTTAAATAGCAGCAATCTCCTGGAGGTGATCAACTCTTGGAACACCCTATCCACAAAATGGACAACTCCAGAGACCATCTTCTTTGCAGGGTTATCGCAACGAGTAGAGGAATCCATACACAACTTCAGTTATTGTAAGCCCTCAGTCAACAGTCACCAAGGAGAGGCAACATGATATAGTGAGGCAAACATGGCCTCAAGAGCTTCAGGTCACTGGGCAGCTTTTATAACCTCCATAAGCATGGAGCTTCATCTTAAAATACAGATCCTAGCAGCCCACTTCTACTCAGGAGAAGAACAGGGAAGAGTACCTAAAACTAGAACTGGTTCAAAATTCCAAAGTAGAGGATTACCTAAAACCATTCCAAGAGATTGAACACACAAGAAATATACTGTTAGTGGAAGAACCAAGTGAATACCTGCAGCAAGGAGTGTAACTTTCAGAGGGACCCAGACTTCCTTCTCAACAGCAACCTGGCTATACCCTCAGTGGACCTCTGCCACATGATTGATTTCTAGAAATTTTCCAGTAACTAGGAATTTTGAAATTTCAGTTGTATTTTAAAGATTAAGGCAGTGT
Organism: Macaca fascicularis; assembly: GCF_037993035.2. Taxonomy (NCBI): domain Eukaryota; kingdom Metazoa; phylum Chordata; class Mammalia; order Primates; family Cercopithecidae; genus Macaca; species Macaca fascicularis. The sequence goes on along the minus strand of NC_088375.1, from coordinate 34,063,447 downwards.
TTTTCAAACCTGTCTGTATATCAGAATCGTCTGAGGAACTTTTCAAAATTACAGAGGAAGTGGGGCCCAGAAATCTGCATTTTTAAAATGTTCCCCAGGTGATTCTAAGGTAGTCAGACAGGTATTTTTACATGAACCTCATTAGGAGCCACTATCCTAAGGTCCTGAAAGAAATCCTGAACATCTTTTTGATATTCCTATTTAACTACTTTGTAATTATAAAGCAGAACACTGTCCTAATGTATCACACCTTCTGGAGTGACAAACTACACAAGCAAACGCACCATTGTGAGTATGGACACTTTAAACTTCACAGATAAATGCTTGAAATGAAGATATGGAACTGGTCAGAAACCAGAAGAGTCTTCCTTAACAGAGTGATTGATTCATTTATTTATTCAGCCAATCCATCAGCAAGTTATGATTGAGCCATTTGCCAGCAACTGTACTAGGGTCTAGGAATATAAATATAAGTAAGAGATAGTTCCTATAAAAATAGTTCCTATCTTTCAAGAAAGAAAATCTACAGCCACAGCTTGCTTCTTTGAAGTGTCCTGTGTAATGCTCCTAAAATTTTAAGGCTGTAACATTTTACAAGGAGCAAATGCAGCTCCACAAGAAAGAACCAGACTTCTGCTCTCTTAATCACCCCTCATTTAGTTAGAAAAAACTTGTTTACCCCATGCTGAACAGTCTCATTATTCATTAAAAGAAGATAGTGTCATACCAAAGGCTTCCTCCTTCAGGAAGTCTTCCCCGATCATCAGAGCCAAAAATAATAGTATTCTATAATATTGTTTTATTTGAGGTCACTATCCTACTTTTGCATCTTTATTTTAAGATCATCTTCCTTGTAGTGTTGAGTTGTTATAATGCTGTTTTCTTTGAAAATTTAAGAAAAAAATTAAAGTGTGCTACTCATATAGCTCTCTTTCCTGTGACCTGAGGGCCAGTCCATGAAAGCCAACAGAGCAGCCAGATTCCAGCATTCTTGGACATTGTCATGGCACCATATTGCAAATTCTCCCTGCCAGAGAAGGTGCTGCCATGCTACCCTGAGCTGAGTGCACTCCGTAGTGTATATGGCTTATTACATCAGATCTGCTATCTGCCATGTGTTTATAGACAATAGTCTTAAGCCAGAATGACTGAAAAAAAAGTCTGAAAATGACAGTGCTGCGAAGAAATGCAAAAGTACCATTCTGAATGTTAAAATGTAAGTTTTAGAGCAGCTTGAAAATTCTTCAAGGAAATGGCCATGAATGAGAAGACAGAGAGGGAAAGTAGGGACTGGTGGGAGTTCTTTGATATATTACAGGGTCTAAAACATCACTGTCACCTAACAGGGTGGCAAACAATTATATGAATGAAGCTGAAGTAACACTGCAGTTCACAACTTCAGAGAATCTGGAGGGAAGAGAAGAGCCATTTGCCAAGGTACAAAAGGGGATGTAATTCTACAGGGACTATGCCATAAGTAATCCTTATGTCTCTGATTCAGTTACAGTTCCCATTTCCACAGGGGCCTCAACCTTGCTAAATGGATTAGGTATAATTGTTTTATTTCTTCTCTGAATCGTAAGCTCTTTTAACAAGAGGTCCCATGTCTCATTCATATTTGACTTCCTCGAATGTCTACTACAGAGTCATGACAAAAAAATAAAAATTCAATGAATAAATAAATGAATTTCCAAATGAAAGAGACCACTCACTATCTCTGGTATGTCACTTAGAAAAATTGTTTAAAAAATCAAACTCAAAAGTTGTGAGCACAGATCATTTTTGTCAGAAATTTCCCAAGTGTCAGGGTCTCCCAAAGAAGAGAAATAATATTGAGCCTGTGATGAATCAGGCTTAACCTGTGCAGAGAGGCTCAAGCTTGTCATAGTCTTACTTTTAGAAACCAGAGATAATCTGATAATCTAACAGTCTCTGGGCATTTAAAATGTGATTAATGGAAGAATTGGGGGAAATTTAGCTACCATCCAAGGGAATAGTTCTTTCCATGTCCAGATTAGGGAACAGACTTCTTGGGAAATTGGGAGGAGAAAGTAGAGGTAGGGTAAGTGGGAAAAGGCTGGTATCAGTTAAGATATAGCAGCAGTTATACCTCAGACATGTGTAGACTTCACAAAAAGATGCTAGAACTCATCAGCCTACTCAATAGCTCACCAAGAACAAAATTGCTTGGATTTGGTTTGGTTAAGGTGCCCCTGAAATCTAGGCTAGAGATTCAGCCCACCATACCCACAGAGAAGCAAGTGCACATGTAAACAGGCATACCAAGAAGTCATATTTAGCTGCTGTATCAGGGGAAACCTTGCCTGATGAATCCAGAGCAATAAAAGGGGATACTTCATATCAAGCTAAGAAGTTGCTGTGTTTGATCCTGAGAAATGCCCGCCCTTGCCCCTCATTTGCCAAAGGCCACAAGGATGCTCTGATGTCCCCCAGTCTAGCAGAGAAGGCTGATGTGGGGTGAGAGATCCTCTGTGTCAGGAGTTGCAGAAACTCTTCCCTCTTCATCTACACAAAGTGGAAGAGTTAGAAAGAAACAACACCCTAAAGGGCACCTACTAGGACTTCATCTCCCCCATCTAAGAGGAAGAAGCAAGAGGAATGGCAATGAGTCAGGTGAAGCCCAGGCTTATTATGTTTGATTTTCCTCTTGCCCAATACTCAGAGAGAGAGAGACCAGCACTGGGCACTCTTGCAGGAAACTGCAGTGATTTGAGTAGGGCAGAAAGTGCAAGACTAATTTTATTACTATAACAACTGATATCATAATTGTCTCTTGGGGGACAACTGTCTTTACGGAGTAACATACCAAGATAAGTTGCTTAGGATGGAGGGTAAAGCATTGAGTATAATAAGCAGATAGCTATTCTATATGAGAAAATGAGAGGACTTTTTCTTTTGAAAGTTGGAAGGGAGAGAGAGGAACCATGACATAGAATGAGGCTCAGGCAGTACTAACAGAGTTGTCACTTGGAAAAATCTCCTGCGGCAGGGCAACCAAAGGCATTTGAAGAATGAGGATAGTCTCAATTTCAATTTGAAGTCCATATTGCTACAACTTCAAATCTTCTCCTTATACCCTCAAATTTCTTATTAGTCTGTTAGTCACAAAGATTGCTTTTATGAGTAGAAATTGTAAAAATAAAAGGAATGTTTAAATGCTATGTTCAGGTTGATTTTAAGTGAAACAGAAACAGTATAAAAAGAACAGTGAGACTTTCCACAGATGGAAGAAGCCAGAGTTTGGATCTAGGTCTAACAAGAGGAAAATAGTTCCCCTAGAAATTCATAGTAATGTTGGGGAGTCTTCCTCAGGATATGCAATTTGAGACTTAAACCAATCTTATTCAGATCTCAAGGAGAAGGGAGGCCCTAATATCAGGATTGTAATATCAGGATTACAATACTAACATGAAAACCAGCACAGGCTGGGGTTCTCTCGTTCATACCTCCTCATTATTGTTCAATCTCTAAGTCTCACCTTCAGTCTCATCAAAGTCCCCCCAAATCTTTCTAGAAGTTTCTCCAGGGCATTCTTCATGCATTCTAGTATAAGGACTATCTGCCACCACTTGGTGGCCATCACTTTTCCCGCTTCCCCAGTTGCCTCGTGAGGGGGCCTAGCTTTTATCACAGGTGTAGTAAGCTGGTGGCTGTCCTCCCATTCTCTGGCCAAAGCTGCACTTCAGTTAAACTATTCCCTCCAAAATATGGAAATTCCAGAGGTTTTGGTTATCTGTTATTATATAGCAAGCTACCTCAAAACTGAGTGGTTTAAAACACAACTTATTGTTTCTCATGATCCTTGGGTTGACTGAGCATTTCTTCTGCTTCTTATGGTATAGGTTGGGCACTGGGATGACTGGAAGATCAAAATGGCCTCGTTCACCATGGCTGACAGTTAGTGTGGGCTGCTGCTGGGAGACTTGGTTTCCTGCTAATGGGTCTCACCATGTGGTTTCTTGGGTTTCCTCACAGGGTGGTGGCTGAGTTCCAAGAAGGAGCATTCCATGAAAGGTGAAAGCAGAAGCTGTAGATTTCTTAAGACTTGGCCTCAAAAGTTACATAGCATCATCTCTGCTACATTATATTGGTGAAGTCCAAGAGGAAGGAAACTAAACTTTGCTTCTTAATGGGAAGAGTGGAAAAAAATAAAAGGAAAAGGAAAGAAAAGTTGTAGTTATCTCTAATCCACTAAACCACTCTACTGTCTGTCTGTCTGTCTGTCTCTCTCTCTCTCTCTCTCTCTCTCTCTGTCTCTCCTTCTTTCTGACACACACACACACATACACACACACACACATCCCAATGTTATGCTTTCTTACATCAAACCTCAGGCATCCCTCCACTTTCAAGCTCTTGCAAAGAGAAAGTCTTACGAGAACCACTAGGTCTATTTCTCTTTCTTATTTTATTTTTTTTATTTAGAAAAGGAGTCTTGCTCTGTTACCCAGGCTGGCCTCAAACCCCTGGGCTCAGGTGATTCTCCTGCTTCAGTCTCCCAAGTACCTGACACTATAAGCATGCACTACTGTGCCCAACTCACTTGGCCTATTACATTTGGCAGGTCCTTAAGCCTTAGAAACAATTCCAGGAGAATCTGGTTGCAAGACCAGTCCACTAAATCAGTCTTTCCCCACCAAGCAGTCTTCTTCTCCCCTAACTCCCTTGCTTTTCAGTCACTCACACTTACTCTGCAACTCAATTATCATAGGATGTAGGGAGATCCCCTGAAACTATTGCTACTGAATAAAAGATGAAATGCTCCTGATTATTGTACATACAAAATTGCATGCAGGATTGTGTAAAGACAATGCCAGGTTGGACTGCCAGAATGAGCCAATGATGCATGATGTGCTTCCCCCTGCAGAGAGCCTATGAATGGACATGCAGTCAGGGAGGTTTCACATCACCAAGATTCCTATCCCAGAAAAGCAGATGTTCATAGCTCTAGGAATGGAATGCAACCCTTGTGGAGAGCCTATAAACAGATGCATGAGGGGCGCCCATTCATACGGATAAGATAGAGCTATAAACGCCCTTATCTTGCCACAGCTCTTCTAGGCCGCTTTAGGGTTAAGGCATACTCCCTTCTGAGAATTTCTGGTCTAACTGGTTGTCTAACTTCACGTCCTGTTTCTATGGATTGTTTGCAATCAGCTTTTGCCACAACTGTTACTGCTGATTAATGTCTTGCTAATCATAGGTTATGGAAAGACTGTGTTCCTGTTTTAAGACTCTGTTAGAAATTACTGATGCCCACACTATATTGTATATTGTTATCTCTGTATACTGTACTTCTGCATACAGATGTTATGTTAAAGAATTACTTCATCCCCATGTGACCACCTCACCTCATAATCAAATGACCTTAAATCCCTCACTAACCTACCCCCACCCTCACTAAATGTAGTAATAAATGCTGGTATATCCAGTGCATTGGTGGCATCACAGGACCAGAAGGCAGTGACCCCCCTGTATCCAGCTTTCACTATCTTGTGTGTATCTATTATTTCTCAACCTGCCAATCCACCTGGGAACAAAGAAAGAGGCCCATTGCATTGCAGGCTGCTGGCCAGATCCTGCAATAACAGGGTTTGCATGTCTTCTTGAAACTTGTATGTCATTAGCTTACCCCAAAAAGCATGAGTTCACCGTAATCAGAAAGATCTGCACGTGCCATCTTCGATAAGTGTTAACTATGAAATGTCCCTGCTACTGATCCAACACTGACACAGAGATGACAGGATCTTCAATGTCAGTGGTAGCCATGTATCACTGGAAGTTCCCCAGATCTATTTCTACCTCAATAATTCTGCTCTCTGAAAGTGTGACTTAACTGTTAGAACCTGGATGACTTTAGAAAGACTTCCAGTAAGTCAAGTTTCCAAACCCAACTGAATTAGGGTAGTTCAAGAATTTTCTGATAGTTCTGAGAAGCAAGAGGGTGAACACGTTTGACCAGAAACAAATCTCCAGCATGGTACAGTCTCTAACCAGCCTTGTGTGTGGATCCAAGATAGCAGGAGCGAGGAGTGGAAAGGGGAGAAGCAAGAGGCAGAGTTGGACAAGGAGGAAGAAGAGAAATGTAACATTTTTTGTTCCCACTTTGTTCCTTGTCTAGAGTAAGACAAAACTGCTAACATTACAAAGGGATGACCTTCTTCTCATCCCCTCTCTGTGCAGCCAAAATTCTGACCTGAGCCAACTGCTAAGACCTTGCCCCAAGGACTATCACTGATTAAACAAATTAAGCCAAAGATAAGGTACAGCTTTTTCCAGTCCAAGCTCCTCAGTGCTAACTTCTCTGCTTCTTGCTCACCTTATAGAAGAAACACAGTCAAATAGAAGAGTACTTGATAATAACCAAAGGGACAATGCCAAGGGTTTCTTTTCACTATAGCTCCCAGCCAACTACCAACTTTCAACTTCACTGTCTGGTTAAGAATATTAAAAAGGAAAAAATGAAAAAAAATACTACCAGCAAGTGTAGAGAGTTTGTGATAAATCACCATATCTTGGCTTACATTAATTAGTTGTGATTAATTATGTGAACAGCTGACAGGCACTCATGTTGTTTCTACTTCCTGGGGATTACCATCAGCCAAGTCTTCCAAACATGAGCAACTCAGGACAATGCACATATAATGTGATGTTTTATTAGTTTTTCCTGTCTTCATGGCATGGAGAGGGAAATTTCTAGTTTAGATGACCCTGGACCTTCATCTGAAGCAAGAACAGCAAAATAGTCGTTTCCCTAATGAGAAAAATGATATACGCCAGGAAAAGCATACCTTTGCTGTTGCTGTTAGGTGTAAAGGTCATGCTGTCTCCTCTCCTTGCCTCCTTCACTTCCACCAGCCCCACCTCCTCACCTATCCAACTCATTCTCAGACTCTGTACTCTCCAGGAGTCTCACCCAGTCCTACAGAGTAGGCCAAGTATAGCTCTTCTGTGCTCATTTGTTCCCTGTGCACACTACTACTACTGCACTTGACCCATGGTACTGAAGTTACCTGTTCATGTGACTTGTGAGAAGAGTTGGCTGATAAAGAGCAGGATTATGTCTTACTCTATTTTGCAAAATTAGATTCTAATCTCATGTTTGGCACATGGAAGGTATTGAAGCCACATTGAATTGAACTGCATGGATATTTACCATATTCTGTGTGACTTTTACCATCTTCCTCATTCTCCTCCATGTTACCAAATAAGTTATATTAGTATGTCTTATAGTTATGATTGTAAGTTAAGTACATCTCAGACATTTTAAGTCTTCCTGGTCTCCACTCTCTAGAACAACATATGTGAACATTTTTTATCTCATTCTGATATAGCAGTAGTATTTTTCTACCCTTTTTTTAAGTGCCCTTTAAGTTGCTTTTCCAGTAAGAAGTACCTCTTGCAAAGTCATCCACATTTTCTCCTGAATTCCTATTCAGCCTAAGGCAGGTTTTTTTGAGATGTATGTCCATTCTGGGAATGCAGTCTCACAGGCTGATGGGATCAAGATATGATTTGTTTTCACCAACCCTTTACATGCACACTTCCACACACATGTGGGCTCATGTTCAGGAATATACTAAATGCAGATGGTTCCTGAGTTTAGCCTTAAAAAACAAAAACAACTTTTCAAAATAAGGACACTTGATTGGATTTCAAATGCCTAGTATTATTTTTAACTACACTTAAAGGGATTATTTTCTGTTTAGCTTACTTTCAAACCCACCAAGTCAAACTTAAAGGCCTGAAAGTTTCAGGGTGTCTTCTGGTAAGTTTGTTTGTTTTTTTACCTGTGAAGCTTTCCACAATTACGGATAACTCCATAAAGGCACTGAAGTCCTTCTGGACATTCCAGTTTATCAGAATGGACTTTGTCAACTCTTTGCATTTGGGTTGAACTATTCTGGCTTGGGACATGGATGCTTTCACGATTACATAAGGTCTACACAGCATGTGGTATTCCTAATTTCCTCAAGTGCATTCTTATTTAAAGTTAGGAAGGTGGCAAGAAGTCCTAGAAAGTTCTCCAGATTGTGAGTCAGAGACCTGTGGGAGGCCTCAAAGGCTTTATAGAAACAAGTAGTACATGAACAGGCAAATAGGTAAGTAGGTAGGTAGATATGTAGGTAAGCAGATAAATAACATTTCCCTACCAATCCTCCCACCTTGGCCTGTTTCAAGTTTTCTAAAATGAAGGGGGTTAGATGGTTGGTCACTAAGTTCTATTCAAGCCCTTTGAGTCTGGTAATCCATGACTGGTCTTTCCTTCTCATTAACTTTCTGGTTCGTCCTGAGGTCCTCTTCCATGGATCTTTTCAAGGCAACTCTAGACCTACTGAAACCTGCTTTCATAAATTTCCTTTCTTTATTGCCCTGGAATTCTGAGCTCTTCTCATTTTCTCGTTTCCTTCTGCCATGGTGGCCAGAAACCCTTCAACCTTTAAATGTTCTCTTCATGTAAGGAGTACCAACGAAAGGCGCCTGACTGCCTTGTTTCCGGTGGTGAGTGATTCCAAAGTGAGCTGAAAAGTCAAGGCAACTTTATTAAATGCCTCACTCACTGACCTACAGAAAAGCTGAGCCTCTATCTTGCCCTGCCTCACGGTCACCTGTTTTTAATTGCATCAGTCCCCATATTAGCCACAGGCTTTGGTTTCACAGCCTGGGATGACTCACTGCCTTCCCTAAACACCTCCTGCCTGAGAAGAGCTGTCATGAGTATCTCCTCACATTGATAGTTTCCTTTTTAATATTTATAAACACCAAAGTATTTTTCTCTCCCCCACTTGAAATGTATATATTCATTCATTAAAAGACATTGACGTTGCTGAGGTAATGGCCTGTCGACAGATTTATAGCAGGAACTATCTCACTGCCTGCAGGCCTGTGCATTTTAATATAATTAAAAGGCTTCTGTTTGGAATCTTAGCTAATTAATATTCATGCTTTCCTCCTTCCACCTGCCATTCCCGATTTGCTGTCTTTTAGCAGATTGATCAAGACCCAATTAATCCCACCACCAGTCAAAGCAAGGCAGGCAGGAAAAGAAAGGGGGAAATACCATTGCAGTGCTGGCTTTTTAATGAAAAAGCTCATTTTAACTAACAGAAATTTTTTCCTCGTTTATGCGGAAGGTTAAGGAAGAGTCTCTATAAATATGGTAGGAATAGAACAGATAGGAATTGTAGGTTAAATCGGTCACATTGAAATTTTACTAATCTATAAGTTTCATTCACACCGGAAATTACAAAACAGAAACTTGGAGAACCAGATAATAGATATTTTTAAGAGAAATAAAGCTGAAAATGGCAGTGACAGTAGCTGAGAAAAAGTATCCACACAAATGAATGTGATTCACCGACATAGGACCTTTGAGAACCAATCAGATTGCCAGAGATAGACACATGGCCACTATCTTAGTCCATTCTCACTGGTCTACCAAATTACTACAGACCGGATAATTTGAAAGTGACAGAAATTTATTTCTCACAGTTCTGGACTTTATTCTAGTTTTGGTGTATAATAAGGGCTTGCTCTTTGCTTCCAAGATGGTGCCTTGTTGATGTGGTCCCCCAGAAGGAAAAAACACTATGTCCTCATATGACAGAAGGGATGGAAGAACAGAATTCATTCCCTCAAGCTCTTTTATAAGGGCACTGATATCATTCATAAGGGCAGAGCCCTCATAACCTAATCACCTACCTTTGAATAGTATTGCATTGGGGGTTAAGTTTCAACATGGATTTTGGAGGCACACAAACATTCAAATCTTAGCAATCACTTACCTTTCTTTGCTTCTAAATGGAAACTGTTTTGCCTTAAAAAGGAAATATTAAGGCAGGGGATGGGGGAGTGGGGAGGATGGTAAACGATGAGAATGAGGTATTCAAATTAAACTTTCTTCAGGTATATGAAAGCCTGTCACAAACAAACAAAAAAAATTAAACTCTTCATTTGACTTTGAGGACAGAAAAGGGAATCTGAGCAGCATTTGTGATGAGACACTCAACAACCATGGACTTGAGCTTGGGGAGGATCTGAATTAAAAGAAGGAAGAAATGGTTTGGGGGCTCTACCTTCCCCTACACAGTTGCTCTTCCCAATTGTGGGTATCTTGAGAACATGTTGTCCTGTGATGAGAACAAGAGCCAGTAGAGAAAGTCACTAAGCAAAATATCTCACATTTAGGCTAGTTGACTTTGGCAAGTTTACTCCTCTGCTTTTAGTCTCATCCATAAAATGGGCTAGTAATGCTTCCTTCCGCGAACTGTTGTGGGGACTAAATGAGAGTCTTCAAGTGCCTACTGCAAGACTCAGTAAATATCAGTTCCACTTATTTATCCCAGCAAGAGGGAAATGTCTTCCACACTATGGAATGGAGTGCATAAGTGACAGCCACTTCATGTCACAGTGAACATTTCTCTAGAAAGAAGAAAGGATGGAGAGGTAAGGAACTCACTCTCTTTTGGTCGCAAAATGCAAAAGTGAAAAAAAAAAAACCAAAATGAAGCTTACTGCGTCTCTAAGCCAGCCTCGCCCAGTGTAGTGGGTATTAACAATGGAGCAAACAGGGGTCACAGGGACAAGATAAAAATAAACCGAAAGCACCGGATTTATGCAACAGGTACATGTAGTTTGTCTTGTTGATGAGTCACTGGTCTGAGAAATCTGTTTAGGTTCAGCAGGAAGCCCGTGAACAGGCTGCAACTTAATTGTCCTTCCACCGTGGTTGCTCCCATTGTGAGCTTCAGGCTCTTTATTTTTAAAAAGTCTGGGTGATCACAATCCTCCTAGATTGTATCATATGGGGACTGTATTGCTGACCCATCCAACCAGAATGCCCTTTTACAGTTCCTGGCTATCAAACTCCCCATCCATCCTCCAGGGCAGTTCAAGTGTCTCTCTTTCTGGGAAGCCATTCCTGTTAGGCTGGTCAGAAATAATGACTCTTTATTTTGTGTTCTGCTCTATTAACATTTGCAAGTCCCTCTCCCCCAGTGATAATGATGATATTTGCTAACAGTTATTGAAGACTTTCCAAGTGTCAAATATTGCACTCAGTGTTTTATGGGCACTATCTCAGTTACTCTTAGGAGGTATATATTTTAATTCTCCCGGTTTTACCGACGATAAAACTAGTCTAGTGAATTTTGTGAATATCTTGCCCATTAATATACAACTAACAAAGCAAGATTAGCAGCAAAGTATTTGGACTCCAGAGACCAATGTGTTCATTCTGATCTCTTCCTCAATGCTTAATATACACTAAGAGCTCGATAGAGATGTAAACACTGAATAAGAATCATCTTGATGGAATGGAGGAAAATGCCTCCAGACAGCAAGGCCAGTCTGGAATGGGCAAACTCTACCACAGAACATGCACAAGCCGGAGAGGCTTTCTGTAATCCATGGGCTTTGTCATCGCATTTCTGCTGAGCCTCCTTTTCGTCCTAGGCATGCCTAAAATTTGATTCAAAGTCAAAATTTCCTTGAAACAGATTCATCCCATGAAGAATGCTATGGATAAATAAGTTTACACCTCTTTTTTTAAGTCGTATATTTTGTCAAAATGTTATTGTCAGTAACAAGCCTAGGCTGCAGTGAAACAAGGGTTGAGTCAAAATGATTGAAAGCCCGAGATTGCTCCGCTGGGGTTTTGACTTAAGTCAAATCCATGTGGTGAAGGGAAAGACTGCAGAAGCAGACCTGGGTTAAGGTCTGGGGGATCCAGGAGTGATGTGGGTTGGATGTGTGTGTCCCCTCCAAATCTCATGTTGAAATTTGATCCCCAGTGTTGGAGGTGGAGCCTGGTGGGAGGTGTTTGGGTCATGGGGCAGATCCCTTATGAATGGCTTGGTGCCCTTCCCAATGTAACTAGTGGGTTCCCTCCTGTTAGTTCCCATGGGAGCTGTTTAAAGGAGCTGTTGTTTAAAGGAGTCTGATACTTCCTCCTCTCTCTTGCTCCCTCTCTCACTGTATGATGTGCCAGCTCCCCATTTACCTTCCACCATGATTGTAAGCTTCCTGAGGCCTCACCAGAAGTAGATGCTGGCACTATGCTTCTTGTACCTTCTGCAGAACTGTGAGCCAATTAAACATTTTTTCTTTATAAACTATGCAGTCTCAGATATTCCTTTACAGCAATGCAAAACAGACAAACACAGGGTGTATCTTGTTGTCTCTCTAAAATAGTCATCCATAAAATTGTGGTAATAAGCCTCCATCACTCATTCATGTTGAGATGGCATGTATGAGAGCCTTTTGTGCTGCATGTGGATGGATGGTGCTCTTTGGAGAAAGTGGTTACAGTCATGACTTCCCGGACAGCATGCTCACTTCAGCTGCCTGCCTTCGACTGAGTCCTAGACAGATACCTAAAATGCATTTTCTTACCCCTCTTGGGCTTCCAGCAAGATACAAACTGCTATCTAACAGATGATGTAGTGTATAAATGAGAAGAGAATAACTGTGAGCGTTCTAGAGTCTTTCACAGAATAATTGTAAGAGACAGAAGAGATCATAGAATTCAACTCTCCCATTTTACAAATAACGAAATTGAGACCAGAATCAGAAAAATTTTCTGGTGAATCAGGGATTCGCCAACTGGATAAAGATAACACAACTGGTTCACAGAAGAACTAGGATGGGAACTCAGATCTTCCAACTTCTATTCATATGGTGCTGGCTTTCTCTTCTCAGAAATGAAAGTTCTATTTCCATTTTGATAAATGTCTCAAGTGAGAAGCAGGGAGGGAAAATCAGAGGAGGGTGAAAGAAGAAGAGGTAGACTCTTCTTTTCGAAACATTTAAGAAAGAAACAGGAAAAACCTTTGTGCTTGTGTTGAATAAAGAAAAATGAAGGAAAAAATAAAGAAAAAAATTATTAACAATTTAGAAAAATATTAGCAAGTAACAAGTTTATTCAAAAAGCTATGGAATATGAGTGAGAAAAACAAGTGAAGGAAAATCTGTACTAGTTAGCGTTCTCCAGAGAAACAGAATCAGTAGAAGATATCGATGGTGGTGATGATGATGGTGATGATGATGATGATAATGATGATAGACAGAAATTTATAATAAAGAATGGCTTACACAATTATGGAGGCTAAGTCCAGGCCCAGGAGAGCTGATTTTGCAGTTTCAGTTCAAGTCTGAAGGCCTTGGAAGCAAGAGAGCCGATGGTATAAGTTCCAGTCCTTCATATAATCTTTCAGAGTTTGCAGAAGGATCAGGCTATCCCTAAATTTTGAAACTGCTGTAGAAATTCATCAGCTTCCTGCAAAATACCTGGTGAGAATGGTACTCAGTCTGATACCCAGAAGGATTGTGTTATGACCTGGTGCTGCACCTCTTACATTGCTTTTTTTAATTTGTAAACACCGGCTGAAATGTAAAGGGCCCAATATGTTTTATTAATGTTTTTAAAAATATTTTAATCAATTTTATTGAACAATGATTTTTATAAACTAAAATGCCCATTTGAAGTATATAATTCAATAAGTTTTGACATATATATATGCACACATCAGAGTAATCAATACGATAATAAAATACAGACTATTTTCATCACCCTAAAAAGATTTCTCATGTTCCTTTGTAGTCAATTTCTTCACCCCTTGTTTCAGACAGTCAATGATCTGCTTTATGTTGTTATAAATTAGATTTATCTGTTCTTGAAATTCTTATAAACAGAGTGCTGCACTCTTTTGTATCTAGTTTCTTTTACTTGGCCAGCTTCTTTTACTTGGCATAATGCTTTTGAAATTCCTTAATGCTGTTACATATGTTAGCAGTAGTTCATTTCCTTTATTGCAAAGTAGTGTTCCATTTCATGGATATATCATAATTTGCCACTTAATGAAACTGCCAAATTTTTTCCAAAGTGGTGTACCATTTCACATTCCCACTAACAGTGTATGAAAGTTCCAGTTGCTCCACACTTTTGCCAACACTGAATGTGGTCTTTTTTTTTTTTTTTTTTTTTTTGCAAATTTAGTCTTAGTAAAGATGTAGCGGAATCTCATTGTGGTTTTAATTGCTTTTCCCAATGAATAATTTTATTGAACATATTTATATGTGCTTATTGGCCACTTATGTCTTCTTCTGAAAAATGGTATGAAATACTTTGCTATTTTGGGGGGATTCTTTTTATTCTTATTATCAAGTTTTAAGTGTTCCTTATATATTCTAGTTGCAAGTGCTTTGTCTGACCTAGGTATTCTGAATATTCTAATCTATGGAGTTAATTTTAATTTTTTAATAGCACCTTTTAAAGAAAAAAACCTTATATTTATAAAGTCCAATCATCACCTACCGAGTAGGAGAGAACCCAATAGTGTAAGTTTCAGTCTGAGTTCAAAGACCAGGGAACTGGAAGCCTGATGGTAGAAGTCCAGGTTCAAGTTTGAAGGTCTGAGAACCAGGAGTGCCAATGTCAGAAGGCAGGAAAAATTGGATATGCTAGGCTAAAGCAGAAAGAGCAAATTCACTTCCTCTGCCTTTTTGTTCTATTCAGGCCCTCAACAGATTGAATGATGCCTACTCACATTGGTCAGGGTCATCTTTACCCAGTCTACTGATACAAATGCAAATCTTTTTTAGAAACATCTTCACAGCTGTTTCACAGAAATTTTGTTTCACCAGTTATCTGGGTACCGCTTAGCCCAGTTAAATTGACACATAAAATTATCACAACCAGTTAGGACCACCAGTGTTAAATCAAAGTTATAAAAACAAACATCCTTGACTCGGCCACAGTCCTAAATGGAAAGTATTCAATTGTTCTCCATTAAGTATGATATTCACTGTAAGTTTTTGCAGATTCCCTGTAAATCAGAAGTACACAAAACTGGACTTGTATTCCTAATTTGTTGAGAGTTTTAATCATGAATGAGGGCTGTATTTTTTACAAATGCTTTTTCTGTATCATAATCCCTGGTAATATACCTTGCTCTGAAAATTCCTTTTTTCTAATATTAATATATCAGTTACAGCTTTCATTTGATTAGTGTTTGTATGGTATATTTTTTCCATCCTTTTATTTTGAACCTACCTGTGACATTGCATTTACTGTACACATTTTATAGACAACACATAACAAGAACGATTAGTTCTTTTTTTTTTAATCCATTCTAATAATGTCAGCCCTTTAATTGAAGTGCTTAGAAAGTTTACATTTAATATGATTATTGATATGGCTATGTTTGAATTAACTATCTTAATAGTTGTTTTCAATTTGTCCCATTAATTCTTTTTTTTTCCTTTTTTCTGCCTTTTTTGGATTAAATTAAATATTTTTATGATTGGATTTTATCTCCGGCTTATTAGCTCTCCCTCTGTCTTTTCATTTTTGGGTGCGTGCGTGTGTGTGTGTGTGTGTGTGTTGCTTTAAATTTTAAAATATACATTTTAGCACAGTCTACCTTCAGTGCTATTATATAACTTACAGTGACATTCTTCCATGTTTTCCTTCCCATTCTTTGTACTATTATATATTTTTATCTGTATGTATTATAGACTATACAACACACTACTATTTTTGCTTCAGTTATCTTTTGAAAAACTCTTAAATAAAATTTTTTATTTATTCATATATTTACAATTTGTAGGGCTCTTTATGTCTGTATGTAACTCTAATTTCTTTCTCAAGAATATCTTATAGCATTTCTTGTAGTTCAGATCTCATAAATACAAGTTCTCTCAACTTTTCTTTGAAAAGTCATTATTTAAACTCCACTTTTAAAAGAAATATTCATTCGATATGGCATTCTAGTTTAACAGAAGATTTTTATTTAATTTTCTTGTTCTGTTTGCTTTAGTTTCAGTACTTTAAAGATGGTGCTACATTGTCTTCTGGTTTAAATAGCCTTAGGCGAGAAAACTATGATAATTCTTATCTTTGTTGCTCTGTTCATAACATGTTCGCCACCCCCATCTGCTTTTTAAAATTATCTTTATATTGCCGGTTTTTACCAATTTTGTTATGATGTGTCTTAGTATATTTGTCTTTGTGTTTAGCCTCCTTGAAATGCCTTATACTTCTCAAATATGTGAGCTTATAGTTTTCACCAAATTTGAAAAATTTCAGCCATATTTGTTTTTCTTATTTTTTGTTTTTGGGGTTTATTTTGTTGTTATTTTTGAGACAGGGTCGCACTCTGTCACCCAGGCTGGAGTGTGGTGGCATGATCACAACTCATGGCAGTCTCAACCTCCCTGGCTCAGGTAATCTCCATGCTTCAGCCTCCCAAGTAACTAGGACTACAGGCACATGTCACCATGCCCAGCTAATGTGTATTTTTTGTTTGTTTGTTTTTGTAGAAATGGGGTTTTGCCATGTTGACCAGGCTGTTCTCAAATTCCAGGGCTCAAGCAATCTGCCAGCCTCGGTCTCCCAAAGTGCTGGGATTATAGGTATGATCTACCACGCCCAGCTAAGCCATAATCCTGCATATATTTTTCTGTCCCCCTCCATTCTTCTGAAACTCTAATTAAATATATATTACATATTATCTAATTATATATTAGATATAATAAACACTATACACATATTTCATATAACATATATTTATGTTAGACTGCTTGAAATTTTTCCAAAAGTCATTTATTAGTCCGTTTTCACCCTGCTATAAAGAACTACCTGAGACTGAGTAATTTATTTAAAAAAAAAAAAGGTTTAAGTGACTCACAGTTCCACATGGCTGAGGAAACCTCAGGACACTTATGATCATGGCAGAAGAGGATGGGGAAGCAAGGCACATATTCCATGGCAGCAGGAGAGAGAAGGTGAAGGGGGACAGTGCTACACTTTTAAACAAAAAGATCTCATGAGAAGTCACTCACTATCATGAGAACAGCAAGGGAGAAATCCACCCCCATGATTCAATCATTTCCCACGAGGTCACTCCCCCAACATGTGAGGATGACAATTTGACATGGCACTTGGGTGGGAACACAGAACCAAGCCATATCATTGTCATCGAGACTCTGTTCTTTTTTTTTTTAAGTTTTTATTCTATATATACTGCGTTTTGGATAGTTTTCATTTATGTTTTCAAGTTCCCCACCTATTTTTTCTTCTACATTGTCTAATTGGCTATTAATTCCATGCAGTGATTTTTCATTCAAGATATTTTATTTTTCAGAACTAGAATTTATGATTTATGTTTTTCTCTACATGTCATTTTTATCCTCATACTGTTTATATTTTTCTTTATATAATTATGCATATTTACAATAGCTGTTTTAAAATTGTTTGCTAATTCTTTCATCTCTGTCATTTTCAGTATGTTTCTACCAACTGATTTATTTTAATGGATATGGATCATATTTTCCTGTTTCCACATGATTAGTAATTTCATGGAATGACGTACTTGGTTAATTTTGTGCTTTGAATGATGGATTTTATAGTTTTTCTTTAAAGAGTGTTGCACTTGTTCTGGTAGATAATTACATTACTAGAAGATCAGCTTGATCTTTTTGAAGACTGTTTTTAAGCTTTATAAAGTCTCTGTTGAGTAGCCTTTACTATAAGGATAGTTTAGCCCCACTATGAAGGCATGACTTCTCTGAGGTCTTGACCAAATGCCCCAAGGTTTTTAGGGTTTTGTAGGGTTTTTTTTTTTTTCAAATTTTTACTTTTTTATTCTGGTATCTTTTCTGCTTTTCATATAATTTTTTTAAATTCCAACTTTTATTTTAGATATGGTGGTACATGTGCATGTTTGTTACATGGGTATATTGCATTCAGGTTGTGAGCATAGTACCCAACAGGTACTTTTTCATCCCATGCCTCCCTCCCTCCCTCCTCTAGTAGTCCACAATGTCTACTGTATCCCTGTTTATGTTCATTGGGCTCAATGTTTAGCTTCTACTTATAAGGGAGAACATATGGTATTTAGCTTTCTGTTCTTGCATTGATTTGTTTAGGATTATGGTTTCCAACTCCATCCATGTTGCTGCAAAAGACACGATTTCATTCTTTCTTATGGCTGTGTAGTATTCCATGATGCATATGCACTATATTTTCTTCCATTCCGTCATTGATGGGCATTAAGGTTGATTCCATGTCTTTGCTATTGTGAATAGCACAGTAATGAACATACAAGTGTATGTGTCTTTTTGGTATAATGATCTATTTTCCTTTGGGTATATACCCAGTAATGAGATTGTTGGGTCAAATGGTAGTGCTGTTTTATGTTCTTTGAGAAATCTCCAAACTGCTTTCCACAGTGGCTGAATTAATTTACATTCCCACCAAGGTATAGAAGAGTTCTCTTTTGTCCATAGCTCTACAAGCATCTGTTACCTTTTTACTTTTTAGTAATAGCCATTCTGACTGCTGTAAGATCGTATCTCATTGTTGCTTTAATTTGCATTTCTTTTTTTTTTTTTTTTTTTTTTTTTTTTTTTTTTTTGTTGAGACGGAGTCTCGCTCTGTCCCCGGGGCTGGAGTGCAGTGGCTGAATGTCAGCTCACTGCAAGCTCCGCCTCCCGGGTTTACGCCTTTCTCCTGCCTCAGCCTCCCGAGTAGCTGGGACTACAGGCGCCCGCCACCTCGCATGGCTAGTTTTTTGTGTTTTTTAGTAGAGACGGGGTTTCACCGTGTTAGCCAGGATGGTTTGGATCTCCTGACCTCGTGATCCGCCCGTCTCGGCCTCGCAAAGTGCTGGGATTACAGGCTTGAGCCACCGCGCCCAGCCTGATTTGCATTTCTCTAATGATTAGTGATATGAAGCATTTTTTATGTGTTTGTTGGCCACTTGCATGCCTTCTTTGGAGCAGTGTCTGTTCATGTCTTTTGCCATTTTTTAAAATGGGGTTATTTTGTTTGTTAATTTGTTTAAATTCCCTATAGATTCTGGATATTAAACCTTTGTTGGATGCATAGTTTGCAAATATTTTCTCCTGTTCTGTAGGTTGTCTGTTTACTCTATTGATAGTTTCTTTTGCTGTGCAGAAACTCTTTAGTTTAATTAGGTCTCATTTGTCAATTTTTGGTTGCAATTGCTTTTAGGGACTTAGCCAAAAATTTTTTGCCAAGGCCAATGTCGAGAGGCGTATTTTGTAGCTTTTCTTCCTGGATTTTTATAGTTTGAGGTCTTACAAAGCCAAACTATCTCTCTTCACTGATGATATGATTCTCTACTTAGAAAACCCTGAAGACTACACAAAAAGGCTGCTAGCCCTGATGAATGATTTTAGCAAGATTTCAAGATACAAAATCAATGCACATAAATAAGTAGCATTTCTATACACCAATAGTGAGTAGACTGAGAGTCAAATCAAGCACACAATCCCATTTACATAGCCACAAAGAAAATAAAATACCTAGGAATATGGCTAATCAAGGAAATGAAAGATCTCTACAAGGAAAACTACAAAACACTCCTGAAAGAAATCAGAGAAGACACAAATAAATAGAAAAATATTCCAAGGTCATGGATGGGAAGAAACAGTATCATTAAAATGGCCATACTGCCCATAGCAATACAGATTAAATGCTATTTTTGTCAAACTAGCAATGTCATTCTTCACACAATTAGAAAAAAACTATTCCAAAATTCATATGGAACCAAAAAAAAAAAAAAAAAAAAGCCTGAATAGCCAAAGCAATACTAAGCAAAAAGAACAGAGCCAGAAGCATCACACTAGCTGACTTCAAACTATTCTATAAGGCAATAATAACCAAAACAGCATGGTATTGGTACAAAAACAGACAACAGACCAATGGAACAGGACAGAAAATTCAGAAATGAAGCTATACACTTATAACCATCTAATTTATTTTTGACAAGGCTGACAAAAACAAGCAATGGAGAAGGGACTCCTTATTCAATAAATAGTGCTGGGATAACTGGCTAGCCACACACAGAAGAATGAAATTGGGCCCT
This sequence comes from Macaca fascicularis, assembly GCF_037993035.2. Lineage (NCBI taxonomy): Eukaryota > Metazoa > Chordata > Mammalia > Primates > Cercopithecidae > Macaca > Macaca fascicularis. Next base: position 34,043,534 of record NC_088375.1, on the reverse strand, counting down.
TATCTTTCACTATATACACAAATTAACCCAAGATGTCCCAAGTTCTTAATAAGAACTCTCCAGTCTAACTGCTTAAAATCTGACTATCTTCTAGCCCTTTGTGAGCTCTGGGAACCCTTCAGTTTTTCATTTTTTACTGGTCTTGTAGGATTTATTCCTTTGCACGCATGTTTAAGTATTCAACAACAGACTCAAGAGAATCCCTATGATATTTTTGAACCTCATTTCCTGTGCAACTCCCTCCTCTCCAATACTCTATCTTGAAAACTGAAGTCACCTCAGTGTTTTTTTGTTTGTTTGTTTGAGCTGGAGTCTCACTCTGTCCCTGTAAAAGGCTATTCAGGCTTTTTGTTCTTGTTGTTGTTGTTCCATATGAATTTTAGAATAGTTTTTTCTAATTGTGTAACCTCCAATCTAAGTTTTTCTAATTGTATGAACTCCAATCTCTATCTCTGCAACTCAGCAATTCTGCACTACTTGGTTTGAGAATTCTTCTTTCAACCAAAAGTGGAAAGTGTCTCCAGGCAAAAGTTGGGCAATCTATGGCTCACTTCACGTGTTTCTCCACTTTCAAGAATCATAGTCCTGTGCTGCCTGTTTTCCAAACTCCAAAAAACAGTTGTCTCACGTACTTAGCTCAGTTGTTTTAGTTGTGTATAATGGGAGAGGAAATCTGGACCCAATAACTCCATGAGGACCACAAGCAGACATTGACTCTGAATGTGCTTTTGTTTGCTTTTAAAGCACAAACGCATTGATTATTTTGATCTGAGAACAAAATAGCCTTGGAAGGGTTGAAGGACTTGATTAAATAGAATGAAAATGCTACAGATGTCAATGAGTATTGGGTTGTGTTATTTATTAATGGGTTTTTTTGGTCATTTTATTTAATGAACTGGGGAGGAAGGAATTAGGAAAGACAAGGCCACTAGAAAGTCATTTCACAACAGGAAGAACTATTTTTTAAAGCATTTTCACACTCTTTTACTGTTCCTTAGGTAACTCCCTCTATTAGATACAATGGGCTAGATCATTCTGTGGTTACAAGTAACCTTCCAATAGCAGTTACCTAAGATAACTACATTGTATTCTCACTTATGCTGCCCATCCATTATGGGTGGATTATAGCTCTGTTCCATATTATCTTCTTTTCATTATCTATCTGAAGGAGCAGTACCCATCTGAGACATAAACAGTTTTATGGTAGAGGAAAAGAGATATGGAAAACCATGAGATGGCCCTTGCAACCTTTGCCTTGAAAATCACACATTGCATTGGTCTAAGCAGGTCACATTTCCATCCATTACTTTAACAAGCCAAAAATACAAAGTCTTTCCAAAGACAGGGGAACTATAAGAAAACAATATTTTGTGAATATTAACAGCAACTGATCTTCTGTCTTGGATTAGTTCCTATAGAAAAAACCACACAGCATCAGGGAATGCAGCTAAGCGTTTGAATGTGGACTCCATCCTGAACACAGTCTCTGCTTAAGTGACTACCACAGCCATTAGCAAGACTAAAAAGTGATCTATATCTACTGATACGTGGAGACCACAAAAATATATTAAGTGAACAAAAGGAAGATAACATAATAGTGTACACAGCATACTTTCATTTGTGTTAAGAACAGAATATATTCATATATCTGCATGTATAGCATAGAAATATTCTAAAAGAATGCACAGAAAATTGATACTGCTGAAATAATATGCAGGAAAATGTTTCTCTGAAACATAATATAGGAGTGTAAATTCAGAGAAATATTCATATTATACACCCTTTTGTACTGTTTAAATTTTTTCAAGGCTATTTATTTTTTTCCTGATGACTTTTTAAACATTGCGCTTCAGTCAGGCGCAGTGGCTCATGCCTGTAATCCAAGCACTTTGGGAGGCCGAGGCAGGCGGATCACGAGGTCAGGAGATCGAAACCATTCTGGCTAACACGGTGAAACCCCGTCTCTACTGAAAATGCAAAAAATTAGCCTGGCGTGGCGGCGGGCGCCTGTAGTCCCAGCTACTCAGAAGGCTGAGGCAGGAGAATGGCGTGAACCCGGGAGGCAGAGCTTGCAGTGAGCCGAGATCACACCACTGCACTCCAGCCTGGGTGACTGAGCGAGACTCCATCTCAAAAAAAAAAAAAAAAAAATTGTTGCTTAGTGTACATAGAAGAGTTTGATATTGGTCAGTCAATTTCCCCAGCAGTGTTATAGTATGTGATAGAGGGTAAAGATATGGAACCATACCACAGAAAGACCATAACCAAGATGAACTTAAGGAAGTTCTTCATAGTTTCCAGAGATTAAACTTATTAAAAAATATACATGAAATAAAACTTTCAAGTGACTTCCTTAGGTCCTGATATTGATGCTGAGTTTTTTCATCCCACTTCTGTAGAGATGTTTATTTCATGATACCCTTATCAAATAAATAAAACAGAGCTTAATGCTTATTTGTACTACTTGTTTCCTGTTATGTTTTTCTCCCGCAAAAATTGCCACTGATGAACTATTCCTAATCTGAGAAGCCATTCTGCAATATCTGTCTTCTGAGCATGGAACTTGACTTTCCAGAATGGCAAGAGCCAATCCTCTGCCTAACCCTTACAAAGAACAGACACTACTTTCTCCAGAATTCACTTCACAATATTAGAGCTGTGGCACAAGAACAAGGTCAATGCCACACTGGAATAATGAACATATTAGCTAAGAAGTTCTGAGTTTTATTGTGAGAATCAAGAAATTTCACAACTACCTCTATGGCTATGTTTTAAATTTTTTATGATTCTAATTAACTATCTTTTAGAATTCTTCTGCGTTAATGTGGGAGACAGAAGAATGGCCACCCAAAGATGTCTACTTCCTAATCACTGAAATTTGTAAATATGTTGTGCTACATGGCAAATTATGGAAAGAAATTATGTTACATGAGAATTAAGATTGTAAATGGGATTAATATTACTGATCAGCTGATCTTAAAATAGGGAAGCTATCCTGGATTATCCACTTGAGCTCAATGTAATCAAAGCGTTCTCTAAAGTGGAAGTGAGTGGCAGAAGATACCTCATCTTCATCACTGTCAGAGTGATGAAACATAAGAAAGATTCAGCCAGTCACCATGGGCTTTGATGATGGATGAGGTTCACAAGCCAAGCGATGTCAACAGTGTCTGGATGGTGGAATAGGCAAGAAATTGATTCTCTCCTAGAGTCTCCAGAAAGAACATAGCCCTCTGACACCTTTACTTTGTCCCAGTGTAAAAGTGAGACCTACCTCAAACTTCTAACCTGCAGAATTACAAGGTAATAAATTTGTGTCATTTTAAGCCATGAAATATGTAGCAATTTATTTCAGCAGCAATAGTAAACTAATACAATGTTTATTCCCCAGTGTTTAACTATATAGATTACTAGGTGCATCATACTCAGGACATGAACCGGTTTTATTGACTGGAAGAAAAACCTATGACATGGACTCTACAGGCACCTAATCAGGTTGTACCCCTTTTCTTCACAGGAATTAAATGTTGGAAGTCCTCTTGATAGTCAAGACACACAAGTAACTTGGAAGATCCAATAATAGGTCATGTTTCAATTAGATGTGAAGTAAGTTGTTTGAAGGAAAAACAAGTTAGTCTTGCCATGCACACCTTCCATAGCACTTACTTGCCTTTCATATGGAGAGATAGCACTGTTGTCCTAATATCTAGCCCCACCACCTGAAACATACCTAGTTGTTTACTTGAAAGTTTGACCAGATGCAGTATCTAGTTGTTCATCGAGGGTGGAGCAAGACACAGGTAAGGATACTATTAAGAATAATACATACAAGCTTATTTGGTATAACCGAACAAAATAAATATTTTTCTAAGAAAAGCTTCTTAAAAATTGATCATATCAATTGCATTAGCCATTTCCAATGAAGGAAGTTCTAGATAGAATAAGTACATCAGAAATGCTGAAAATACAAGTAACTCAATCCCTATCTTCACAGCTATGCTATAGCTACTTATACTACACCCAAATGACAAACATAGACTTCACTAATATCGTTTAAGTTTAAAGATATATGGACAAAAAACCTTGTTTGGGGCCTTGCCAACTCGTTTCAATGCTTTCAAACAAACTGTTCATTAGATTCTGAAAGAGTGGTGCAGACAGCTATCAAGTCTTGAATCAGATGTCTGGAGAATAGTAAATGATAAAACTTGCAAGATTTGTTCATTGTTTAGTAGGTCATTCCTACATTAAACGGGTAGTGTCAATCCTGCTTATTTCTTAAGAGCTATTCCAGGCTTAATAGAAAACTTACATAAGAAGTTATTGTTTGTGTTAGTCTATGTTCATTGGTTTTTCACTCATGTATTCCATAAAAGATTGTCTTTTCTTAGCAACTATGCCGCTGAACCACGGTGCATTAATTTTATAAATGAGATATTGGTGTCACTATTGCAAAAGGTTCAGAGGGAGGCTTGAACTGTGGCATCACCATGGTGATTTGCTGTGATGGAAGCATCCCAGGGGCGATGGACCACAGGAAAACCATTAGAAAGCTCTCCTCTAGAGACATGTTGTTGTTTTTTACTCAGCCACTTAAGGAATGGTCAAGGCCACAAAGTCAAGGAAGCAATCGCTCTTCTTTGACTATTACAAAGAGTAAAATGGAGTCTCTGGGCTCTTCTACAAACATTTATACTGACATAACCTTGAGAAAGGCTTCCCCATTTCTTACTGGAAAATTACATTAGCAAGAGAGAAAAGGTCTTACAAGTGCCAAGGGGGAAGTAGTACATTACTAGCTTGTTTGCTCCCGTTTTAAGTTTCTGTCATTTTTTAAAATGTTTCATCAATTTGGACAGAAGTGAGGATGCAAATTTAGGGTTTGCAGAAAAGTGGCCTGAGGGATGGAAATGGGGACAAAGAGGGACAGGACAACTTTACCTAGATCAATTTTGTAGTAATAATAGATTTTCTAGCAAAGACCTGTCATTTCTTGTTTCTTTGTAATTACCATTCAAAATAATAGAGACTAATTGTTAAATGTGATAACTAAAAAATAGGAAGATATTTATTAGAAGCCATTAACTTTTAAGAGATAACAAAGCTGTTAGAAAAAGCTTTTCCATTAACTCTGGGAATTTGCTTTGGTGCTGCTACTTCTGTGCTTTTAACTCTTGGAGTCAGTCTTTCCACTGGGTTTCTTTTTCTTTCATGTAATTTTATGATATATGTCTATATCATATAATTATATTATAAATATTAGTATATTCTATTTATTATATATACTCATTAATATATTATATATGCCTATATATACTATAAAATAAAACATATTTTATGGTTAATATTTGGAAACTAGTAAGGTTGACAGTATGCAGTTAATGCTAACCTAGCAGCCTTCCGGGTACTAATATACTATAAATGAAAACCAATTTGCTAAGGCTATTAGCAAAGTAAAGCACATATTAGTCAATATTTTAAATAAGCTGCCTCCGGATGATTTCTCAATGACATGTTAGCCATGACGTCAACAGTAACTATGGTTTAGATTTATGTTATCACATACATAGGTTAGGGGAAATTGTTATTGAATCATTATCAAAGGTTAATTCCAGTAGGAACTGGTTATATTTGACTTATTGCATGACTGCAGAATGTACCTCTAATCTTACCTAGAAATTTTCTGAATTCATGTTGCTGTTCAAAACAGATTTGAGATAAATAGGCCTAAATTATAAGTGCTATTACAAACAGTAAAGAGTTCATAAATAGGATGTGAACTAAGTTAAATAGTTTTATATGTGTATAAATATATAAAATAAATTATATATATAAATTTATGTATATACAAATATGTACACATATTTAGAGGTCTAACTTTTCTTTTAAAATTCAATTATAGTTAAAAAAGCTTTCAGAAATATCATGTATTAGGAAATTGAATTGTTTTTTCTTCTGGTGACTTTCCGTATCTAAAGTCATTTTTCCTTTTGCTTAAGAACAAAATAATATACTGTGTTTAATTTGGTCTGTCCTATAAACTCATTGTTTTTCTTGTTTTTGAAATAAAATACATGGAACTGAAAAAGTAAATAGGAAAATATTCCAATTTCAGAGATGTGGGAAAAGAAAGAAAATATCTAGAAAGTTATCTTATTTTTACCGGGTAAACAAAACCTCACAACTTTTTATGTACTTATACAAATTTCTAAATATGAAAATTTTCACAAATGTCACCTCTCCTTTGACTTGAGTACAATTATCCATGTAAACCCACACACTCATTTATCTTAAAATCCTTATTTCTAATTAAATTGCAAAAGGGTGTAAACATTCCAAACCAAGAGCAGGCTGTTCTCATTTATTATTGAAAGAACACGATGACCTCCTAATACATACATACATACACACAGAGGGACACATCACGACTCAGACCCAGGAAAATGTTGCAAGCATTTGTTCAGTTAACACAAGCTAAGACAGGGACAGTAACCTACTCACAACCCCAAAAGGTAGTTATCCACATAGTAAATTAAATCATGGGTTAGCCAACTTGTCCAGAAAGTATGATAGACTGTGATAAGACCAACCCTTAGGCAAATTCTCCTTGTAATGGTTTTTCTGGCCTCAGAATCATTTTCTGTGTATAGGAGAGGGAAGCAGTATGAAGGAAAGCTGGCAGAGCCAGTGGTTCACCATGGTCTCCCCTCCCCCGCTGGAAACCAGATCTGGGCTAGAAGTCAAACTCAGGAGATCACAAATACACTCCACAGAAGTAGAGATCAGAGCATCCAAAGCAGTCCCATCCTTTTCCTCACTAAGATCATTTAAATACATGTCTCCAGGCCCAAGGATAAGCTAAAAACCACTTGCCTAAAATGTGTGTGAACTGTCTGGCAGACTTTTATAGGTCTTTGGAATAACTTTGAGGCAGAATTCTGAATATGCAAAGATTTAGGCAATTATTATCTACTCTGAGACCATGGCATGACTTGCCACATAGCCCAAAATTCTACTCAGTTAAATTGAACCATTATTTACGGTTAATTTACTAGTCTTTGGATATGAGAATTTAAGAAGACATAGTTGAAATCACGTTATTAAATAATTGTTTCCCAAAACTACATGTTCCTGAACTAATTGGTATAGACTAGAAATCATAGAAAATTCATAACCCATTCTAGTAACGGAAGAGTTTCTCATTCAGCCAGGTAACTATGTGTTCTTTTCCTGCAGTCATATCACCATATCACCCTGAGTCACCCGATATGCTAGGTAGGATTTTCTCACTTAGTTGCCAGTTAGAGAAAAGCAATGTAAATTAATATTAGAAAAAAAATTAAAAACAAATAAAAATGAAGGGAGAGAAAAAAAGAGGGAGGAAGAAAAACAAGGGAAAGTAATACACTGGCTGAAACAAGCAAAATGTGGAAAGGACAGTTTTAGGTGTGAGTGGCTCCAGAGGTTTCAACGATGCTACCTGATATTTTTCCTTGTGCCACTTCTGACCAGCATTTCCAAAAAGCATGGAGGCCAGCCACCTGTAGCTTCAGATTTCTTCTTCCTTCCCCTCCCCCTCCCCCTCCCCCCTCCCCCTCCCCCTCCCCCTTCTTCTTCTTCTTCTTCTTCTTCTTCTTCTTCTTCTTCTTCTTCTTCTTCTTCTTCTTCTTCTTCTTCTTCTGCTTTTCCTCTTTTTTTTTGAGATGGAGTCTCACTCTGTCACCCAGGCTGGAGTGCAACAGCAGGATCTCGGCTCACTACAACCTCCACCTCCTGGGTTGAGGTGATTCTCCTGCCTCAGCCTCTGGAGTAGCTGGGACTACAGGCACCTGCCACCATGTCTGGCTAATTTTTTTTGTATTTTTAGTAGCGACTAGGTTTCACCATATTGGTCAGGCTGGTCTTGAACTCCTGACCTCAAGCAGTCCACCTGCCGTGGCCACCCAAAGTGCTGGGATTACAGACGTGAGCCACTGTGCCTGGCCAGCTTCAGATTTCTATCCTCACCATCTCAGAAACCAAAATTATAAGCTCTGGTTAGAAAAATCACAGAAAAGAAAATCTGATTGTTTAGGTTTGTGATAGGTGCCTATGCTGGGATGAATCTCGGTGGCTAAGGAGAGAGGGTCTCACAAGCAGTTAGCAATTCCCAGAGTAGGACTTGAAAGAGGAGCAGGTCCCAGAGAAGAGGAGAGTGCTATGCCCTGAGGAAAACAACACTGTGCAGACAAAACAGAAAATATCCACCCTATCTCCTCAACATACAAGGTTTATCAGACTCTGAAAAAAAAAAAAAATTAACTTTGGAGTTGAAAAGAATAATGGTATTCCATGGTGTATATGTGCCACATTTTCTTAATCCAGTCTGTCACTGATGGACATTTGGGTTGATTCCAAGTCTTTGCTATTGTGAATAGTGCCGCAATAAACATACATGTGCATGTGTCTTTATAGCAGCATGATTTATAATCCTTTGGGTATATACCCAGTAATGGGATGGCTGGGTCATACGGTACATCTAGTTCTAGATCCTTGAAAAGGATGAGTTTATGTCCTTTGTAGGGACATGGATGCAGCTGGAAACCATCATTCTTAGCAAACTATCACAAGAACAGAAAACCAAACACCGCATGTTCTCACTCATAGGTGGGAACTGAACAATGAGATCACTTGGACTCAGGAAGGGGAACATCACACACCGGGGCCTATCATGGGGAGGGGGGAGGGGGCAGGGATTGCACTGGGAGTTATACCTGATGTAAATGACGAGTTGATGGGTGCTGACGAGTTGATGGGTGCAGCACAGCAACATGGCACAAGTATACATATGTAACAAACCTGCACGTTATGCACATGTACCCTAGAACTTAAAGTATAATAATAATAAAAAATTAAAAAAATTTAAAAAAAATAAAAAAAGAAAAGAATAATGGGAGTCTGTGGTTCCAACTCTCCACCACTGTGTTCAATTCTGAGTACTATGTTTTAAAAGAGGCCTAGACAATTAAAGGGATGTGCAGAGGAGTGATGGCACTAGAAGGAACTGAAACTTATTACCTTACAAAAAGGAGGACTAAAGACACAATGGACTTCAATTATTTGAACAGTCTTTTCTGTAGGGAAAGATGCATATTTAGTCAGTGTTGCCCAATTCTAGGGCTCAGAAATGTAAATAATTGCCTATAGGATTCAGAAAGGTAACATAAGGGAGTGAAGCTAACCAGATGTTGAAAAAAATGATAGTACATGCATGATAATGAATGGCAAGTATTAGCCCCAGCATATGCAAATCTCTAGGCAGTGGAGGGCCGTTGAGACCTGGAGAACTTGTTTTTCATCTAAAGGAGGCAACCCCCACTCAGGTCCAGTTAATTGTTGCCCTGTGGAAATGTGGGTGCAATATTGCAAGACCTTACTTTTCCAAAAAGAGCCACAAAAACCGTATTTTTATGTGAAATCTCTCAATTTCTTCAACGTTGGCTTGTTATTTTAAAAAACACCTGTGGGTCAAGCAAAATACAGTTTTGAAAAAGATCCCGCTGGGGGCTCCAGATTGAAATCCCTGCTCCAAAAGGTGGAACTAGTGACTCAAAGTTCTTAAGAGACAAGTTTTTCATCTTTATAATTTATTTATATTTTAATAATTAGAAGTCTTCAGTAATGATGTAGTAGATGCCTTGTGAGGTAGTAAGTATGTTGTCCCCAGAAACATGTATGGAGAAGCTGCTGCTCATCAGTAAGGAACACTGTGGAGATGAATTCTGCATTAGGTGGTCACAGAAACCCAAAATGAAGGTCTACAGATTGACTCTGAAATTTTTTAAATGAGATCAGAAAATGTTCTCTGAGAGAGATTCTAAAGAAGTAGAAGAGAACACGTGAAGACTTTATATAATCTAACTGGGACTTAGACACATTGGTGAAAGAGGTCATAATGAAAGCCAAAGCAATACAGTATTTCTAAGTACAGGAAAGACCACATGGAACATATATGTGTCACATGTCCTGGCAATGGGATAGGATTGTAATGGACATAAGTCCAAATCTCTTTCTGTCTAGTTTAAAAAAAAGGTTGAGGGGGTGTTTCTGGCCCTATGCCATGCTTTGGGATGTTTAGTATAAAGGTTTTGATGGTTAAGTGTCCTGGATTCATGTCCTCACTCATGTTACTCTTGAGTAATGTGACCGTGGACAAGCCCCATGCCTCACTCCCCAAACAACTTGAATGAGTTACCATCATCTCAAATTCAATATTGCTAAAATAATATCCCCTACTCTCCTTTCTTCTTAGGCTCCCTTTCTTGACTTCCCCATTTCATGTGAAGCAGTCAAATTCGACCTCTTCCTAGATTCCTGTGGTGCATCATTTGCCCACTATGACGAGGGACATCTCTGAGATGACTTCATGAGCAATAAGCTAAAGAGGAAATCTGGGTTCACAGTGTAGGAGGACAAACTAAGGAACTTCCAACTGACACCAAAGACAATGAAGTGCCCAAAATGAGAAATAGGCCACAGGCCTCGTAAAGGAACACTCAGCAATACAAAAACCAAACCAAAGCTCAAAAACTCCTCCACACAGAACAGGTAACTTCTGAGACCAGGACCGTTCTCTTCCCATTTTTGTCTGTGGAATTTTGGGCAAAGACAAAGGTTTCATCTTCTGGTTGTAGCTGTGCCCCTCAAACCTCTATGTAAAAGTGAATATTTATATATCAAGTCATATATATTTATTAAACTCAATTACAGCTTCTGACATGCTCCCACAAAGAAAAAAATGGCCACTACCTTTTTTTTTTTTACCATGACTAAAAACAGTTGTAATAATCCTCCTAACATTGTCATAACCTGAATATATTTAATTTATAAATAAAACAGTGACTGCAGAAACATTAGTTGAATAGTCAGTGTAACCTTAAAATCTGTTTAAATGTGATATATGTAAAATTTGTTCCACAAATTCACTGCAGAGCCAGGCATAATAGCTCATGCCTACAGTTCCATCTACTCAGGAAGATGGAGTGGATCGCTAGAGCCCAGGAGTTTGAGGCTGCAGTGAGCTATGATCGCACCACCCATCTCTAATAAAAAAAAGAAATTCACACCAAAATTTATTTTTTTTCTAACTGGTAAGATATTTCTGTCTTTCTCAGTGGGATTGCCCAGCTGTCAATAAATATTATTTGACTAATAACTAATTAGTAATAAAAAATAGCTATATTTTAACTGAGAGGCACTTCAGCAGAGTGAATAATAACCTGACCTCTGGAGTAAGACTGCCTGGATGCACATCCCAGTCACCACTTACTAACTGTTAAGTTTCTTTTTTTTTTTTCTTTCTTGAGACAGTTTCGCTCTTGTTGCCAGGCTGGAGTGCAGTGGCGCAATCTTGGCTCACTGCAACCTCCACCTCCCGGATTCAAGCAATTCTCCTGCCTCAGCCTCCTGAGTAGCTGGGATTAGAGGCGTGCACCACCATGCCCAGCTAATTTTGTATTTTCAGTAGAAACGGGGTTTCTCAGTGTTGGTCAGTCTGGTCTTGAACTCCCAACTTTAGGTGATTCACCTGCCTCGGCCTCCCAAAGTGCTGGGGTTACAGGTAGCTGTTAAGTTTCTTAACTTCTTAATAGTTTCCTGATTTATAAAAGAGTAAACCTACCTGATGTGTACCTACACCTAGGGTGTGATAAGGGTTAAGTAATAGATATGAGGCAGCACCTGACATACAGTTAGCAATGTGTACTGCGAACTATTATTATCATCATCTGTTGCCTTACAAAAATCCATTCATCCAATACGTATTCACCAGGCTGTATCTTCTGACCCAGGCCCTGTACCAGGCACAGTAATATTTTTAGCATTTTCTAAGCCAGCAGCAGGGGTCTGACTTTAGTGTAGGCAGTGCATTCTCAAGTGCAAAAAATCAAAGAGTAAGATGGAAGTGGGTGCAAGCCTCCTTCACCTACCTAATTAAATGCATAAATTAGAAATGACACTGAGTTGGCTTCAAGGGGAGGTGACCCACAATCTGTTGCTGAAATTTACAGTTAGATGGTTCCCCACTCAGGTCGCTTGTGCCACATCTACATTAAATTTGCATCTGGCTTAGATTTCTGTATTAGATGATGCTTCTAATTTGTGTTTTGGGTTAAGGCCCAGCTCCCAGTGTGTGCAGAGAGAGTGACGAATGAGGAGGCCGTGTTATCAGAAGGCCGGGTGGGACAGAGTTCTGATGTGAGTATGGTGTGCCAGCTCTCACATGTCTATAGCCCAGGCCAAAATCTGCCCTCAGTTATGCATGCACAGCTTGCATTGACGTCAGTAAGAACTGTGCTCATGTAACAGGAGGCAGAAATTTGGCTCTTTGATTTTAATAGAATTAAATGCCAAAAGTTTTGCTGGTGCAGGTTGCAAATGTAATCCCCAAGGGTCAGGAAAATGCAACAGAATACTGTTCTGTTGGCAATCTCATCTTCTGCACAGGCCATATAATTAAATGACTAAATTTCTCAAGCTTAACTTGGAAGGCCCTATGCTATTGTGCCTATGTGTTGTGTGTGGCCTCCCATTGCAGTCAGACCTTTAAGAATGATTCCAAGATTTGGTCTGTGGCTTCAGATAAAAGCCTAACACATAGCCCTAATTCATTGTCTGCTGTAGATTTCATTTCTAGGCTGGGCCTTAACAACAATACCGAAATCAGCTGGTGGTGCCGAACAGACTCCATTCCCCACCTTAGATGATCGGTGAATTATGTAATGACATTTAGAAGCCTAGCATTCTTAGAGTATTCAGTCTAAGTTTCAGTCTAATTTATGTTCAGACATACCCATAGCTTTGTCTTAATATTTATGTGGTTTTGGAAATTTAATTTAATTTTATGCAATGATGTTAACAATTGGGTTTCCCAGACCTGAGCATCTGGTAATAAGATTTTGAGTGGTAAAACACAATTAAATAGCAATATTGAGCCAGACCAATCATCCAAAAAAATTCTCTAACTAAGATGTTTCTAGTTCCTTTAACCAGTTATTCAAAGTCCTATTTCCTGCTTTGAGTTCAGAGAAGTAGGATTTTCTCCTGAACTGTTTATTTAGAACTTAGATGGATGCATGCCCAAGTGTGTCTCCCATGTGATGATTTTCCTTGTGGATGACATAACCTCGCAGAGCCTTCTGAGCCACTTGTTACTTCTCACTTTCTCCTCTCCAGAGGAAGACTGGGTTTTGTGGATGGTAAATTTGGGAGAATAGAACACATCTAATCCAGCCCTTTCCTCTTCTTACGCTCTTTGTGATATCTTCCTGCCTGCAAAGAATATGTATTCTTCTCTGCTCTCATGCTATTGATTTTACTCCTGAGAAGGGAGGCAGCATTGCCTGTGACTGGGGGTGAGGTCTGTTTTGTTCAGGAGATTGGTATTCACAAATCCAGCACACATAAGCCATGTTCCGCAATAGCTTCAGGAGCAACAGAGCTGCCATCTTGACATCTGTCAATTCAACATTTTAATGAGTGGAGGTTGCCATACAAAAACTCATTAGCTAATGCTTGAAACTGACATATTAAAAACTAACAGTCTAAGACCATTACTTAGAAATAGGGAGGCAAATATCAGGGGTCGAAAGTGGTTGCCATTGAAAATCAGATTCAGGAGTGCAAAGTAGGAAAGAGTAAGAGATCACTGCCCTCACTCTACTTCAAGGTTCAAACTTGTTTTCATATGGCATGAACAATTCATGATTCCACACTCCATCATGGAATCATAACACATTGCAGTAGGAGAAACTTTAATAGGTTTCCTTATCCAGTGTTTTTCAAACTGAAAGTCATAATTGGTTAGCATATTATATAATCAATGTATTGGATTGTGACCAACATTCTTCATTGAAATAAATAGAATGGGATAAAATAGATCACACTAGAGGGTATTATCCTGATTCACAACAGAAAATATATTTTCTATTGTGGGTTGTAATTAAAAATATTTCAAATCTATTCAGTTCTGCTAACTTTCTACTCAACCTTCAACTTGTTCTTCAGTTTCCTTAATGATAATACACACTCTATCCACCAAGCCAAGGAGTAATAAATTAGATTATGCAAATAAAATGCTTTGGAAACCATTAAGCTCAAACCATATGTAAGGTATAGTTATGCTTACTTTATGATTATTTTATGATTATAATTGAGAAACATCTGAGCTAGCTGACTTTCAAATCTGTACATCTCTCCAGCATGAAAAAGTAGCCGCAGTCCCACCACTACCACCACCACACTCACACTCTTCTAAGGAGCCACTGATGCTACGCAGTGTATGGGCAGAGCCCCAGATCAGCTGGGCTTAGAAACAAAGGAAATTCTGACCTGGAAGCACCTTTATACTGCAGAAAAGGATAATAGTTATGACAAACCTTGGAGTTACACAGACTGGGATCCAAATTTAGCTTTTCCACTGACTGACTATATGACTTGAGGCAAATTATTTAATTTTTTGGCATCTCAGAATACCATTATCATCAAAACAAGTATTGTTATATATTCTGGAAATATCAAGAAAATATTTTCCTTACTCTTCGTGGAGAAACTGAAGTGTCACTGAAGAGACAGAAATCCTGCCTAAGCTAAGAGGCAGCACAGCAGAGAAAAGAAGGAGAATGGCCATGCCTAAGCCAACTCTTCAGCCGTCTGTTCATGGCTGTGCAAGGGAGACCTACAGCACTGGGCTCTCTGCACCCATGCTCTGTGAGCACCACTGAGTCTGCCCTCGAGTTGTAGAGATGTTTGTCATTCGCAAATCCTCACATCTTGCTGTTTCCAATCTCATTCATTTGACCCATTGGCATTTTGACACAGGATTCCATGCTTGGTGTTCAGGAGCATCCTGTGGGCATAAAACCACAAGCTTTCCCAGAATAAAAGAGCCTGGGTTCTGCTGTGTTTGACAAGTGCAGGGCATAGAATTGGAAGGCCTCAGTTGATATTTCATTTCTGCCACTTCCTCATGTGACCTTTGCTAAATCATTTCATGTCTCTGTGTCACATTTTCCTCCTTCAATAGTATCAGATGAAACCAAACAGAAACTCCAGGATTAAAGTGCAGTGAGTAAAACTTAGAAATACTTGCATTTCCCAAAACAGAATGTTGCTAATAGAAGCAAAACAAATAACTACTAGTGTTTTTAAGGAACTAATAATAATGATAAATACGTTCTCTTTTGATATCTGTCTTTAGCATGCATATAAAATAGCAACAATGTTTATTTTTCTCATGTATACATCTTATCAATTAAATAACTTCCTTTGACAAAGATCACCTTTCACAATCTGGTCCTACCTACATTTTTAAACTTATTTTTTTATCTTTCCCCCTACTCTGCTCATTCTATGCTGTGACCACACTCAGCCTCTACATTTTCCAAACATGTCAGACATGTTCATAACTTTGTGTTTTTTCTCATGCAAATATCTTCTTCCCTCCTCTAACTCCATGCTTATGTTCAAGCCAAGCCCAGATGTCACACCTCATCTAAGAAGACAGCTCCCATCTCCTCTCCAAACAAAACTAATTTTTCCCACTTCAGGACTCCTATAGCATCTAATCCACACAGATAGTTAATGACATACACCAGAATATATCGCAGTTCTATGTTCTCCCTCACCAGACTGTCAGCCTCTTGAAGACAGAGACTGACCCATGTATATTTGAATCTCCAGCCTTTCCATAGTGCCTGGCACTTAGTCAGCATGTAGTAAATGTCCGATCAAAGAACAAAGTTATCTTGACTTCTCAAGAGCTACAGTCTTTAACAAGGTTATGAAGTAGAGATTCATTCTTTCTCCTTTGGGCAGCTAAGCCAGTTACAGAACTAGCCCTTGGTGAGGTTACAGGCAGAGCCAGCACTTGTGATCATGTGTAAATCAGGTTTCAGGCTAAGGAAATCACCACATAGTCACCAGACATCTTGTGGTAGGTAAGATAGTCCATATTTCAGACTAGGATGCATGGTAACAAAACCAAAACAAAGCCCTATTTGGGGCATTGAGAACCTGAGGTCGAGCTAGACTGTGGGCTCCTACCACAGATATGGTATGACCATAGGAGAAACAGTCAAGTGGCCTGGGTCCTTTGAACTTTTATCATCATAGTGGAAGTCCACACTAGGGAGAACTGAGCCATGAAGGAGCCAGCTGATTCCTGCACTGGCTTCTTTGAACTCTGGTCATTTCAGACAAACATGCTTCCTGAGCAATCTGCATGAACTAATGGAGTCTGCATCCCTGGAGGGAGAAGATGAACACATATGAAATATTTGGAAGAAAATGCATAGAAACATATAACCTAGGATCAAATTATGCCAAACAGACATAGGTTTCCTGGTTTTATGATTCTACATTTGTATCACACAAATATAACCTGGGATAGTTTTACAGGCAAGCAGAGAGGATAACTATGTTTGTTGTGGAGCTTCAGCAAAGTGGAAATACCTTTCCTGTTCTGCCAGCCCTATCCCCAAAATACCTCCATTATCAGGCTGCCTGAGAACTGAAGATCCAATATTAAAAGTCAATCATTCACTTGAATTGACACTTCTTGTTTTTATTAAATTCCCCTGGAAGGGATAATGCATTCATCATAGGATAAACTAGTTTATCAAATCCTTTGAAAGATAGAAGATAGAACAGAGGGGTCCTGGGACCTCAATGGAAGAAAGGCTTATCATTATTGGAAAAGGAGAACCAAAGCAAAAAAAAAAAAAGACACTTCAAAGAAACTTTGCCTCTTTCCAGCCTTCTTTTCCTGGAGTCTGGTCTAGCTGACATAGAACAAGAACTGGAAGGAGCTCCTGTCTGAAATTGTTTCACAAATTCACCTAAACCAATTTGACAAATATTTATTGAGCATATACCAAACGCTAGGCCCTTTGATAAGATGTAGATCTAAATAGCAGAATGAGCATCAGTCCTTGCTTTTAAGGAATTAATAGTGGGTAGACACATATATAAACAAATAAGTGTAATTTAGTGCCATAGATGCCATAGGCAATATAAAGTTGAAATTACAGAGGAACCACCAATGGGCCTGAGGTTGTCCAATTTTTCAAAACTTATTTCTTAGCACTAAAAATAAATCACTAAAAGGAGACCCATATACCTAGACTGCAAAACTAATAATCCTAACATGATTCTGACCTTCTATAGGGAGAGCAGACACAGAGGATTACATAGTCAGAAAGCTTGCCCCAAATCTGCAGTAGCTGCCATGGGACTCCAAGAGATGGACAGCTGCTGCAGATTTCAGGCATTTACCTGCCAACTATAACGTGTCACCAGCCTCTCTGGAGAACTAAGTGGATCAATATGGTAACGTCTCCAAAGCATGCTACTTCTGAGTGAAATCTACTTTCTATAAAGTATTCATAAAGGGTATTTGACTTGAGGCCTTGGAGACTGCAGCCCTTGGGAAGCTCCTCTATGCATTAAAATCCCATACATTAGAGTGGGGAGGTGCTAAGACCAGTTGTTTGAACTTCAATCCCAACTCATGGCTGGTCTTGAAATCAATTAACGAGGCCACAACATGCAATTTTTAAATTATGTATTAGAGAACAGAACAGGGCAGGACAGAAAATATCAGAATATAGCATACATAGCAGGGTTAATCACTGTTTTATAAAACTTATATTTTTGTTACATTCATGAATGTGACAGCTTGTGTTTGTGTATGGGCACACATCACATGCATATACACTGGGTCACTATGTAAAGTATGGGTGTTGATCCGTAGTTTGAAAATCACTACATTCCTAGCATGTACTCCAACCTTATTATACAGATGAGAGTGCTCAGATCCAGAGAAGTTAAAATACTTGCCCAGAGTTTTACAGTTCATTAGTGGCAGAGTTAAAACTAGAACTCAGTGTTCTAGCTAAATCTAGAACCAGACTCCCACTTCAGTGCCTCCCCAACCCTAGCACAATCCACCCAAGATTGTGATAGAGAGGGCAGGTGATGGTAGAAGACAAAAAGAGATTAAGGAGGGAGTAGGGGAGAGAGGAACCAAACCTCTGGGTCTTCTCTCACCAATATACACTAACTACACTATATTTCTCTGAAGCCCGTGAACAACCATGTTTCATTCAAAAAGGA
The DNA here is from genome assembly GCF_037993035.2 of Macaca fascicularis. Classification (NCBI taxonomy): domain Eukaryota; kingdom Metazoa; phylum Chordata; class Mammalia; order Primates; family Cercopithecidae; genus Macaca; species Macaca fascicularis. Next base: position 34,025,384 of record NC_088375.1, on the reverse strand, counting down.
GCAGAACAAATGATAGTATTTACAAAGTGTTCACCGCTTGCTATGGGCCTTCCACTGTCCTGGATGTTTTGCACCTGAACCGTATATAAAGTAGATAATCTTATCATCCCAATTATTCAGGTGAGGAAAGGGAACCTCAGAGAGTTAGGGGCTGGTCTTAAGTCACACAACTACTCAGTGACTAAGCCAAATCTAATTTAGAAGCCACTCTTACACTCTTTCCACCATCACCCTGTTTCCAGAGGCTCCCATTCTATGATCATTTTTTTCTCTATACATACTTCTAAGTTAATTTTATATGTTATATAAGCCAATATATATGGGAATAGCTAGCTATCTAGCTAGCTAGCTAGATAGATAGATATAAAATCTCAAATCCTCATTATTTTCCACAATTCAATTCATATATTTATTGGATAAAGCTATAACATCCTTAAGAGGTAATAACTTATGACCCAACCAGCTCTACCATTCTCTTATATTAAAAAAAAAACCAACCAACCAACCAAACAAACAAAAAACAGGGAAGATGCGTACAAAAGTTTAATTACACTGGGAAATGAGGAATACCTGGGCTTATTTTCTATCCATGCAGAACAGCTACAGAAACAATCATACAATACAGAGAAAATAGAATAACAACATGAGGGTTTTAATATCTCCATAGATACTTTGGCTGCTTATCCTTAAAACAGAATTTTAAAACAGCCCACTCCATTTTTTCTACTTGCCTGCCTAAAATCCCAGGTAGGATTTCCACATCAACCTCATTGTTTCTGTTGAATTTAGAAGTGTCCTCTTAACTCAGTATTTCAGTTTAAAATTTAGAGACTAGATACTATCAGCCTTGGCTCAACTTATCTTATTTTTCACTTCTTCCCTGTCCCTTTTATTGCCTCTCTTGTGTTATTTACACACATCTGACCCCTACTTGACTCTAAATCCTTTTGGGGAACAGGAATCACATCTTATTTGTCTTTGGCCTCAACCTCTACCCCTACAAGGTCCTAGCCAAGGCCCTTATAATAGTCACACTCAATAAATGCTTATTAGAGTCAAAAGAATGAATTCTTGGTGAACCAATCCAGCCTAATTATCTCACTAGGTCTAGCTGTTGCAGAACAGGCCATGTTTATTCCATGGATACTGACCCCAGCCCTGGCCACTCAGTTGGCCATTTCTGATTTCTAATCATGGTTTAGGACTTTTACTTTGGAAATTCAACAATTCACTTCCCAGTTGGATTCTGAGTACCTGGCCAAGATTGTCAAAGTCAAACCGAACTCTAGCAAAGAACAGTAGCAAGGTAATTAGGTCTTTCAGGAGTCAGTCTTCCACAGTAAGAAGGTAGGCTCCAGGGAAGATATGGAGATTTGGAAGTTGCAACTTTCTGAATGCTGCTGCAAGTAGAGCCTATTTCAGAGGGATGCACATGGAATGATGACTCTAGGGTAGACTTTGGTCAAGATGGCCTTCACCAGCAACCCAGCCACTATTGACACAGAAGGCTACCTTTTTAGAAATGCTTATTTTGCTGATTCTTAACAATTACATTTACCTATATTTTATAAGATATGTTTTTAAATAGTTTATGTCAAATTATCTGAGGGTGGTGGGGTGAAGGAGAGAAGATGAGGACTTTTCAGCTCTCTCCTTTTATGAGGATCTGTGGAGGCCATTTTGGCCATGTTTTCCTGGTTCTTAATCTCATACTTCACACTTTTTCCAGATTTGGTTTAACTTCAATTGTTTCCTTTTTTTAAAAAAAATTCACCTGCTTCCCCTCCCACATTAGCTCCTTTCCCTCCACCTGTAAACATTATCAAGCTATCTAATTACAAAGCCCCCTTCTTCGGAAATCCTCACTGGCTCTCCAAGGCCTCCTAAACTTCAAGCATACTTTTTTTCATGCTCACATTTAAGACCAACCACAATCTAGTCCCAGTGTGCCTCTCCCCCTCATTGTCCATTGCTGGATCCATGCCTATATGCATACTCACAGTGGACTGCTCAATGGTTTCAAAAAGTACCTGTGCTTTCCCGCATCTAGGCCTGTGCTTGTGATTTTCCTCCATTTGAAAGCCCTCAGTTTGCTCCCCACCTAGAGAATTAAGATACCACTCAAAAGCTGCTTTCTTTGTGAAGTCTTTCTCAATTTCATAAAGTTGATACAATTTCTCTAAGTTCCAAATCTCAGTAACACTTGCTGCCTAGAACTTCTCTTGTTGTACATGTCATATTCTACAGTGCACTGTAGAGATGTCTGTACCTGTCTAAGCATCCTTACTAGACTGTATACTCTTTGAGGTCAAGGGCTATGTGTTATACTATCTCTAAAATATCCCAGGCTCTGGCACAGATTCTCACACATACTAGTAAAGAAGACATTAATTCTTTGATTTTTTAAAGTATTTTTGAGAACCTATAAAGGAGATCAAGATATGCCACTCCAAAACATGCTACTTTAGCATGTGGATTATTTTGAACTAAAGGAAATTAATAAACAAGACATGCAAGAAAAGTTATCCATCCTTCTTTTATGTGCCTAAAAGCAGGGCATAAATTTCCCTTTGAGGAGGGTACCTCATGGTGCGAGGAAGAAGAGACTGATTCATCACGGGAGACAGGGAGTGACACCAAGATGAGCTTATATAAACAAACCCTACTAAAATAACCCTTAACTTCCATTAATTTCTTCCATATATTTCCTAGTCATTTTCCCACAATTTGTCACCTCTAGAAGCCCAATCCCCTTTCCTTTGTGTAGTCACTCCTCTACAATTTATTGCCCTTTGTACATAAGCCTCCAAGTCTAAATGCTTCTTTGAGTTTTCACTTCTTTTCTGTGAAATTTCATGCATATAAAAAGATTAACATCAATGAAAGCTGTATGCCTTTCCTCTTGTTAATCTGTCTTTTGTCGTTTTAATTTTCAAATTCCCAGTCACTGAATTCAAGAAGATAGAAGATAAATTTTTCCTCCCCCCGCCTACTATATGACAGGCATTAGGAATGCATCAGTGAGAAAAACAAACAAAAATCCTGCTCTCATGCAGCTTATATCTAGGTATTTCAGTAGGGTGGTAGGAAATAAATAATAAACTATATCTGTCTATATCTATATATCTATCTATATCTATATAGATATATAGTATATATATTGTATGCCAGGAGTGGTAAGTGCTATGAAGAAAATAAAGTTGGTGAACAATTCTTTAAAAATAGTCCAAATATGGTTATAAGAAAATGCTTCCCTGAGAAGGTGACATACAAGCAAATAATTGAAAGAGGTGGGAGAGTGAATCATGTGGCTTCTAGGCACAGGGAAGCATAAATGCAAAGATCTGAAAAGTTATATGCCTGGAGAGTTTGAGAAATAGCAAGAAGTCCAACATGGCTAGAATGAAGTGACGCAGAAGAAAAAAGATGAGATCAGAGAGGTAATGGGGAGACACATCATTAGGGACTTGAAAGCCATTAATAAGGACTTTTACTCTGAGTGAGATGGAAATCACTGGAGGGCTTTAAGCAGAAGACTGATGTAATCTATCTTATATTTTTACAAGGACGCTTTAGCTGCCTTGCTGATGCTGAGATTGTGGTAACAAAAAGGCCAGAAGATTTGTTTCCCAGTCCAGAGTATGGAAAGCTTGGAAGTTGTACGAACTCTGTACTAACGAGTAAAAAGTGGAACAACTTGAAAAATCAACAACTCTTTTTACTTCTAAGAGAAGTGGAGCCACAGAGCAAACCATTGCCCCTTAAATTGGAGAAACTGATAGGTGAATATAGAGACTCATAACTTGCCAGAGCAGAAACCTCCACAGAAACTGGTGCTCGGGCAGGAAAGAAGTGAAAAGCCAAAAAGCACAGTTTGAAGAGACAGATCAGGAATGAAAACCACACTCCGATAAGGCAGAGAGTTGGAATTATCAGACTGGGAATTTAATACGATTATGATGAATAAGCTAAAGGTTCTAATGGATAACACAGATGACATGCAAGAACAGATAGGTAATGTAAAGATGTAGAGAGATGAAAATTCTAAGAAAGAACCAAAAAGAAATGCTAGAGATCAAAAACACTAAGGGAAATGAAGAATGCCTTTGAAGGGCTTAGTAGTAGACTAGACACGGCTGAGGAAAGAATCCCTGAGCTTGATGATACATCAATAGAAATTTCTGAACTGCAAAGGAAACAGAAAAATCACTGAAAATGAAACCTGAACAGACTATCCAAGAACTGTAGTACAACTACAAAAAGTGTAACATATGCATAATGAAAATATCAGAAGGAGAAGTAAAAGAGAAAGGAGCAGAAAAAATATTTGCAAGACTGACTGGTAATTTCCCCAAAATTAGTGTCACACATTAAACCACAGATCCAGGAAACAGACAATAGCAAGAAGGGCAAATGCCAGATTAAAACTACACATACACATATATATTATTTTCAAACTACAGAATATCAAAGGCAAAGAGAAGTCCTGAAAGAATCCAGAGGGGGGAAAACGTTACCTACAAAGGAGCCAAGATAAAAACTGCATCTGACATGTCCTCAGAAACTATGTACATAGGAGGAGAATGGATTGAAATTAAAGTGTTGAGACAAAAGTGCCAAAGCAGGAAATCTAGTCAGGAGACAATGCCAGTGTCTAGGTGAGAGATAAAGGTGGTTGGACCAGGGAGGTGACAGTGGATGTGGTCCAATTCTGGGTACATTCTGTATGTAGAACCAATACAATTTGCTGTCAGGTTAAATATGAAATACGAAAGAAAGGTTCACTTCACTGTTTTGGCCTGAGCAAATACAAAGGTAGAGTTGCCATTTACTGAAGACTGGGTTCACAGGGTGGAAAGCCCTCCCGTCAGGAGCCTTCGTGGACAAGTTGCAGCTTCTCCCCATTCCCTCTATCACATCTCCTCACCACTGGCAATCTTCCCTTTCCTGAGGCAGCCACGCCCCATTAAAAGATGTCTGAGACCAGGTGTGGTGGCTCATGCCTATAATCCTAGCACTTCTAGAGGCCGAGGAGGGTGGATCACAAGGTCAGGAGTTTGAGACCAGCCTGGCCAACATGGTGAAACCCCGTCTCTACTAAAAATACAAAAATTAACCAGGCGTGGTGGTGGGCACCTGTGTTCCCAGCTACTCAGAGGGCTGAGGCAGGAGAATCGCTTGAACCCCGGAAGCAGAGATTGCAGGGAGCCAAGATTATACCACTGCACTCCAGCCTGGGAGGCAGCAGAGTCTCGCTCTGTCTCAAAAAAAAAACAAAATATCTGAGTTTCACCTAAGGGAGGAGAAGGGTTCCTTCCTTTTTTCAGTTTCCCTAGACCCTAGTAGTAGCTCCTTTTTGCATTTAGTACTTCTATATCCCTCAGAGTCCTTTTTTTACCTCTTCTCTTAACCAATATACTAGCAAAACAATAGGCTAGCATAAAACAATTCTTTGTATTGTATTTGTTTCTGTTCAGATCACTAGTGTAGTTTCTGATTGGGTGCTGACTGATACAGTCACAGAGAGGGAAAAAGAACCAGCAAAGGAGCAGTCAGCAAAGGACAAAGACAGGTAGGGGACCTGGAATCCCAAGTACAGAAAATATGGCAAGACTAGAGAAGTGATCCAGTATGTCCAGTGACAGTGATGATCACGTACGAGGAGGAATGAGAATTGACCACGCCTTCAGCCACATGAAGGACATTTGGTAACCTTGGAAAGGGCATCCGTCACCTTCACCAAGCAGCATCTTGCCATCAGTTCATCAATTAATGGTACTAGAGCTCTGATTTTCCTTAGGATGCCCCCATCCTCTTCCCTCATTACATGCAGTTTGGGTAGGTTCGAACCCATAGCAGGGCATGTGACCAGAGCCTGGTCAGAGTGCCACACTTCTTGGTTACTGTGATCAGTTCAGGGATGACGAGCACATAACCCAAGTTGGTCCAATAAGATTCAAACCAAAGACTTTTACTGGAGCATCTGGGAAAGAGGAATTCTTTCCCCACTGAACATCAAGCTGAGAAGATAGGCTATAAGCCCAGAGATACTATCAGTCATCTTACCACCAAAAGCGTAGAGTCAGCCTGAAAATGAAGCCAACAGAGAGAAAACAGAGCCAGGAAAAAAAACAAATTCTTATGGTATTTCGGTGATCCTTGTATTTAGCTGAGCCTGAAGCTGCCCCTGGGCTTTTTGGTTACATAAAAAGACTCATTTTTCCTGTTCATGCCAGTTAGAATTTAATGATCTTCACTTAACACCACAAAGTTATGAGCAAAATAGCTTAACAATGTTCAATTAGTGACTATAGAAATAAAAACAATTGATGAGTTTAGTGACTGGGCCAAAGTATCCATGACGAAGTTGAATCTATAAGACAGGTCTCCTAACTCTAAATAAACAGTACTTGCCACTATATCAAACGCTCCTCTAATAAACGCAGCTGCATTCATTATGACTGACATTTACACAGAAAGCCTAAAAACTGCCATTATTCAGCTTAGGGAAGAGAAGGATTTGGACTAATAGATTTCAGTATGACTGGGAGACTTTTCTGAATTGTGTTGAATGGCTGTCCTCTTTTACCTCTATGCGATGAGATTTTTTCACAGTGAAGAAAAGAGAATTTCAGAGTTGTGTGGCATTGTGATCAAAGGAATTAGAAAAACTCTTTATTTTGATATTAATTAGGAAATGTGTAGAGACAGAACCTTTTAAATGCATCTATTCTTGTCCAGCTGTGGTGGTTCACGCCTATAAATCCCAGCACTTTGGGAGGCTGAGGCAGGTGGATCACTTGAGGTCAGGAGTTGGAGACTAGCCTGGCCAACATGGTGAAACCACATCTCTACCAAAAAAAAAAATACAAAAATTAGCCAGGCATGGTGGCACACACCTGTAGTCCCAGCTACTCAGGAGGCTGGGGCAGGAGAATTGCTTAAACCTGGGAGGCAGAGGGTACAGTGAGGCAAGATCGCGGCGCTGTACTCCAGCCTGGGCGACAGGGTGAGACTCCATCTCAAAAACAAACAAAGAAAACAAAATAATAAAAGCATCTATTCTTGTCCAGGATCAGAGAAGTATAAGTCATAGCCTCAATTTTTTTCTTAGCCCCAAATGCTAGGATTAGAACTGATTTGCCCCTTTTATTAAGTCTGCAGCAGTCAGCCAGCTAATTTGACAACTGATCACCTCAGCAATGGGTAGCTGAGGAAATCTACTTCCTGAGTGAGTAACAAGTGCATGTTAAACCACTGTTTTTCTTCTGGATACCTTGCCCTGGCCACACTAGGAGATGTCCCTGGTTGGATATAAATTTAGATCTTTGTGAGGTAGACAGATTATTCTATCTCAAAGCTGCCACATGGCATCACTCCAGAGTCATGTCGAAGACCCTGGCACAGGAGGACAGCATGATGGCCCTGTTGCCAAAAAGGTGCTTTGTGTGTGTGTGTGTGTGTGTGTGTCCGTGCGTGCATGTGTGCTTTAAAATCTCAGCGCTTAAATCAACCAATGAAATATTCATGGAATCTAAAGTAGTGGGCAAGCTAACGGCTTCCTTATGGGAATATCAATATTCTTGGAGCCAGTCTTAATCCAATATTCAGAAAGCTTCTCTTCTCCCTTTGTCACTTTGAGTTCAGACTTATTTTCAGAAACCCTCCCCTCTTTCACAATCCTGCTCCATTAATAGGGTGGGTGGTGCGGGTAGGCCAAGGGCAGAATGAGGTGACAAGAGGAAGGCACTGTGGGGTAGAGGTGCAGGCCTAGGAGAGAGGGGCACTCCTAGATGCAGTCACAGGTATGCCCAGGAGAGGCGTTGAGGGCGGCTGCTCCGGGAAGGTGGAGAATATGTGCACAGTCGGGTGACTGGCTTTAGTGTTTTCGTCTGGTCTGGTCTGCTCTATGATTCCAGGTATGAACGTAGGATTTTCCTTCCTGGCAAGAGCCTGAGGGAGGGGTGGGGAGAGAGAGAAGGGGTGGTCCTAACTAGTGTCACGGAAGGAAATTACTGCAGGAGAAAGAAAATATTTTCCTTCATCCATTCTCTGTGAAATGTGGATGCCCCTCATGAGTGTGGAAAGAGGTACAGGATGAGCATCTGTAAGGGCAGACCTTGCCCAGCAGACAGCTCCCGGTGCTCATGATGTCCCCTGCATGTCCCCTTCCCCACCTGGCCCTTCGAGCCTTCCTGCCTCCACGCCCCACCACCTACTTGCCTTCCCTTAAGGTGGGGTGGAATTCTACATTCTCCTTTCCCTGCTTAGCCTCTCAGTTGGGACTGCCAAAAATGGGGCCAGTTAGGATAGTGGTTTCCTGATGTGGGTACCTGTCCCTCAGGGCTGGAATCAGGCCTGCCAGCTCATTCCAGGTCAGCCTGCCCAAAAGCCATGGAGCGGCCCTCTCCCCGGGGCTGCTCTGTGTTACTGAGACTTATGCAGCACTGCCCTTTCAGGTGCCCCAGGAGCTGGGGACGCATAGAGACTTCTTGGAGACTGTTGCACAGAGCAGTACTGCCAAGCCAAGCTGGGCACGGAGGAGGCCCAGTTACAGGTCGAGAGAGGTAGGTGTGGGCTGCAGGGCATGGGGAGAAGGCTGCTCTCCACACAGACCCCTCCCCCACCAGCCGGCTTCTCTCCAGCAGCAGCTGGTGAGCACCAGTGTTCAAAACTAGGATACAGAGGTTGTCAAGCAGCTGGAAATGCCACTTGTGGCCAGGGGGAGGGGGAGAGGGACTCAGCTTCGGACACTTCCCTGTGTATTTCTCTTCTACAGGCTAAATCTTCCAATCCAAGCTTGTGAAAATAATTCTTTTTTAACTTTCTATGCTTTAAGATTGATGTGCTATAAATGTGGGAATTACAACAAGGACAGTCAATGTTACAAGTCAAGTTATTGTATTTTACCTTGCATGCTGAGGCTTCCTGACTGCAGTGCTTGAAGAAGGGAATTTCCTATATTTCATGCAGAAAGCAAGGTATTCTAACTTTTTCTATAGAAGCTTCAAACTTACTAAGTAGTGAATATTGTAGATGACCTACAAGAAGAAAAGTGCAAGGAATGTACAGACCATGAGAGGATCCTCCTCTATTCATTATATTTCTCTAAGCCAGCCCCCTCTAAAATTACCCAGCAAATACCTAGAGGAATGCCCAAGGGTCCGCATAGCCTCCTGCCCTGGAATCACACTGTCTCCTCCCTAACACCTCTCCCTTCCCAAGGCAGTCCCCTAAGTCAGGGGGTGCGATTTCCTAGGGATACTTGCCTGCTAGCCTGGTGAGCAGAGAGTCTGCTATACAATTGTCTTCACTGCTGTGATGCTGTGAAGGCCAAAGAAGAATAACCACTGCCTTTTTTTTTAAAGATCTGGTGAGTCCTTAAGAGATGCTTCTCCCCACCTTCCATCCACCAAAACCTCCACAAGAAGAACAACAAGACAAAAACCAGTGAGCACCAAAAGAGATGGTTCTAATGCTGCTGGCTTACACTCCCAGAATCTGGGCCCATGCTTTAATTCATTTACTAGTTGTGTGGACTTGGGAAAATTATTTCACCTCTCAGTGCCTTAATTTCCTCATCTTCAAAATATTGATAATAGTATCTACCTGATAGGTTGCTGTGATCATTAAATGAGTTAACTTATTATTATTGGTGGGTCCAAAATGTTTTTTGAGTGAAAAAATCCTTGTCAAGTACTTGTGGAAAAAATATCCTCATCAATGGGTTAATGTAAAGATACTAAAAGAGTCAGTCTGCCCTCAAGGCCCTATATAACTTAGATCTTATCTCCATCCAACTTGATCCAGCACCACCAAAGGGTCATCAAAGTTTAACTCCGGTGACATAAATAGGTGACTGTGATATAAATATGTGTACTTAAAATGTGATCTGTATATATAAATGTAAATGAGGACTTGGTCCTCATCCAAGACCAGCTGGAGAGGCTTCAACAATGGTTGAGCAAGACTACCCCTTATCTTTGAACTCAAGAGCAACGAACTGGGTTCAAAGGAGAGGACTGGCCAGTCTCCCTGGCCATTCTCTGTTTTGCCTAATCAATGTCTCAAGAACATTGTGGCACAATACTCATGGTTAAGACACATTCTCAAACCCAACTGAGATAAAAATGAGTCCACTGTTTGAACCTACATCTGGGATCAGATGTGATGCCAGTAACTATCATGAGGCTGTGACTGTTACTCTGTAATGCACCCTGCCAAATACTTCATGTTCTTTCATTCAGTGCTCATGACATCAGTAGGTAGATTCTATTTTTCTCCCCATTTTACTGATGAGGCAACTGAAACTAGGAGAGGTTGAGTAACTTGCCCAGGGGCACACAATTAACAAGTAGCAGAGCCAGGAACCAAATTGAGGTTTATCCAACTCCTTCTGAGTCTATGATCTTAGCCATTACCCTTTACTCCAAATTACATTCAAGTAATTTTTAAAATGAATTTTTTAATATCAGAATATATTCCATTGGAATGGTTTTGTGAAATCAATCTGGATTCTTGACAAAGATTTCTCAATGTCTTCTTATTGAAAATAAAGCACCTTTGATGGCTCATGACCCATAGTCTGACACAAGCTTCTTATTCTACAGTCTTTTTAATAGGAGAAGCCACTCAAAATATTCAGCTATAGTTCCTACCCAAGGTGATCAGGCCAGCAGCTTCCAGATCTGTTACATTAGGTATTGCCTAGATGGTCTAACAGCTACTTATAGAACCTCCATAACTGTCCCATGCCTTTAAGAGCAGATAACCCAGCTGTTAACTTGGAAATAGTTTGACTTCTCTGCTGTTCATTCTCTCCTCACCCATACTTGAGAGAGAGGTGAATCCATATAGCAATGTTTTTCAAATAATGGGTTGAGTCCCTTTTGTGGGTCATAAAAATAATTTTGTATGTCTAGGCCAGCATAATTTTTTTTTTTTTTTTTTTTGAGACAGAGTCTTACTCTGTCACCCAGGCTGGCGTGCAGTGGCGCAATCTCAGCTCACTGCAACTTCCACCTCCCAGGTTCAAGTGATTCTCCTGCCTCAGCCTCCTGAGTAGCTGGGACTACAGGCACACACCACCACTCCCAGCTAGTTTTTGTATTTTTAGTAGAGACAGAGTTTCACCATGTTGGCCAGGATGGTCTCGATCTCCTGACCTCATGATCTGCCCACCTCGGCCTCCCAAAGTGCTGGGATTACAGGTGTGAGCCACTGCACCTGGCCATAATTTTTAATTAAACTAAATAGTATAGTTTAGAGAATGGAATATATCACATGTATTTAGAGTAAGTAGTGTTACATGAATCTTATTTTGGTGTGTATGTGTGTAATAATGGATCACAATAAAAAATGCATATTTTATTGTTGATCATGAGTAAAACTGTTTGAAAGCCTTGGTTTTACAATTTTAGCCTCACATCCCCCAATTCTTGAGCCTTCAAAGGGAAGTATGAGCATTCAGCAAGGTCACAAGAAAGGAAATGCAATGAGACTATGATCCTGAGAGGAAGTGTGGTGGTAGATTTTGGTGGTAGAAATAAAGGAATAAAAAACTTTTTCATGTAGAACTGATTTCTCTTCCCGAGAGCAGTTAGATAAGATTGAAAAGCTTCCCTTGAAAGGCTAAATGGGATGAGAAAAGTGCCCAGGAAACACAGAGATTGCTTAAGGATGACCGTGGCTCATGTAAAAGTTCTTGTAAAACCATTTAGAGGATTTTCGAGGTCCCGGTGCCTCACCAACATAGCATCAGGTCCAAGAGCACATGACTCCAGCTTTCCCCAGGCAAATATCCAAGTGCAAACAGAAGGACAATAGACTATTGATTTCAAACTGATTTCATTTTAGAGTCTTTTCTAAAAATACAAATTTCAGGGCATCCTCCTTATACATATAGAATCATAACCTCTAAAGAAGAACCCAGGAATCTGTCATTGTTAAAATCTTTCTAAATCATGTTGATAAAATCATCCTAGTCATGGTTCCAAAACTGGCAGTTGAGCCAAGAGATCAATGGAAATGAAAAGGCCTCTTGAAGTGAAGGTCTAAAGTGCTAGCTTTGCATTTTGGCAATCTAGAGCAACTGTACTAGTGAGCCAGAGTTCTTGAGTCTAAGCAGGAATGCCAGACAGATTCTTTATACTCTCCTGCTACTGACCTGGCCCACTCAGACTCCATGCCTGACACTGTCCCATTACAATAAATCAAGTTGCACAGAAATAGGACTGCAAATGACAGTAACTATCTGTTTTCCTTATCATGGTGGGGACATGAGCTTTAGCTTTTGGATTCAGGACCACAGGTATGGCAGAAAACAAAGTATATTTAGTGGACAATACACAATGGAATTCCTCTGTGTGCCAGACACTATTCTAGATGCAAGGTCTCTGTTCTCCTGGAACACACATTCCAAACAAGAAACCCAGATGCTTGCTGATATTTTTTTGAACCACATTTTACAACACTAAGGACTCAGACATTGGAGTATTGGTAGGAGAGAGACAGGGGCTTTCTTGAGACTGGATTTTCAATATTTTCCCTCCTCTAACTCTTCTAAAAGGATGCTGTATGGTAACCAGAAAAGATATCAGGGGCATGGAAAATGATCCAGCTTTATAAATTAGTGTTTGCTCCAAAATTTACAAAAACCTTTTAAAGTCACAGCACCAAATAACTACAGTAACTCAGAAAAGCCAGTGCCCTACTAATATTGAAAAATTGCACAGTGCCTGCAAGCCCAGTAACTATTCTTGGTTTCTGTTTCCCATTTTCATCATAAGTATTAGTTAGGTATCTCAATGGAGATAATTCAGCTTCTTCCCTCTAACATTTCACCACTCCAATTTTTCAGACTTTCTAAATTAAGTGGACAAATGGCCATGACTCTTTCCCTCTTCCCTAAACCACTTCCCTCTCCCATCCTCCAAAAAACAAAGCAAAAGAACACCCTAAAATTGCTAATCTCTATTAAAAGGAATATAAAATGTTGGGTTATTTTCTTGGCCCAGTCAAGATATTACTGGATGACATTTTTCAATTATTTAACTTGTCTGGTGGGATTTTTAGAAAGTAAATATGTCTGGCATTTTTTTTTCCCATTTCCCGTCCTGGAGGACTTCATATGGACAAAAATGTCTGTAGCCAGGGTTATCCCCAGGTATCAGGAGGACAAAGTGAAAGTACATAGGGTTCTCAGTGCTTACTAAAACTGGCAGCCCTCTCTCCCCAGTGTAACCTTCCTCCTGTAAGGATGCACTGAGGCCAGTAACAACTGATGCTGGGCCAAGAGCAGAGAATCTGGGCTTTTTCTTTTCAGTAACACTCCATTAAAAACTCCTCACCTATACTAGGCTTTTGTTTATTTGTAAGCCAAGTCATACTCATACACACACATATATAATCATCCATTCATTTGACAAATATTTATTGACCACCTACTCTGTGCCAGCCAGAAGCAAATGACATTGTGGCTTTCTCACCATGGGAAACCTATTGCACTTGCTTTAGATGAGCCATGTACCCCAGGAACAGTTTTATGGCATAGCATTTGTGTACTGTGCTTGCTGTGTAAGTTCATTCTGTGTTATCAATATAAAAAAATATAAAAAACACACAAAAAAATAAAATTTCTCTTAATACCACCAACCAACAATGACTACCACTTATATTTGATTATATTTTATTCTATTTTTGTATTCAGTTTTAATTTTATTTGCTTTATAAAGAGATATTCATACTGTACATATAATTTATATGCTGCTTGTTTTCCCCACTTATCAACAGAACATATGACTTTTCCCAGTAATTATTTCTGGGACTTGAAGACACAGGTATTTCTAGAGCCATGACAAGTCACCAAATAGTTCCTATGGCTTCTTCATTCACAATTCAGGTTTGAAAACAATCATATTTTCTGGTAGCCTCTTCCTCACATTTTTATACTATATGAATTTAAGGAGTTGACAATTTTAGCTTTTATATGAAGCAATATAATAATTATAGAACTTGTAGTAATTGTGTGAGTCTTGGATAGGAACTAAATGTCCTCATTTCCCTCTATTCCCTGATGTCTCCTGCTGGGCATCCTTTTAAATTTTACTAGATACCACCATTTCCTGCTGTACTCTGTAGTCTCCAAGTGGGCACTGCCATCACCACCATTGTGCCCACAAAATCTGATGCAGTATGGCAGAGACCACAGAATCACCAAGACATCCAGCTGCTTTCCCATATTTCCCTGCCCTCTTGCAGTTAGGCAGCCATATGACCAGTGCTGATCAATGAACTATGGATGGGAAGGATGTGTGTCACTTCCAGGCCAGGTCAATGTGGAACTCTTGAGGTGTCTCTCTGATCAAGAAGACTATGTGTTCCAGATAGTAGCAATCAAAAAATAGTAGAGCCTTCATCAACCTAGAACCCCAGTGACTGAGGTAATGAAGCCCCCATGAACTTACCTTGGACATGCAAAGTAAGCAAAAAATAAGTCACTGGGAATTGACACTTATTTGTTACTGCATCATAACATGGCCTATTTTTACTACTAGATACAGCTTTTAGGGAAATCATTTAAAAGAATGAACTAAAACATTTTTATATATAGCCAACACCCTCTATAGAAATCAGATATGAGGTAAACAGAAGCAATACATACTTTACTGTTTTCAGAATTCTAGCCACCTGTTCCAAAAATTCCATCAAATATCAGAAGTCTATGGTTGATACAGCTTAGGCTCACTGGATGTTTCACCTACCTACCACTCTGATCCTAAACATGACACATATTCAGAAGTAGGTAAAACACAATGAGATTAGAAAATAGGGGCAAAAGACTGGAACAGAAACCTCACCAAAGAAGATAGAGATGGTAATAAGCATATGAAAAGATGTGCAACATCATGTATCATTCAGGAATTGCAAATTAAAACAGCAATGAGATACCACTATATACCTATTCAAATGACTAAAATCCAAAACACTGATAATGCCAAATGCTGGTGAGGATGAGGAGCAATACAGGCAGTCACTCACTGATGGCATGAATACAAGACGGTACAGCCACTTCAGAAAACAGTTTGGAA
Source organism: Macaca fascicularis (assembly GCF_037993035.2). Lineage (NCBI taxonomy): Eukaryota > Metazoa > Chordata > Mammalia > Primates > Cercopithecidae > Macaca > Macaca fascicularis. The sequence goes on along the minus strand of NC_088375.1, from coordinate 34,010,295 downwards.
ATTTCTAATAAAACTAAACATACCCTTACCATACAATCCAGCAATTCCATTTTTTTGTGTTTACCCAAGTTACTGTAAAACTTATGTCTACACAAAAATGGGCACACAGATGTTTATAGCAGCTTTATTCACAATTGCCAAAATTTTGCAGCAACCAAGCTATCTTTCAGTAAGTGAAATAAACTATGATAAATCCAGACAAGGTGATATTATTCAGCACTAAAAAAGAAATGAGCTATCAAGCCATAAAAGACATGAAGAAAACTTAAATGCATGTTACTAAGTGAAGCCAATCTGAAAAGGCTGTATATTGTGTGATCTCAATTATATGACATTCTAGAAAAGGCAAAACTATACAGTAAAAAGATACGTGGTTGTCAGGGGTTAGAAGGACAGAGGTTAGGAGGAGGGAAGGATGAATAGGTGGAGCATGGAGAATTTTTAAGGCAGTGAAACTATTCTGTAGGATACTATAATTATGGATACATGTCATTATGAATTTCAAAACCCATAGAATGTACAGCACCAAAAGTGAACCCTAATGTAAACCATGGACTTTGTGTGATAATAATGTGCCATTGTAGGCTCATCAATTGTAACAAGTGTTTTGCTCTGGAGTGAAATGTTGACAGAGAATTGGCATATATGTGGGGAAAGGGAGTATGCGGGAAATCTCTGTACCTTGTGCTCAATTTTGCTATTAATGCAAAACTCCTCGAGAAAATAAAGTTTATTTGAAATTTTTGAAACAAAAAAATCACAAAAAGTAGAGGCAAATGCAGAGAGAAAATTTTAAAATGTAACCCTTAGTAATCATATTGATGGTAGTACTACTAATATTACTGTTCTGGACCTGTTATGTTTGTAAAAACCTATCACACAAAAGTTGTATTGGAAGTTTCCAAATGAGCTCATAAGTTTATATTTTCTCTAAAAATATATAGATATATCCTAGCTCTGCCCACTGAAAAGACCTGGAAACAATGATCAACACAACCGGGATAAACACACTTTGTGCCTAGATTGTGGTTTCTAAGTACCATTTCCCATTAAAAGAAACCAGGGACTCTTGAAGAAATGGCAGATTCCATGTTTGGGGCAGAAAATATATAAGATGAGCCTAGACTGACTTGTCATATGAGATAGTAAAGAAGCTATCAAAGACTACTAGGATCATGTGAAAAGGATTCAAATGCCAATGAAAGAAGCGCTCATTGGCCAAAGATGGGACAAATTGAATGGCATAAAGATAATGATTACAATGACTTGAAATCCACCAAATATGTTGAATACATACAGGAACACATGGATACGTGAGTTCATAATAATTAAGATAAAAATTAATCCTTGGAGGGTAAGATGAAACATTCAATACCTTGAAAATGATTGAATAAAAGAATCAAGCCTTTATTGGCCTTTCCTATATGAATTGTAACACCAATAAATCAAATAATAGATGAAGAGATGAGTATTTTTACAAAAATATTCCAACAAATAAGTAGAAAAGAAATAATATGCGATAATATTCTGCAGCCCACTAGGCATTGAGCAATCAATGTCTGCCAAGTCACAAAGAGAGACAACCAGACATTACATACTATCTGATGTGCCACCCATATCCTTGCCAAAGAGATAGTTTCATCAAGCCTCCAAATCCAGCTGCCAGTTTGCAGGAAATACAGAGGCTGGAGGAAATGCTGAATCACATCAGGAGCATCCAATCAGCAACATCCAGCCTACGAGAAACTCTACAGGTCAAATGCCCTGAGTAACAGATACATTGTACAAAAAAGAGAAGTTTGGAGGGGAAAACTATAGGTTTAAAGAGACTGAAAGGATATATCACAAGATTTTTAAATAGATAAAAAACTAAACTATAATGTTTAGGGATGTCACTTGGGTGGTAAAACCACAACTAAAGTTGTGGTGAAAGAAAAGTGATTTTTATGAAAGTCAGTATATTACTTTCATGGGGAGGGAGGCAGAAATTGTAATTGGGACAAAGCACATGGAGGGCTTCTGATTTGGCTGACCAAGTTCTGTTTGTTTATCTGGTTGATGATTAACAGAGTGCTTGCCTTATAACAATCTATTAAGCTCTACACTTGTTTTGTTTGGTTTTCTATGTTTGTGTTTTATTTTATAATTTTTTTACAAAGGCTTTAAACTTTAAAAGCACACAGACACACACAGTGTGTTGAGGTCTCTGGAGAAGCTTCACAGAGGTAGTATAGCCTGAATTCAGTCTTAAATGGCAAAGCAAATGAGAGTTGGGAATGAAAATTTAATTGACTTAGAGGGAAAGGAGTCCCTCTGAACCCTGCGTAAGCTACTCATCTTTCTGGTGGCAGTACCTCAAATCCCTCAGGCCCAAGCCAGTCAAGCTCAGAATCCACCATAATTTTCCTCCACTGAGCTTTGCTATTTTTTCACTTCCCCCATATGGGTTCTTGTTGTACCAAGTAACAAATACTTCCCTTCCCATGTTCTTGATTTAAGGCATGAACCCCACTCATAGAGGCATATCACAAGCTATCACCCACTATCTGTAAAAGCTAGAGAAGACAAACCCTGGGTCCTAGAATCAATGGCTCCTTCACATGCTGAGGATGTGCTATTTGACCTGAGAAGCCACTGGGGACTTGGAACTAAAGCATGGGGCCAGCTCTTGCTCTCTTTCAACCTAAAACTAAAAAAAAAAAAAAAAAAAAAAAAAAAAAAAATCCACTGACCCAAAGCAGTGGTCCCCAGATTAGAAATCAGCCCCAGCCACGATTAGAAGAGACGCCACTTGGAAAAGGCTGGCGCAAAGCTGATAAGCACAAAGTATTCTTGGAATTGTTGTGATGTTTTTAAAATGATGGTGTTTTTATTTCACATTTTTGTTGCTTCTTGTCCATTTTCACTGGGAGTTGAGTATTTCTCTGAATTTTCTTTTTCGTTGCCCTCAGGGAGATGGGGCCTTTCTTCAGGAAAGCATTCTTTCCTCCAATTAGTTCTATTTTCCTTCTCTAGGAGTGTTCCATGCAGTGTAGAGTCAGCCTAACTTCTGGCTGGTGTCTACTGGCCTGATCACTCCTCTCCCCTGGATTGAGAACACGTCCTTCTGATCTGCCTTTCCAGCTTTTAGGTCTAGAAAGGCTAGGTGAAAAATGTGGATGGATATGGAGTCATCTTCACCAGGAACTAAAGGAAGGAGACTGTTTTCCACAACGTCCATTGAGGTGAGGACAGAGGTGAGAATTCTTACCTTTTTGTCTATGTGGCCTCTGATAAGCAGAGAAATAGCTGAAAATAGATGCCCACCAGGGGAAAATGAGAGTCAGCCCAAGCTGCTTATTCTCAGTGTCCAGAGTTCCTGGCTTAATTCTGTGATTGTGTGAGTGAGCCCCACCGGTAAACCCCGGACCTTTTTCACTGTGAACCTTCTCGCTTGGAGAAGGAGGCAGGTGATTTTCTTGACATATTAGTGTGAATTTCTGTTCTTATTCGCAGTTCGAGACTTAACTAAACTGAACGTTTTGTTTCCTGTTACAGAAATTCCATCATGTTTTCTGGACAGTATTTTGGAAGGCAAAGTCCCTTCCTCGACCCCATAAAAATCCCTATCAAGTTGTTGGCAGCTTCCTCTGCAAAGGCATGTAAGGAGTATCAATATGGAATGGGAACCAATGGCCAGCAGTACACATTTCAGCCCATAATACACATTTCACATGTTAGAGTGAGCAAAGAGCTCAGGGAGCCACGTGTCTGTGGCCCTGGAATGTGTACTGTGGGCTGTGGTGAAGTGTCTGATGCATCCCAGATGACAACTGCTGTGGACCCCTAAGAAGGGAGCAGGGGTGTGAAGTGACCCTCCTGTATCTGGGAGGTGAGAGCAGAGTCTTGCTACAAAACAATCCAGAACTTTGGTCCAATGGATGTTATCAAAAGCAGTCACTGAGGCCAGTTGCCAAGAAATACCATAGTCAGTTTTCTTTGCCTTTTCTAGTGGGAGGTGTTCTCCCTAGTTGGATGAAAAGTATGCAACTGCTCACTTAATTCTGAAAGACAATAAGCACTTCCCAAGGCATCACCCAAGCTGTAGTCCCCATTTCTGCCCATGGTGCTGTTAATCCTGGGCTATTTGCCATGTTCCACTCACAGGCATGTTGGTGGGGTACTAGAGGAGCATGTGTGTTATAGCGTGTGCCTGGATTTCATGTTCAGTGGCACCCCACCCACTCCCTCTCCCAGAAACAGAAGAGAAAGCAAGGTGAGGGAGAGAAGAAGGGACTGGTGCGTTCAATAGATACCAGAGAGTGATCAGAAACTGTTTTTTTCCGGTAGAAAAGTATTTTTCCAACAATTAGGTTTAAGAGAAAGCCACAAAGACCTGAAGAAGGAAAAGCATTTTCTTACCCAAAAGACTTGGGCTTATCAAGGAAATTGAAGCAGCAAAAAATGTTAGTTATTGAGACCAATGCTCTTCCTTTCTTGTTGGCTGCCACCATGCAAGCGACTGAGTGTATGAAAGCATTGCAAATATCCGGAGGCAGGATAGGATGGCAGTTAGCAACAGAGCTTGAAGTTGGAAATTCCAGGTTCGAATCCTGATTCTTCCACCTACCAGCTCTTACAAGTTACTAACATCTGATGAGTGTTTAATGAAATAATGCATTTGAATTGCCAAAAACAGTACCAGAGAGGTAGTGTATGTTCCACAAACATAGTATTCTTGTTTATTGAGATAAAACTTTTTAAAGCATATATGTCCCAAAGAACAAAGAGAAATCTTAGCACGGATCAACATTCCTCTGTCAGGGAAACTCTTCTTGAGAAAAGGCACACCTGGAAGCAGGAGGGGGAAAGGAGATAGGTACCTAAGTGGCCAAGTCAACCCCTGTGGCCAATGACTAGCCGCTTTTAAAATCAATGTGTGCCTTCACATGAAAGATAAGGGGATATGAGGGTACACAGAGAGGGCCTTGTGCAGGAGATGCTGTACTCACACCTGCCTCTGAACTCCCTGATTCTTTCCATGCCCACCTCACATGCAGGAGGACTGGAGCTGAACTAGGTGAGTGAACCTCCCTGACCATTTTCCCAGTGCTTAGCTAGGAAGAAGAGAGAAGAGATGGGACCATACACCTAGAAAGGTATCCATGAAGAGTTGGCAATGAGAATTTGCTCAGTTGACTGATGTGGCTGCCTTCCAAACTGATACCCCCTCCCTAGTTTTGGGTGGACCTAATAAGCAGATTTGCTTTTCCTGGTGCTGGTTAAACACCCAAATGCTCTTCCCACATCAACAAAGCCCCTAACTGAGTACAAAGGAAAAACAGTCTGAAGCTCTCCCATTAAAAGGATTTTGAGAAAGGAATGTCAGGGCCCAGAGATATCCAGGATGGAAGAATCTCAGAGGCCTGTGTTAAACATCACCTTCCTCTCTGGTGCTTACTCACATAGTCCAAATGTGAATTCAGCAAAACTAAGCTACTTGAATCCACAAACCTTCAGATAAATGGAGATTTGAAATAGTGCTCCTTTTTGTATTGTCTCCGTCTATTGCATTTTGTCCACTTTATAATGGTCACCCTTGATCTCACACCCCTTACTGCCTCTCACTCTCCCCAGCCAGCCCCTCTTAGGTCTCTGCACGCAAATGCTATTCTTCATCTATTTATCAAATCCACTGTATGAGACTGTCTTGATTTAATCTGCATTTTCAGCACCTAACACAGTTCCTGGTACATTGTAGTGGCTCCACAAATACTCATCAAATGACTCATGAAGCACCAATTATGTGTCTAGCATCTCAGTTGTGAGGCCCAATTGAGAAAGTGGTTTGTACTGAAGTGCCAAACCTAGCTCCCCAAATTAGTGACTTTATAAACTGATAGATAGCAAGTACAACTTAGGACCATTTGTGAAACAGAGTGAAGTTAGCTGGCTCCACTGAGAATTGAACCCATCACCTTATCCTCTCTAGCACCTGGCCCTGTCAACTGAATAAATGAGGCATCCACTGCCCCTGATTCAACAAACAGCTGAGGTGACAAGACTGTCTTCCTTGCGCCAGAACCCATGCTTGTTATGGAGAGTCTTCCTAATGTGAAAGCAGTTTCTCAAAGTTCAGATGGGGAAGCTGAAGCTGACCTCCCACAAGGCAAGGGCTATTCTCTGTCTCCAACTGATGCAACATGCCAACACTTCTAACAATGAGAATAAAACCTCAGAGAAAAACAACTGAAAAGAAAAGGAGGAGAAAAGCTCCTCAGCTTGCTTGAACTTACAATCGTGTGCCACACAACGTTTCTGTCAACAATGGACTGCATAAACAACCGTGGTCCCATAAGATTATAATATTGTATTTTTACTATTTTTTTTCTGTTTGGTGGTGTTTAGATGCACAGATACCATTGTGTTTCAACTGCCACAGTATACAGTACAGTAACATCTTGTACAGGTTTGTAGGCCCAATAAGCTATGCCATAAAGCCTAGGTGTATAGTAGGTTATACAGTGTAGGATTGTGTAACTGCACCCTGTGATGTTCACATTATCATGAAATCACCTAACAATGCATTTCTCAGAACATATTTCCATCATTAAGTGATACATGACTGTTTTTGCAGAATGGTTGGACCTCCCATATGGTCTCAGAGCTACAAAATACGATGTAGGATTTCTATGCAAAACAGGTGAGCCTAACACCAGAATTTCACTGTGGAGTCCCGGAGAGAAGTTGCCCTTAGCTCTGGAAATTCTTTTTCTCACTCCATGTTGCAGGGAATTTTTGGCTTTCCAAGATGACAAATCCCCTTTTGCACTGATCTGACCTTTAGTCTGTGCTGTGACAGATACACAGGGCCACCCCTAGGTGGGGTTCATAGCCCATGGCAAACCACATTGTTGTTCTCTGCACCTAGAAAGCCTTCCTACCTCTCTCTGCTGCACAGACTCTGATTCATTCAAGGCTCACTCTCCCCATGAGACCTTCCCTGATTTCTAAAGCAGTCACAAGATTCCTTCTTTTCTGACTCCCTGTAATACGTAAGTGTGGTTCCTCTTTTTCATACCATTTGGAACTTAGTCTCTTTTCATCTCACATAATATACTGATATTAATATTTAATATGATAACTTACTTGACCCAGGAAGGCCTGAATGTACCTGGAGGTAACTACTCATAAATTAGAATCGGAAGGGCCCTAGCCAATCAGACAATGGTGCTTGAAATTTTATCATTAGAATTATAGAAAGAGAATCAAAAATGACTGGACATTACTCACTCAGTCCAACCTCTTGCCTAGCGCAAGAATCCTTCTGCAGCAGCTTGGCTGATGGTCGTTTGGCCTTTGCAGGAATTTTTCCAATTATAGGAATTTCATTTTCTTTGCAATAGTTCATTCCCATATAGGACCTCATTAAGCTTCTATATAAAGTTTCTATATAGAAAATAATTCTTCAAGTTTGAAGCATTATTAAAGGTAATACCCTGCAGCAGAGATAACATGTTAAACACACATGTATTATCTGTCACTTAGACCTAATTCTGCATGTTACCTAACACATTTTTTAAAACCTGAGGCATTTACTAGATAACTAATTTATAGATAACTGAGAAAAAGTGGAGCACTCTGACAGGAGAGTGAACAAAAGGTCTGATAAGACAACTGATAAAAGACATGATATACAGGAACAGAAAACCAGACACCACATGTTCTCACAAGTGGAAGCTAAATGATGAGAACACATGACACAGAGGGGAACAACACACACTGGGCCTATCGGAAGGTGGAGAGTGGCAGGAGGGAGAGGATCAGGAAAAATAACTAATGGGTACTATGCTTAATACCTGTGTGATGAAATAATGTGTGCAAAAAACCCCCCTGACACAAGTTTACCTATATAACAAACCTGCACATGCACTCCTGAACATAAAAGTTAAAAAAAAAAAAAGTCGGGATAGGCATGAGATTACAGTAGACAAGAAACAATAAAAAAGGTAATTTTGTATTAAATATTGAAGTATGAATTAAATTTCAGAGTTTTTGCAGCTTTTGGAAAAAAAAAGATGATACATGTGCCCAATAAATATAGGAAAAAATGTATCTAATCTAACAAGTAATCAAATAAACGTTGTCACCTATCAACTTGGACAGCCACTTTGAAAAATAAAAATATCCAGTATAGGGAGACGTGTGAAACAGGGTCTCCCACTCACTACTGGTGAGAGTAAAAGTTGTTGCAGTCTTCTGGAAATGATTTGCATGTGTGTCATGCCTCTCCATACCCTTTTAACCAGTCGTTTTGCTTTTTGAAGTTTATCCTAAGAAAATAATCAAAGAAGCAGACAAAGATTTATATATAGGGATGTTCATCCAAGTGACATTTACCATAGCAAAAAGTTGAAAACAACCTAGATGTACCCCAAAAAATGGGAAGGAAGAAAATGTATCATGGCACATCCATGTGACAGAATGCCACAAACACAGAACACCATGTTTTGGAAATTATTTTATGTCTTGGGAGATAGCAAATATGCAATTTTAAGTGAAAAGACAAGATTATAAAATTATATGTGCATTAGAATCCTACTTTTATTTAAAAATATAAATATGAATAATTCAAAGTGAAAACACCTATCCAGCAGTAACCACTATCCAGCCACCTATCTGATGATAACCACTGCATTTGGATATTGGGATTATGGATTGTTTTATAGTTTCTTCTTCAAATTTTTCTGCATAGTTATAATTTTCTACAGTAACTTCTATTACTTTTATAATTTAAAAATTATTTATGTAATTTGGAGTGCTTTACAGTGAATTAGTTAAGAAGAAACTCTTCAAACTCCCAGTTAGCTAAGGCAGTGTTTAGCAGATAACTCTGTGGAGAGCCATGTCTAGCACCTGGGGTATTGCCTAAGCGAAGAGCTGGTGGCAGCTAGAAAGAGTTTGGGGAAAAGCTGTATCTTTTCATCTTTGTATCACCAACACCCAATATCGTATCCCATCAGGACCAGATACATAATTTACAGGGCCTGGTGTAAAATAAAATTCTGAACTTCTTGTTTGAGAAATATTACAAATTTCAAGATGGTAATAGTGCATTGAACCAAGCACAGGGCCCTCCTAAGTGTAGGGCCCTGTGTGACTGCACAGATCCCACACCCATGAACTGGGCCATACATTGTAGGTACTCAATAAATATTTGTTGAAAGGAAAGAAAGAATGAGTAAATAGAAGAAATACAAACACAGACTTCTCAATTATGCCCAATGGCAAAACTAGACTCAACAAGATTTGAAATTATGGGAGTGTTCTGTACTCCTAGAGGTTAAATTTTTTAAAAAGAAGAAATTATGGGAGAGTATGAGGTCATAGGCATAAGAAATCACTCTTCCAGAATTTTCCCAGTTTATATTCAAACTACACTGTCCTGTTGTCCTCAAAAATATATCTGTTAGATCATAGTCCACAGTTTCTATTTTTGATTTGGACAACATGATCAGTGCATCTATAGAAGAAATAAATATTATAACTTCTATCTGTTCCAATAAGATATTTGGCTCAATTATATCCTCCCTCACTGCTTTTCCCTCAACCTACTTTTCCTCTCATAACCCTCTCTAAGCTTAGCAATAAAACTCTCCCTACCCATCCTTTCCTTCCTGCACCCCACACACACTCATCCTCAGCACTCCCTCTGCCTTTAATGCCAGCCAAGCAGACACTGAACATGAGAAGGTGTCTGCAGAGGATGTGAATAACCCTCATCCTAATCCCCTCCATGGTCTTCCTGCACAGGCCTGGATGAGACCCAGGAGAACTGGAGTTGCCAGCTCACAGAAGCAGTTGCAGCCTAAAAGAAGACCAGGCAGCCAAAGGTTGTCACTTATCAAAGAAATATGAGACAATTTGTTACAAGTTATTAGACTGGAGAAACTGAGCCATGAAGTGGGAGCCTGACCCTTGGATGGGAACAACGATGCTAAATGGAGATGCTCATCCCTGCTTACAGGGCTGCGTCCCAGCACTCTGACGCCAAAAGAATACAAGAAGTCTAACACCCCCCTGCCCAAGCCAAGTTAGCAAACGTCCAGCGTCTTGTTCAGTCAGCAGACATGCTATGGTAATAGTAGTGACACCCCCAATACATACCAAGCGTTTTGATCCTTAATCACTGCCACAGACCATATGCCATTGATACTGGTGGGCTTGGGGAAGTTCCCAAACACCAATAGGACCTCAATCCTGGTGTCCAGGCTCTTGACACTGTTGTGAGAAGGAATTTAAGGATGAGTTGGAAAATAGTGAAAGTGCAGAGATGTATCACAAAGCAAAAAGTACACACCCAAGAAAAGGGAGTGTGTGCCTACTCAAGAGAGAGAGTCATGCCCATTGGGGTTCAGAGCTTCCATCTTTATGAGTTTCTTTAACCAAGGGGTGGAATATTCATGAAGATTCCTGGGAAAAGGTGAACATTTCCTGGAACTGTGGTACCACCTATTTTTACACCAATTTGGGTGTTCCCGGACTATCATGGTACTGGTGGGTGTGTGATTTAGTAAGTTAATGAACATATAATGAGGTTATAGGTGAAACCCACATCAAATCCAGCACCATATTGGGCCTAGTTGGTTTTAGCCAGCTTAGCCTACATCTGGTTTTCAGGATCTTATCAGCCCCTAGTTTATGCAGCTATTTCAAAAATTTCCTTTTGCTAGTCATGTGAAACTGCTAACTGCTCCATTCTCTGGCTACCACCCGGTATTACCACTTGGTCCTTACAAGGACATGTGATCTAAGATAGGACAAGTATTCAATCCCAGTTTATAATTTAGGAAACTGAAACATCAAGAGGTTAAGTGAGGCCAGGCACAGTGGCTGATGCCTATAATCCCAGCACTTTGAAGGCTGAGACAGGAGAATCACTTGAGTTCAAGACCAGCCTGGGCAACATAAGGAGAGCCCGTCTCTACAAAAAATTTAAAAATTAACCAGGGGTGGTGGTGCACGCTTGTGGTCCCAACTACTAAGAAGGGCTGAAGTGGGAAGATTGCTTGAGCCTCAGAGATCAAGCCTGCAGTGAGCTTTGATCATACCACTGCACTCCAGCCTGGAATACAAAGCAAGACTCTGTCTCAAAAAAAAAAAACAAAAAAAGGAAAGAAAGAGAGGGAGACAGAGAAAGGAAAGGAAAATAAAGGAAGGGAAAATAAAGGAAAGGAAATAAAGGGGAAAAAAAAGCTTAAGTTACTTACTCATGGTCAGAATTTTAGCTAATAACAGGCCCGGGACAAAAACCCAGGTTTCTTGAGTTTAGTTTAACGGCTCTTTCTACATTGCTATGGTTGAAGCTAGGTGTAAGTATTTCTCAATTACAGGCAGACTAATGGAGGTAGCGGGGTATACAGGAAGGATGAGGGTGGATGAAACAGACTCTAGGAGGAATTTCTGGGCATTTTTACATTAATAAATAAGACATAAATAATTTGTCATTTATATTGCAGCTTAGTGGCTACCCTGTTTTTAATTAATCATGTAAAAGCAGGAAGCCTGATCAAAAGTGGAACAAACAATTTCTATTTTGGTTTGGAATGAGAATGTTATTTTTGCTTTATTTGAATATATGATTCTGATGTCCTGGGGACACTTTTTAAACCAGATAGTGAAGCCAGTCTTGAATAGCTGGCTCATTTCAATCCAACAAGTGTTATCGAGCAGGTTCTCCCAGGCTTAGACTTATGGCTGACCATGGTTCTCTCCCTCAGGCAGATGCTTCTTTCAAGCCCTTATATTGCAAGCAAAAGCCCCATTATAGCAGTTATCAGATTAGAATATTTTCATCTGTTTGTGTGGCTCCTTTACCACTGTATTGTGAGCCCTGGAAGGCAGGACCCTAGTCATCTTTATAACTCAAAAGTCTAGGAAATGAGCTGAGAGATGACTGGTGTTGGTAATCTGTCTGATAGATAAGCTAATGAAGGCACAAACTGGCTAACCTGAAAAGATCACCTGACCTCTCCAAAGTTTCAGGTCTCTTATCTATGAAATAGATATGGGTACACTTATTCTGCCTGAGCCATTGGTTTGTTGAAAGATTAAATGTTTGTATGTTTGTTGTCTGGCCTTCACACACACACACACCTCAAGCACACTAAAATGTCAAAAACCCGAAGACAGGAGTCTTGTTCCTCTCATTCATGGTTGTGTCCTCAATACCTATACTGGTACCTTAATAAGTGCTCAATGAATATTTGTAGAAGGGAGGAAGATGGGACAGAAAGGTATAAGAGAATATTTTATAAACACTACTGTCTCCAAAAAGTTAGAATTCCCCCAACCAAAATGCAATACATTATGATCATCAGAAAGCACCTTGTGCTGCTGAGAGACTGTCCTGTTATCAGTTCTGCCCTGTCAGTGGATCAGTCCCTTCTGTCATCTGTGGGTAAGGAGCATTGCACTCACACTTCTCCTCAGACGAGGCCAACTGTGTCTTTTTCAAACTTTCTGTGGTAAAGGGTAAAGGGGGAAGCCATAGAGTCATATCAACTAAGAAAAATGGCTGCCAAAACTTACCTAGGACTCATAATGCCATTTGTGGGGTCACTAACCCAGTCTCTGAGGGACATGGTGGTCCAGACAGAGCCTGCGTTGGAGCTGAGAGCTCCTGTGGCCTGGCCCCTGAAGCCACCTTGGAGCTGGAGTGGGGAACACTGGTGCCTCTGAAGCCCACCTGAGCTGAATAACCATCTCAGCACAGGCACTTCCTGGGGATTAATGAGGCACAGAAAAGAATAACACCTCAAACCATTAAACCCAGCCAGCCATAAATACTCAGGAATTGCATGGCAGAGTGGCTGTTCCTGCTATATTAAGGTGAAAATGCATTTTTAAAAAGCCTATGGATTTTCTTTAATGGACAGCAATACCATTGGTGCCCAATGGGCCTTTCCACAGACAGAATACCTCAGCCCAGTGGCCTGGCTCTTTATCCAATTTGCAATGTTTCTTTCCCTCTGCCTACTGTCTTTTCCTGTGCCCTTTGCTTTTAGAATAGATTGAAAAACACCATGCTAACTGAAAAAGCACTGGAATAAGACTGTGATAAGTCCAACCAGCTTGCAGCAGCCATGACCTGAGAGCAGATGCCGCTCTAAAGGTGGCTCAATGGGCAGCCAGATGGGGAGAAAATCAGAGTAAAGCCTGCCAAGGTGCAGGAATCCCTCACTGACCTTTTTGACATTGAAATCCCCAATGAAAATGCAAATGTTATCAGACAGGGGGAAGCCCCTGAGCCACTTGTAGGCTATTAACAGCTTTGCTACAAGTAATTTGTCTAATACAGTCAATCACCTGGCAGAGCCTTGGGCAATGGAACTCAACACAGGTATTAACAGGGGAAGTAGAGAATGTCAGAAATGATGGGCTAGAAAGGTTAAAAAAAATGGGAGAACACGGGAGACATAAAGAGGGTTTGGGGAGGCACCAGATCATTAGCCAATGGATATTGACACAGACAGGAGTTAGGGAAATATGGGGTAGAAAAAGGTGGGGTCCCTGGTGAGGGCTCCACCCTCAAGCCTGGACCCATGGCCCTAAATAAGAACATGCATTCTTATTTTCCCTCCCAAATGTTGCTTTTTCCAAAACACCCTGGCCTGCCACACCCCCCATCCTCTACCCATAAAACCCCCAAGCTCCACTGGCAGAGGAGCAGAGCAGCATGGCCGAAAAGGAGAGAAGAGAAACAGTGTCTGAACATCAAGAGGAAAAGAAGCAGCTGGACATTGAAGAGGAGTTTGGCCGGGGATGATCAGAGGAGTTTGACTGGGGACAGCTGAATTCCAGGGGAAGATTATCTTCCCATTCCATCCACTTTCCAGCACCCCATCCTGCTGAGAGCCACTTCTACCACTCAATAAAATCCCTGCATTCACCATCCTTCAAGTCTGTGTGACCATATTGCTCTTGGGCACCAGACAAGGATCTGGATGTGGGTACAAGAGGCTGTCACACCGACTCTCCACTGAGCTGTTTAACACTTAGCCATTCACGGACAGCAAATGCTAAAAGATCACTGATTATAACACATGCCCTCCAGGGCTCCAGGGGTCACAGGCAACCCCTAGATGCTGCCATGGGATGGTACAGGGTTCATTCCTGCTGGTACTAGCCTTGGCTCCTGAACTCACTCATCTGTGTGCTCCCCCTCCTGCAAGGGATTTGAGCTTGATGGCTGAG